>NC_135899.1:93366291-93407906 GCF_964194155.1 Cetorhinus maximus | reverse complement strand
GAGGAAACCTTGCAGGCCTATGGTGGAATAGAGCAGGGAAATGGGACTAAGTGAATAGTTCTTTTGAAAGCATGATCGGCTGAATGGCCTCATTCTGTGCATTCTAGCAATCCATGAAGCAGTGATCCTAAAACAATTTTGTTCTAGTCTTGGGTTCACATAGCACACTGCAACAGGAAGTCCTTAACTGAATTATAGTTCACTTCTTACCTATATTCTAGTGAATAAAGTCACTTTCATAATCAATTACGCAGAAATGTAAGAGGGTTATCTCAGGATTTCCTCTACCCATGGAGCAAGGGGATGGTTTGTGTGCTCACTATGGAGAAAATCCATCAATATTCCACTGGTACTTGTATGTTTTAGCTCCATGATGAAGCAGACACTTTGTGCCAATCAGTGATGATAATTCTATAAATCAATGTATTTGGTGTTGATGGCTTCATAAAATAAGGTGATAGGGGGAGGTGGGGGGTGTAGTGGTATTGTCACTGGACTAGTACTCCAGAGACCCAAGGTTATTCTCTGGGGATCTGGGTTTGAATTCCATCATGGCAGATGGTGAAATTTGAATTCAATTTAAAAATCTGGAATTAAAAGTCCAATGATGACTGTGAAGCTGTTGTCAATTGTTGTAAAAACCCATCTGGTACATTAATGCCCTTTGGGGAAGGAAATCTGCCTAGGAACCCACTCAGTTCTCAAGGCCGATTAGAGATGGGCAATAAATGCTAGCACAGCCAGAAACACCCACATCCCATAAACGAATTTTTGAAAAACCTTAACAACTGATTTACTCATTTAAAGTCTCTGGGTAGATTGCTGAATTATTCCTTTTCCTGTTGTGCTATGTTAGAGTGGCAGCTGTGTCACATTTCATAATTTTATTTAATTTGTGGAAAAGTATAACATGGGATTAAAATAATTGAGGTACATCCCTTCCATGGGGTCCTATCAAAGGCAGGAATTTGAGGAAAAATGCATTTCCTCTGAACATGATGTCTTTTTCATGCACACTCAGGATCCCATTATTTTCAACAGGAAAAGAAGATAATGACTCAAACCAGCTCCACTTCACAATGACAGCAATCTCCCAAGCATAGGCGAGTGCCAGGAAACCTCATCCACTGCCAACGTATGTCAAACAATCACCAGAGCCAATTAGCATGTCCCAAAAGTACGAAATATACAAAATTCCTAAGGGACTTGACACGGTAGATGCTGAGAAAAATGCCGAGAAAGTGTTTTCCCAGACTGGGGAGCCTAGGACATGAGGTCATACTCAGAATAAGGGGCCAGCCATTTAGAACTGAGATGAGGAGACGTTTCTTCACTCATAGGGTTGTTAATCTTTAGAATTCTTTACCCAAGAGAGCAGTGGATGTTTTCACTCAAGTGTAATTGCAGGAAAGTATTATATAAAAAAAGGACACGAATATTTAGTGGTTGAAAATGTACTATTTTGCCTTGGGCATATACTATTAAAAGAAATCATCAGTGATGCAAATTCAAGATACAAGCTTGTTTCTGTTTCCATGAATCCAATTATCCTGAAACTTTGTTGCTTTAGATTGATTCAAGCTACATTGCAAAATTTCACCTCAAATGTACTTGCTTGCCACTCCAATTGTTCAATGGGTAAAGTCATCAACTGGTGTTGTAGTAAAACATACAGACCAGAAAGTTCCAGGTTAAGTTTCCAGTCTGTACTATGCTAGCTGACCTCAGACAGGGTTTCAGCTAAGATGGAATAATTAGAATGAGCACCAATGGACTGCAGGAGGGAAACAAACCAGCATTTCCACTCATGATTGGTATGTTGTTGCAGTATATTGGGGAGAATCAGGGACTTGGTGGGGAGATGTAGTATAAGGGGTTAATTCTAACTGTGTTGAATGCTAATGAGACACAGTATGCCTTATCACGGGAAGTGATCCAACATCTCAGGATTTTGTGCTCTCTCTTTTAATGAACCTCGTAGCAAGATGAAGTTAGTGTTTTTCGTACCTCAGCAGACCCTGTAAATATTCTGCATTAGCATAATGAGACCGAGAATATTATAATTGTGACCTGTGACTGTTGCTGGAAATTGATTGTGATTATATATCAGGCAATTACAGAATGGAACTCAGGTGTAAATGGCCTGCAAAGTGCAATAACAATATTGTCCAGAGTTCCACTGCAGCTATTAATTATTATCTCAACCCAGTTGGAAATGCATGTATTTGGATGTGAAGTGAGAAAGGGATGAGGTTCCACTGTGACGCCACAAGGTTGAATGGTTTACAAATATTCAATATCAAAGTTCTCGGATGAATACTGGTTCATAAAGGTGCTGAAGGGCAACCACACCTCTACTGTCACACCTTCTTTACAGGTGAATGTAGACAGTGAGTGGCTGTAGGCTGTTAAATTATGGAAGGCTTATCACTAGTACAAGTAAGCTAAAGACAATTTTTCTGGGTAGGAACAGATAACTAAGCATGAGCTGGAAATTAGGACTGACTGGTTTATTACTATGCTAGAAAATGACTTTTATACATTAGGCCATCAACTGTTTTGTATATTAACAGCAATTTTCAGCTTGGTCATTGTCACACATATACATGAAACATATCAGATCCTGATGGGATTTGATAGGGTAGATACTGGGAGAATGTTTCCACTTGTGGGGGAAGACTAGAACCAGGGAATGCAGTTTAAACATAGATCTCCCTTTTAAGACTGAGATGAGGAGAAATTTTTTCTGAGGTTTTTTAGTCTGTGGAATTCCCTGCCCCAGAGAGCAGTGGGAGCTGACTCATTGAATTTATTCAAGGCTGAGTTAGGCAGGTTTTTGATAGTCAAGGGAGTCAAGGGTTATGGGGGGTAGACAGGAAAGTGGAACTGAGACCACAACCAGAGTAGCCATGATCTTATTGAATGGCAGAGCAGGCTTGAAGGGCCGAATGGCCTACTCATGTTCCTAAGTCCTATGTTCACAAAATACTTCAATGATATCAGTGACCTGCCATTAACAAAAAGTATAACGCAACCTATTACCATGAACTATGATAGAAACTTCACACACCCGGCCATAGGATCGGCTCCTATAACTTGAGTTCTCTAGTTCATTGAACTCTCAACTTTACAAAAAGCCTTGCTCTTCAAAACTGTCATCATTTCCAAACAAGATTGACTGAAATCGTGCCCTGTATGGATTTGCCGATCCATTGGAATAAACAAGGTGGATGCTGAGTTGTGATTGATGAGTTCTGATTTTTCAATCATGCTTTTTCTATTTCCATGCATGTTATTGCAAGCACAGGTTCATTTCTCCTTGCACATTAATCTGTCAGCAATTCCATCACCTCAGTTCACATACAAATTTGTAGATATTTCATGATGTATGGAAAATGAACACAATACTATTACAAGTGCAATGTATGGAAACGTTATAAAGAGTCCATTTGTAGCTACTTACAAAGCCCTTGGGTAACACAGCTTAACCCTTCCCTGACACAAGTTTACATATAGGCTTGAAGAAAGGTGTCCTTTGATAGTGTAAAATCTTTATTCATAGCCGTATTTTGCAGTGCTAATGATGGTGAAACTGTCAGTGTTTACCGTCATTACCCCACTGAAACTCAAACAGCTACTTTTAGAGCTGGGAAATTGATGAGCTTTGCAGGAGTTCACCAAGGCTCCTTAGACAGTACCTTCCATACCCACGGCCACTACCATCTGGAAGGATAAGGGCAGCAGATACATGGGAACACCACCACCTGGAAGTTCCCCTCCAAGTCACTCACCATCCTGGCTTGGAAATATGTTGCCGTTACTTCACTGTTGCTGGGTCAAAATCCCGGAACTTCCTTCCTAACAGCACCGTGGTTGTACCTACACTATGCAGACTGCAGTGGTTCAAGAAGGCAGCTCACCACCACCTTCCCAAGGGCAATTAAGGATGGGCAATAAATGCTGGCCTAGCCAGTGACGCCCACATCCCATGAATGAAAATTTTTAAAATTTCTATAGTTGTTCAGTCTATTGAGGAAATAATTATTTTGATATGGTCTGATAGACACTAGCTTAGATTTTGCAACTGGCATTATTTTAACACCACCACTAGCCCAATTATTTTATAGAGGTTAGTGCCAGTGTTAAGATAATGTTGATTGGATAATATAAATTGCTGTGGTCCTTTTCACTGAGTAGTGGAATATCACTTACAGCCATATAACTAATTTTATGAGCATAGACTCCAGTGCCAGGAGTTTACAGCAGTGCGTCTCCCCTCAGCAATTAGGGATGGGCAATAAATGCTGGCCCAGCCAATGAAGCCTGTATTCCCTGAAAGAATAATTTTAAAAAACTTCTGCTTGTACTCTTTCAGTCTCACTGTAGGAACCCTTGAGAAAGTTATGCCTTCCTGAATGAGGTGTCACTGTTTTTAACAGCATACTAAGTTCACAATTATTGTAAACACCCTCATTGGCCCTTAGAAACTAATTTTATATTTTTGGAATATCAAATTTCTCCAATGATGATAGATTCCACATGTTTTAAAAATAACTTTTAACTTTTAGCTTCTATTTTAATCCAATCATTATCATTTATTTAATAAAAGCAAACTACTAGGGATGCTGGAAATCTGAAATAAAAACAGAAAATGCTGGAAAAACTCAGGTCTGGCAGCATCTGTGGAGAGGGAAACAGAGTTATGTTTTGAGTCCAATATGACTCTTCTTCGGAACTGAAGAGAGGTAGGAATGTGATGGGTTTTATGCTGTTGAAAAGGGGGAAGGGGCAGGTGGAGCAAAGAGAAAGATCAGGGACAGGTTAGAGGATGGGGGAGATTAAATGACAAGGAAGTCATGGAACACAAGCAAAGGGAGTGGTAATGATAATGTTAAAGACACAAAGCATTGATCAGAGTAGGTGTTAATAGCAGGGTAAAGGTCACCACTGTCTCAAAGCAAAAACACGAGAACAAGATACAGACTGGCACTGGAGGAAAAAAATTCAAAATAGAGAACCGAGCTCATGGTCTGAAGTTGTTGAACTCAATGTTAAGTCTGGAAGGCTGTAAAGTGCCTAATCAGATGATGAGGTGCTGTTCCACCAGTTTGCATTGGGCTTCACTGGGGCATTGCAGCAGGCCAAGGACGGACATGGGGGCATGAGAGCAGGATGGTGAGTTGAAATGGCAAGTGACAGGGAGGTCTGGGTCAGGCTTGTGGAGTGAGCGAAGGTGTTCCACAAAGCGGTCACCCAGTCTGTGTCCAATCTCCCCGGTGTAGAGGAGACCACATTGGGAGCAGCGAATACAGTAGACCAAATTGAAAGAAATACAAATAAATCGTGCTTCACCTAGAAGGAGTGTTTGGTGCCTTGGACAGTGAGGAGAGAGGAGGTAAAGGAATCAGGTGTTACACCTTCTGTGATTGCATGGGAAAGTGCTGTGGGAAGGGAATGAGGTATTGGGGGTGATGGAGGAGTGGACCAGGGTGTCACAGAGGGAATTGTCCCTCCTGAATGCTGACAGAGGAGGTGATGGGAAGATGTATTTGGTAGTGGCATCATGCATCATTTGGTAGGGGAATCGTATCATGGTTCTGGGACGGAGGGGAAGGGTGAGGGCAGAAGTGTGGCAAATGGGTCAGATACAATTGAGGGCCCTGTCAACCAGAGTGGGGGCATTCCTCAGCTGAGGAGAAAGGAAGACATATCAGAAGCGCTGTTGTAGAAGGTAGCATCATCGGAACAGAGGCAACCAAGACAGAGTAACTGGGAGAAAGGAATGGAGTCCTTACAGGAAGCAGGATGTGAGGAGCTGTAGTCAAGGTAGCTATGGGAGTTGGTGGGCTTGTAATGAATATTGGTGGACAGTTTATCACCAGAAATGGAGACAGAGAGGTCAAAGAAGGGAAGGGAAGTGTCAGAGATGGTCCATGTGAAGGTGAGAGAGGGGTGGAAATTGGAAGTGAAATTGATCATTTTTTCCAGGTCCAGGCGAGAGCATGAAGCAACACCGGAACAGTAATTACTGCATTGGAAAAAGAGTTATGGGAGGGATCCTGAGTAGGACTAGAACAAGGAATGTTCCATATATCCCACAAAAAGACAGGCATAACTAGGGCCCATGTGGGTACCCATAGCCACACCTTTTATTTGGAGGATGTGAGACAAGTTAAAGGAGAAATTGATCAATGAGAGAACAGGTTCAGCCAGACGCAGGAGAGTGGTGGTGGATGGGGATTGTTCAGACCTCCGTTCAAGGAAGAAGCGGAGAATTCTCAGACCATCCTGGTGGGGGATGGAGGTGTAGAGGGATTGTTGGATGTCTATAGTGAAGAGGAGGTGGTTAGGGCCGGGAAACTGAAAATGTTGAAATGACGTAGGGAGTCAGCAGAACCATGAATGTTGGTGGGAAGATACCGGACAAGAGGAGAAAAAATAGGGCCAAGATAGGGAGAAATAAGTTCAGAAGGGCAGGAACAGGCTGAAATGATGGGTCTATTAGGACAGTCCTGTTGGTGGATTTTGGGGAGTAAGTAGCAAGTGGGCTGTGCGGGGTTGGGGGGGCTATGAGGTTGGAAGCTGAGGAGGGAAGATCTTCAGAGAAGATGAGGTCAGTGACAGTCCTGGAAACAAAGGCTTGATGTTCGGTGGTGGGGTCATGGTCCAGTGGGAAGTAGAAAAAAGTCTCTGAGAGTTGACACTCAGCCTCTGTGAGGTAGAGTTTGCTACGCCAGACAACAACAGCACCATCCTTGTCGGCAGGTTTGATAACATTGTCAGGGTCAGACCTGAGAGAACAGAGTGCAGCAAGTTCAGAGGGAGGCAGGTTAGAGTGAGTGAGGGGAGCAGAGAAATTAAGACGGCTGATGTCACGCCGACAGTTCTCAATGAAAGGATCAAGAACGGGTAAGAGGCCAGAGAGAGGGGTTCAGGGAGAGGGAGAATACCGGAGGCGGGTGGAAGGATCCATTGAACAGGGGATGGGGCTCTTGCCCAAAGAAGTGACCGTGGAGGCAAAGGCAGCTATCGTTTATTTCACTATCTGAATATTTAAATTAAAAATGAAGGATTGTTTAAGTACTTTCAACTTCCTGGTTTGTGGCGTGTAAACATTTAAATGTGATTGGCTGTTTATGCGCTCGCTGACATCACTGCTGCTGCATTCCTGGAGATCCCCTGGACTTTGTGTGCCAGATTTGAACTGTTGTCAGGGAAGAATAAATCCGTGCCACAGAGATCACCCTGATGGTTGTGAAGAGCTTCCTTTGAATTCAGCAGCAAGCACGCGGTGGTTTGCCACTGGATGTGAAATCCAGTCCCCAGTGCTTTAGTCAAGGAGCACAGCAGTGAAACCTGTTCCAGAGCTGGGTATGTGCTTGGGGCCAGTGTGTCGAGATGTTTTCAACAAAATGATACATAAGTGACAATCATGAATATGTTATATTCAGCTGGGCTTCTGGATGTCAAAACAATTAAAATTACACCTGTCTCCAGTATATGTAATATAAAATTATTATAAAGTAGCAGCAGGATCAGAGTACTTATTACATACATGATTTATAACATTTTAGTGCGAGTTCCTTCTACTAAGGTGGATTAATCTAGCAAGGCTACATAATGTGCACAGTTGCTTTGGGGTGTTGCTATGATTTAAATACTGTTATGAAATGTGGCTGTCATGCATAAGACCACTTTCATAGTGTAAATGTTTTATGCATTACGCATTCCACTTGTTAACTTAGATAAAACTATGATTAGAATATCACTTCAGTAATAATTCCACCATGCGCGCAATATTGTAAATTTAAGCATGTCTCCTGCATCTGTACAGAGGAATGCATCAGGGACTGAGCACGGGAGACCGAGTACAGCCTGTGTTGGAATTTCTCATTTCTATTCATTGTGATGTAAATATCATGGTTAAGAACCACTGCAAAAAATCAAATTCCCTTCACGCACAACAACATGTAAACCAAATCATTATGTAAATAGAGACTGCATGATAACATGGTTTGACTGGTGAACCAAATCACATCAACTTTGAAAATGATTACCAATATAAATTAGTTGAATCTATTCGCAGTCACTAAACTGTTCCTTTCAAACACATGTTTGAGAGAGCTGGTGCCCACAGTAATACAATTTGGTAAATTAGAAAGAAATATTAAAAATGATCCATTCCTGTTCTTTACTACCACCTAACTATTGATGTAGATATACCAGATCTTCCTTCAGTCAGATTTGTGCCCCACAGTTTAATTGTCCTGCCCCCAGAAGGAAGTTTCTCTCTGATTGTGCAGCCTGATTGGTACATTGCTCTGTGTGATGCAGCTTCTTCGATTGTACCAAAAGGAAAGGCTTGTCCAAAGTGCATGTCTGGAGAGTACACGGTCCAGACATGTACAGCAATAATACTCCATGAGATTACTTGTTAAAATGCATGTTCTACTGCACAATTGTGGAAAAAAGCAATGACGATTTAGTTGCCTGAGCAGGTGATTTATGGGTTGTGTATTGTGAAGTTTCTCACAAATAAACTTTGCTACACTGAGAGTGGATATTTCTTTGGCTAATAAAATGCCATCCAGTGCAGCAGCTTTCTTGGGTCAAATTGCGTTGGGTAGAAAAATAAAAGCAATAAACGACACAAGTACAGGCTCAGCCTGTCAGCATCGAAAAGGGAAAAGAGACCTTGACATCCCTACTAAGGCTACAGTCAGGATATTAGCTGTTTTGGAAGGATGTTAAAAACGATTAAAAGGATGGAGCACAGGTTCACTAGGATATTACCTGGAACAAGGAGGCTACAGTTGGGTAAAGAGACTCGAAGTTGGGGGGTTTTTCACTAGGGCTGAGAAGGTTAAGGGGTGAACTAGTAAAGAGGTTACCAAGTTAACAAAAGATTTTGATCAAGATCAATGGTTTTAGATTGTTTCCTTTGCTCAGCAAAGCAAAAATAAGAATTAGGACCATCAGAAAAAGAATGAAGATTAGAAAAATGTCCTTATACTGAGCATGATTAAAATGTGCCACAAAGCATCATTCAAGCAGAGTCCAATGCTTGGAAAAAAAAGAATCAATGATGGGATTAGAGCAGGTCGATGATTTGGATGAGATGCTGAGTAATTGGCCTGTTTCTCTCCGTCAACATTTTTTGATTCCATATTCCTTGGTGAAAACGCTTCATCAGGAACATCAACATTTCATTTTGGAATATGCGAAAGAGTAGTTTTGGATTGTCTCAGAAAATTATCCATAAAGGCAAGAATCTGTAAACTTTCTCTCAGTCCCACCTCCAAACCAGTCTCCGCAGGACTGGGAAAATCCAGTCCAGTGGGAGCAAGACACAATTTATCTCCTCTACATTTCTCTCCCAGTTTCTCTGTCTCCATCATATTTGCTTCACTTTCCACACCAAAGCATCAAAAATGTCAAGATGACTCTGAATTATTTATCTCCCATTTCCCATTTATCCACTTTAGTGCTTTCTCTGTCTTCTCATGTCAAGGGTTCCATCTTCACCTTTCTTCTTGCTTTGGTCAGATTATCTTCCACTATTTCTTGAATTACAAAGTGATTCTATCTTCATCAGCTCTTTCCCTAAAATGTCTATTGTCTGGAGTGACATTCTGTGTCAGCCTGTTCACATTATCTCATCACTGACATTAGTTGATCTTCCACAGTCAGGACTTGAGCATAAAAATCAAATCTAACAGTCCCATGCAGTACTGAGGGAGTGCTACACTGTCAGAGGTGCTGTCTTTCAGGTGAGACATTAAACTGTGACCCCCATCTGCCTGCTTGGGTGGATGTAAAATATCTCATGGCACCATTTTGAAGAAGAGCAGGCAAGTTATCCAGGTTTCTTGGCCAATATTTATTCCTTGATCAACATGACAAAAACAGATTATTTGGTCACTATCACATTGCTGTTTCTGGGAGCTTGCTGTGTGTAAATTGGCTGCTGTGTGTCCTACATACAACAGTGACTACACTTCCAAAAGTGCTTCGTTGCCTGCAAAGCGCTTTGAGATGTCCAGTGGTCATGGAAAGCGCTGCATAGATGCAAGTCTTTCTTTCTTTAGCAGATTTTTCATTCCTTCACACACTATTGTCCAGGACACGAGAAACTCTTCCAGTGAGAAACAGATTTATGTGTCCCTCCTCCAAATGAGTGTGCCATGTTCTCTGCAGGTTTACCTACTATTTTCACTCTGTTTTGCAAGTGTGGCATTGACCTCCCTTCAGCTGTACATAGCCCCACATGGAGTTTTTGGTCTTTGCTTTGCTCATTGTACCAACCATAAGTACGATGGAGACTTCAGGAATGGTGAGTTGGATTTGAGTTTGTTAGCAGGTTTCTGACAGCAAGCTGGGCCCAACGAGTTCATTTCCCTCTCATCAGAGGCAGCAGGAGGCCACAGCAGCGTTAACTGGTGGACCTGATTTAAATAGGGAGGGGAGGGCACAGTGACAAGGGCACAGAGCAGATGCTAGCAGAGAAAATTGAATAATCATTCATCAGCCACCACCTTCTATGTCATTGGTGGGAAGGAGCTCAAGGGACTTTCCTTGTGGGGTCTAGAACAGCATTCCTGTGCTTCCTGGCCACACAAAGGGAATTGTTTAATTTTTCTGGAAGGCCTTTTAGTTCCACCTATCAGCTGCTGATCAGTTTTAGCTGGGCAAACAGTGGCAGCTTCTCACTTCAGGCCCCAGTTAAAATTCCATCCAGATCCCAAAGCCATAATAGGAGCCAGGTTTGTATCAATTCATGAGCTCCCCACCCTCCAGCCCAATCCCACTTTAGACAAATTCTTCATTCATCTGCGATACCCTGAAGGTTAAATATTGGAGATGGCAGGCAAAGGGTCGAGTCTGAAACAGGGAACACAACCATCCCGTTTAAAACTGCCCTCCTGCCTGATTTCTGCTGGACAGGTAGTGTTACAATGGTCCCCAGTGTGCCATTTTCCCAAGCACTCTGCAGCACTGGAGTCACAACACTGACTTGAGTAATTTTAAGCACACTATTTATTTCATGATTCTATCATTCTGTTTTCACGACGGGGTAAATCTCCGTGATTTTATGCCACCACAGAGGAACTTCTGCTCAAAGGCAGTGCAGATTGAAGCATCAGCATTGCTCTTTTGTTGCTCTGACTCTGGCCTGCACTCCCATCAAGTGTAGCCTGCTGCTGGGAGCACAGAATCGCTGAACCTACCTTCATATCTGTTTCATTTCAGATATGTTTTATTCATCTGTCTTGCCAATGCCTATTCACTGCCTGACTGACATGACCTGAATTTATCATCCAGCACTGGTTACCTCTTTCTCACTGAAAAATTTACAGATTATTAAATCCAGCAGCTGTCTCTTTGTAATATCAGTTGTGTAATCTGTTGTTCTTACTCTACTCTTGTATTTTTCAGGCCTGTAAAGTGACTCTCCTTTTTGCTGCATGAGTTCTGAGTTTTCCACCCATTTTTATTTTTTAAAGTTGTGTTTGCAGAAAGCTGCGTGTTCTCAGGACGCTGCGTGTTCTCAGGACGCTGGGTGTTTGCAGGACGTTGCGTGTTTGCAGAATGCTGCGTGTTTGCAGGAAGCTGCGTGTTTGCAGAACGCTGCGTGTTCTCAGGACGCTGCGTGTTTGCAGGACGCTGCATGTTTGCAGAATGCTGCGTGTTCTCAGGACGCTGCGTGTTCTCAGAATGCTGCGTGTTTGCAGAACGCTGCGTGTTCTCAGGACGCTGCGTGTTTGCAGAACGCTGCGTGTTCTCAGGACGCTGCGTGTTTGCAGAACGCTGCGTGTTTGCAGAACGCTGCGTGTTTGCAGAAAGCTGCGTGTTTGCAGGACGCTGCGTGTTTGCAGAAAGCTGCGTGTTTGCAGGACGCTGCGTGTTTGCAGGACGCTGCGTGTTTGCAGAAAGCTGCCTGTTCTCAGGACGCTGCGTGTTTGCAGAACGCTGCGTGTTCTCAAGACGCTGCGTGTTTGCAGAACGCTGCGTGTTTGCAGAACGCTGCGTGTTTGCAGAAAGCTGCGTGTTTGCAGGACGCTGCGTGTTTGCAGAAAGCTGCGTGTTTGCAGGATGCTGCGTGTTTGCAGGACGCTGCGTGTTTGCAGAAAGCTGCCTGTTCTCAGGACGCTGCGTGTTTGCAGGACGCTGCGTGTTTGCAGGATGCTGCGTGTTTGCAGAAAGCTGCATGTTCTCAGGATGCTGCGTGTTTGCAGAAAGCTGCGTGTTTGCAGAACGCTGCATGTTCTCAGGACGCTGCGTGTTTGCAGAAAGCTGCGTGTTTGCAGAAAGCTGCGTGTTTGCAGAACGCTGCGTGTTTGCAGGATGCTGCGTGTTTGCAGAAAGCTGTGTGTTCTCAGGACGCTGCGTGTTTGCAGGACGCTGCGTGTTTGCAGGATGCTGCGTGTTTGCAGAAAGCTGCATGTTCTCAGGATGCTGCATGTTTGCAGAAAGCTGCGTGTTTGCAGAACGCTGCGTGTTCTCAGGACGCTGCGTGTTTGCAGAATGCTGCGTGTTCTCAGGACGCTGCGTGTTTGCAGGATGCTGCGTGTTTGCAGAAAGCTGCATGTTCTCAGGATGCTGCATGTTTGCAGAAAGCTGCGTGTTTGCAGAACGCTGCGTGTTCTCAGGACGCTGCGTGTTTGCAGAATGCTGCGTGTTCTCAGGACACTGCGTGTTTGCAGAACGCTGCGTGTTCTCAGGACACTGCGTGTTCTCAGAACGCTGCGTGTTCTCAGGACGCTGCGTGTTCGCAGAACGCTGCGTGTTCGCAGAATGCTGCATGTTTGCAGGACGCTGCGTGTTTGCAGAAAGCTGCGTGTTTGCAGAACGCTGCATGTTTGCAGAAAGCTGCGTGTTCGCAGGACGCTGCATGTTTGCAGTGCTGCGTGTTTGCAGGACGCTGTGTGTTCTCAGGATGCTGCGTGGTCTCAGGACGCTGCGTGTTCGCAGGACGCTGCGTGTTTGCAGAATGCTGCGTGTTTGCAGAATGCTGCGTGTTCGCAGGACGCTGCGTGTTTGCAGAATGCTGCGTGTTCGCAGGACGCTGCGTGTTTGCAGGATGCTGCGTGTTTGCAGAATGCTGCGTGTTTGCAGAATGCGGCGTGTTCTCAGGACGCTGCGTGTTTGCAGAATGCTGCGTGTTCTCAGGACGCTGCGTGTTTGCAGAATGCTGCGTGTTTGCAGGACACTGCGTGTTTGCAGGACGCTGCGTATTTGCAGAATGCTGCATGTTTGCAGAATGCTGCGTGTTCTCAGGACGCTGCGTGTTTGCAGAATGCTGCGTGTTTGCAGGACGCTGCGTGTTTGCAGGACGCTGCGTGTTTGCAGAATGCTGCGTGTTCGCTGAACGCTGCGTGTTTGCAGAATGCTGCGTGTTTGCAGAATGCTGCGTGTTCTCAGGACGCTGCGTGTTTGCAGAATGCTGCATGTTCTCAGGACGCTGCGTGTTTGCAGAATGCTGCGTGTTCGCAGAACGCTGCGTGTTCGCAGGACGCTGCGTGTTCGCAGGACGCTGCGTGTTCACAGAACGCTGCGTGTTCGCAGGACGCTGCGTGTTCGCAGGACGTTGCGTGTTCTCAGGACGCTGCGTGTTCTCAGGACGCTGCGTGTTTGCAGAATGCTGCGTGTTTGCAGAACGCTGCGTGTTTGCAGAACGCTGCGTGTTTGCAGGACGCTGCGTGTTTGCAGGACGCTGCATGTTTGCAGAAAGCTGCGTGTTTGCAGAACGCTGAATGCTAAATTGTCTCCATTCTCAACACCCTATTCACCCAGAGTTGAGTTTCTGACACCACATTGTCTCCCTCACAAAGCTCATCTGCATCCACCTCTGTAACATCAGTCTCCAACCCAACCTCAGCCAATTTATGCTTTTGCTACCTCCAGGCCATATGTTCAAATGCTTTCCTGGTTGACTTTCCATAATCCATCCTCCATAAACCTGTGCTTCTCCAAAACTGTTGTATCTTAACCTGCACCAGGTTCCACTCAACCAACACCCTTGTGCTTCCATTGACTCTCACCTAGAGTCATTTATGGCACAGAAGGTGGCCATTTGGCCAACTGAGCCCATGCTAGCTCCCTGTGGAGCAATCCAGGCATTCTCACTCTCCTGCTCAATCAGCCCTGCAAGCGCTTAAACAGAAAATTCTCATCAACATGTTCAGTTCTCTCCAGGGGCTTGCATCCTATCTCTGTAATCTACAATCCTCCTGAATTCTGCATTCCTCCAACTCTGACCTCTTATGCATTCCCCATTCCTTTTGCTCCACAATTGGTGCCTTTACCTGTCTAGTCCCCAAACTCTGGAATGTTCTCCCTAAGCCTCTTTGTCTCTCTTACTCTAACTTTTATCAGTTTACATTTTTGAGAGAAACCTTGCTACATTCAAGGTTTTTTTATAAATTTGAGTTACTATTATTTTCTGCATTATCTGTTTTAATCTCTTGCCATCCTGAAAATCAAAATATCTATCAGAAAGCACAGTGGGAATCTGTAATTAATAGAGCAATGGTTAATTCAAACACTTTGTAAGCCTTAATATTTGGAAATACTTAATTTTCTAAGCAATTGCATCATTCATATTTAAGGATATTTATTATAGTACAGTATACGTAATTTATTCAAATTGCATCTATGCAATACTTGTAGTATCTCAGCATGTTGCTCTCCAGCATTATATATTAAAGCATCTCTTCAGCCGATCTTTTGAATTAGGTTTATTTCCCACGAGGGAAGATCCACTTCCTAGAACATTCGTAATGAAAACAAAATGTGACCAATTTGCAATATATGCAGTTTAATACAGAGATCATTGAAATGGGGACAGAAAAATTAAAATGTGTATATGTTATTAAATTAACACAGCAGTATATTTTCTATATTTATCTTTTCATAAACCTCTCTTTTACTCTTTATTTCTGTTAAAATAGCACTAATAGAACAGTGCAGTTTTGGTCATGTGCCTCCTATCAAATTGAAAGATGGTGGTGCCAGAGAATGGAACTTGATTCTGCCTTACAATCAGTAACTGTATCAAGCACTCCCACGACAGAACTAAATGTAATGCAAAACTCCCATGCACTGCCCTGACAATGAACCTTGGCACTGACCTCAGAAGAACACTCCCTCTTAGACCAATCTATCTCTCAGCCCTTGTGGTATCTCGCATAAAGTTGCTATATTAGTGTTAACTGGGAACAAATCTGAGGGCGCTTTTACACCGTGCACACATGCCCATGAGGGACTGGACTAAGATTGGCTAAACTAATTTCTCTTTGAAACCACGAACACCATTGTGGAGCAAGAGAATATTACCAGTCAGTGTGGGGAAACAAAAGGAAATTTTGCCTTACAATTATTACATTGGTTGGAAAGACATAAGACTAAAATCCTTAAGGTATGAGGCAGGGAAACTTCAAAAGAAAGTAGGTTCTGATTCTGGAATAAATGGATAATGCACAATCTTACGTTATCTTAATCCATCAAACGTGCAGCTGCTGCACCTTCTAATGCTCGCTGGAGCTTCTGAAGGAATAAGGAATGGTTGGAAGTGAACTGAATCACTCTGTCGCGGTGCTTGCTGCAAGTATCTATGTCCGGGTGCAAAGCAAAGAGGGTATAGGTTTTGAGGCTTCTGTGATCAAATAGCCTGTTGGATTGTTATTGTCCATATTCGCACACCCGCCCGTTTTATGTGTGAGGTGCCATCAGGAAACTGCTGTCTGTGGATTCATTGCCCAGTATCAGTTGCCAAGTGCAGGAAAAAAAGATAAATACAGATAAAAATCTGGGGAAAGTAAAAAAAAGAGGGACCTATGTTAAAGGAGTATGAGTAAAGCAAAGTTCTTTTTGGTCATTAATAATCCATGTGCAAAAGTTTTCACTGAAAACAATTCCTGCAAAAGGACCCAAGAAATAGTCAACTCGTCATCTGATTTGATACAGCATATTTAGAATTACAGTATTTAGGAGCAGACATTGGGAATGTTTTTGTGCTTGATAACGAATACATTCAGGATAACAATAAATTAATTATGTCAAACTATGTTTCAAAAATAGATGCTGTTATAGAGATGCCAGCTGTAAGATATGCAGCACAGAAGAGCCATTCAATGGGGTTTCATACCAAAGGGATTCGAGGCAAATCTGATCCACCATTCACTGTGTCAATGTCTGCAAGAGATCATTTTTCAGATGAATACAAATGTCATACATCAGTGAGGTCAAGGTTAATGGTAGTCATGGAAACACAGCGGTAATGCTATCCTAATTTTCCTGTATCCCAAGATGCCTTAGAAATGGTTTGCTTCTTCATTCAGTTTTACTGCATCTCTGTTGACCAAGATTTTTTTTATTTTCAATCTACCCTTTGTTTTTCTCCCCTGCACCTACAGTCAATCAGCTCAATCCCTCATAGCGGCAGCCAGTCCGTGAACGTTCTTCCACAAAGTGACAGTCCATGAGAGATGCACCTCCGAGGAGGAAATATTGGAGCCTTCGTTTTGCTTTGCTGGTTAAGTGGCAGATGAAAAGAATTCACCTCCACCAGCATGAGGCAGAGCGGCCACAGCTGGGTCCCCAATCCCCAGCTTCACCACGATAATAATCAAATTCATTCTGCTTAAGGGCTGTGGGCCTGATTTCAACAGCTTCCTGCCTCACTCTCTGCAATTAATTCAAACAGATGAACATTGTAAGGATTTAAAAATAGACAGTTATAAGGAGAAGAAAAATGAAATAAAGACAAAGTTTTGGCTGTTCTGAAGCAGAGCAGATTTTTAAAAATGTTCAGCTTGTGATTCGAACTGAAGAATCCATTAGAGATGCTCGCAAATCGGTTGAGGAAAATAATTCACAAAGATAAATACAGATAGGGCCATCTAGCAAATCCTGCATCGAAACCGCTGCACTCCTCCAATTCTAGTCTCTTGTGCAACCCCCACCCCCCCACTATTTGCTTCGCTCCAACATTGGTGGCTGTGCTTTCAGTTGCCTGGATGCTAATCTCTGGAATTGTCTCCCTAAATCTCTCTGTCACTCTATCCCTCTCTCTCTTAAGTCATGCCTTAAAATTTACTTTTTTTAACCAAACCTTTGGTCACCTATTCCTGTATCTCTGTGTGACTTTTTGTTAAATGTTGTCTGATAACACTCCTGTGAAGCTCTTTGGAGCATCTTACTATGTTAAGGTCACTATATAAACGCAAGTTATTGCTGTCATTGTCCTCAGGCTTACCCATCACAGAAATTCTACACTTGTTTGGTTAAGATTTTGCTGTAAATCTCCTAATGGTTCAGTTATTAAAGTGGCTGAAGCCATATTGACCAAAAAAATCCAAGCGTCATTTCCTAGCCTGCATCAATTTTGCAGCCCTCAGCTAACAAGGTTGTTGGGGCCTCTCCGATTGGTTTCCAGTCCCACTGGGTTGGAGAGGAAAATCAATCAGAGTTCCAGCTTCTGGTTCCCATCGAGTAAATCCTGCTGGCAAGTGTCCGCTGGTCAAGCTTGGTCATAGAGTTGGGCATGGTCACAGTCCCACCCACAGCTGCAAACAGATTCTTCACTCAGTGCCCAGCCTGCGGTCCGGGATCAGCCTCCTGGACCCTGGAAACAATTGAAAATAATTTCAGTGTGTGAGGTTGTTCTAATTGATCTGACATGTGACTGGAAATTTCAAATTCTAAAACCTAACGAAGAAGCTATCAGATACAATGGTTGTGGATGAATTTCCAGGCTTAGAGAGTGGCCTTTAAGTCCTTGAGGGTGAATGTGGCAATTATTTCTCAGATACTTTGGCTGAAATCCATGGTGCTAAATGAAGAATTTTTAAAAATAAGCCAACTCATTAGCGACCTATTAAGGAACATTTTGAAAACAACTCCTAGCAATTTCTGGCCCTGGTAATACAGCAGCATTATTACATTGTGCAATGTGAATGTCAGCTACATAAATGATTTGTAAGGAGTTGAGTGGCAGAAACAGCAATACTCAACAGCAGCTGATTCTTACAAAGCTTTGACTAATGGTTTGGTCACTGCAGATCCAGTTAGTGACAAACTGTTATATTAAATCTGTAATATACCATTCCATTAAGCATCATGTATCAAGCCATAGAGACTAGGAAGATTCCAGGTTCAACCTGTTGTCTGTACAAGATTAAATCATCTCAGCCATGGTAGCAGCATCAGTCTCGTAGGGTGAGCAAAGGGATATATATCCTGCTGGTCAGTCCTGATCATTGTCCAGTCCTCTTTCTGGAAAATGATACGTGTAGAGCTTGATTGAAAGATAAGACCACCCCCTCCAGCCCAATTAAGTGTCTACTAGGACTGTACATGACGAATGACCACTTGGTGGAGGTGCTGGACAGCTGTTGGCACTGGTAGAGCAATAGCAGAGCCTGAGCCACTGATGATAGGGAGAACTTGAAAAGCAATAATATTACAACTTCAACAAAATATACTTAATTGTGGTGAATTTCTGATGTCGCTCTGCCAAGGGAACATATCCGAAATCTGGACACATACTTTACCAACCATTGTGAACATGTTGTTGCCTCTCAAACTCATGCCCATCTTCCCAAAACGCCATGTTTGAATCTCTCTAATCAGGATTCTGTCCATGCCAAAGTACCGAAACAGCTTTTACCAAAGTCACAACTGACATCCTACGTGGTTGTAACAAAGAAACCATCCCCACTTTTCCTTCTCAACCTTCCTTCAGCCTTTGACACAGTTCATCACATCATCCTATAATGTGTCTCCATTGTTATCCAGCTGGCTAGGACTGTATTCATCCAGTTCCATTCTTATCCAAATAACTGTAGCTAGAGAATCACCATCAATGACTTCTCTTCTCAGTCACACACCGTTCTGATGAAAGGTCATTGATCTGAAAGGTCGGATTGAATTTCTGGGCGGGAAAATGCAATGAGCCATTCAAAGGTCCATTGATTTCACCAGGACCAGGAGATCCTGATGATGGGAGGGGCTGGAAAATTCCAGCCTTTAAACTCTGTTTCTTTCCCCACAGATGCTGCTGTACCTGCTGAATACTTCAAGCATTTTCTGTTTCTCTTCCAGATTTCCAGCATCCTCAGTATTTTGCTTTAATTCACTGCCAATTCTCTTCCAGGAATGCCCACCTTGAAGAAGTTCTGCTGTTCTCTCTGATGAGATTTCCGTTTGTCTCTTTTACTCTGTTCACCTTCATTGCTTTCTATTTCCCTTCTCGTGTTTGACCAGGTATCTACCCAAAACTTACTTTCATGGCTACATCCCCTTCCTTAGCAACTGTCTCTGGCTTTGTTATGGCAGGCAGATGGTAAATGCCAAGCTGCCCAAACCCCAGAGGGAAAATTGAAGCAGCTGCCACAACTATTTGCAAGTTGTACTTATATTGAGGATGCGGGCTTTGAATTCAGTAAAAAGGAGGCCACCAAGTCTTATAGGTTTCTTACAAAACTAAATTAAACCTTTATTAATAGAAGGAATGATTTTAAGCACATACATAAATCTACAAATGACTACTATGATAACTTCTAAATCCCCTAATTAACCTAAACCCCAGTTACACCTCCGTTAAGGCAGCAGTGAGACACGTGGAGTTTAAAAGATCCGGGAAAAGTAACACACAATATCCTGACCAGTCGAATTCAAAGTGAGTTTTTCTCAGCTTCAGTTCCTTGTAGACAGCAGCTTGAGGCTTAGACGCTGGAGGCTTTTCACACTTGTGTTAGATCTTAGAATGCCTGCCCTTACACACAGCCTTTGCTCTTTTATATATATTTTACCCTTTGAATGCAAATTCCCATTGTTTCACAATGTCTTTGGACTTTACCTCTCTAATAATAAAAATCCATCAAGGTATAAATTTTACCAGTAATCTTTGGGAAAAATAAACACACTGTTTCTTAATTTCTCCTGGCTAGGTGTAACATTTCACTCCCTCTTTTGAATTCAAGATAGTCTGCTTTATTTAAAAATGCAAATTACACTTATGTTTACCTACTTAACATTTCAAACCCAGCTTATCTTCTGTTACATCAAAGCCTTCAGACCAGCTGCCTTTAATTCAATTAAGTTCCCCTCCCATCCACACACACAGACCCCACTATTATTCTACTTTACAATAAATTCCAATAACATTATGAGAATTATTATATCTTCCTGACAGGCTTCAAACTACTCTGTGTGGATTCCAACTAAAATTCCACTTTTATGGTGTTTTAGATCCACCTATGAGTACAGATATCTCAGATATACAGCATTCCTCGCCACATCCTGAGATACACTCTCAACAGCAAGCACTGCCACATGCCCACTCTCCACCTCTCTCTTCAGCAGCGCTGACTCACTGTATCTCAAAGCTGTCTAGTTCTGCTGTTTCTTTTCATCCTTAGTCTCTCCCGATGCTTTAACAATAAAACATTTTTCTCCCTTTCCAATGTGAAGGATTGTAAGCTTAAATAACTCGTGTGTACCGATGCCCCTCTAGATTCTTGTTCTCACTTCCCCCTAAACACCATCCCATCTTCCAACCTCAACCCTTGCTGTGTAATCACAATAACCTCTAACCTTTCCTTCTGAATGACCTGTCTTTAGCAAAGGCCTCAGCTTCATCCCCTTATACCTCCGCCTCAATGAATTTGGAGCTTGGTATGATATTAACCTCTTCTTCTGCTACTTTCACCTCTGCCCACTTCCTTGGCAGTAGTCTTCCTCCCGCACATCATCCCTTGTCCTTGGCTCCAGTATTTTCCCTCCAGCTGGACCCCTCCCTCTGGCCTTTTACCCTCTTGAGATTTTCTCTTTGAAAACCACCTGCTTGACATTGGCCACCTCCACTTCTCTGTTCCCCTCGTTCACTCTGCCTGACTCCCTCTGAACTTGTTGTAATCCAATCTCTCAGGTCCAACTCTAACATTGTTATTCAACCTGCTAACAAGGGCAATGCTGTTGTGACCTGGCAAACCAACCTCTACCATGCAGAGACTGAATGCCAATTTCCACCATTCTCTCACATTTACGTGGTCCGCCTCTGACTCTTCTCTTCTGTGACTTCTCAATCTATCCTCAGAAATAGCAATAACCAATATTTACCAGAAGCCCACTAACTCCCATCCCTATTTTGACTACACTTTCTCACACCCCACTCCCCTTAAGGAACCTATTCCATCCTTCCAGTTTCTTTGTCTCCACATCGTCACTTTGATGATGCAGCCTCCCATTGTCATAGTCGGCTGTCCCTCGATTCGAAGATGACGCTACTTGGTGTTGCGAATTTCAGCCATGAGTCTTCATGGCTGAGCAGGCTGATTCTCAACCCACAGATCTTTGGGCACGTGGGCAGCATGTCCCACGAGATTCGGAGTGCAGGATTTGCTTCCTTTTCTGGTCTTCTCAAACGCAGGAGGTGTTACACCTGTCCTTTCACCTCCTCTCTTCTCACCATCCAAGGCCCCAAACACTCTTTCCAACAGAAACAGCTAGATTTACATGTTTTCTTTCAGTTTAGTATACTGCATTTCAATCACCTGCCCTAAATAGCTTGACTGCCAAATGCAAAGAGCATCCACACTTTGTATTGTGTATTTTTATTGCTATGTGTAATTCTTGTGCGAGGGAAGTAGTGAGCGAGAGGGGCGGCGAGCAGGAGGGAGGCGGTGAGCAGGAGGGAGGTGGTGAGTAGGAGACAGTCTGCGAGCAAGGAGGGTCAAGCAGGTGGGGTGGAGGGCTGCTTTTAAGTGGGATTTTTTTCTGGGGTTGGGGAGCTTGGGCTTGGTACAGTGGGGCCTGAGTGTGGGGCTGGCTGGAAGCCACAGGGGCTGGGGGGTTTTGGATTGGCCCTTGGAGCCGCTATTTGGAGTTGGGCAGGGGGCCCTTTCCTCTTGAGCTCCAGCAATTCGGGGAGCTGCTCTCCCAGCACCATGGGTCCTGCTGGGCCCCCCTGTGTGGCTAGGGGAGGCCTCACTGATTAACCAGAGGCCACATGTTTTTCGGCCTGGTTTTAGCGCTGAGGGGCTAATGGGGGGGTATCTAGTGTCATAGTGAGGGGTCATTACTTTATTTTGGGGGGATTTTGCTGTGGTGAGGAGTTATTTTGGGGTGATTAAGTGTTGTGAAGGGCTTTATTTGGAGGAATTTAGTGCTGTGGTGAAAGGCTTTAAAATGACAGCGGCCTGGATAGAAAGCGCACATATTCACTTTTGGTGGTTATGATTACAAATCATCTGAAGATTCATCAGGTTGAAGCCTCTTCCCATTGAGGAGGTTTTAGAGCATTTGCTGACAGCACTGTTACATGGATGAACAATGTCCATACAAAAGGTCATGAACTGGCCAGGGGTCACTCTGATGCCTCGGTGGACAGCTGATTGGCTGATGTGACATATATTCCCTGATGGAACCTGAAGGGACCCAGTGGCCTCCAAGTTAAAGAGAGTTTTCTTTAACATGCATCAAGAAGCTGTGGCTCCACGAAGCAAGGTTCTAAGTCCATGGGGCAAGCAATTCACAAAAAACCCTATGAAACCTCACAAGAGATTTTACTGAATGGCGGAGCAAACTTGAGGGACTGTCGAACCTACTTCTGCTCCTTACTACAGGTGTGTGAGTATCTGCAAGTGGGTGCCCGATGCATCCTAGATGTCTAATTAACCAATCTTCCCTGTGTTGTTGTCCCTCCTCCCATTCTAAATAGCACAAGTGGCAGTGACAGCACTGTGTGTACCATCCACAAGATGCACTGCAGCAACTCACCAAGGCTCTTCGACGGCACCTTCCAAACCTGTAAACCTACCACCTAAAAGGACAAGGGCAGTAGATGTATGGGAACATCACCGCCTGCAAGTTCCCTTCCAAGTTATTCACCATCCCGACTTGGAAATGTATCACCATTCCTTCATTGTCACTGGGTGAAAATCTTGGAATTCCCTCCCTAACAGCACTGTGGGTGTACCTACACCTCATGGACTGCAGTGGTTCAAAAAGGCAGCTCACCACCACATAGGCATGTGCAACAAATGCTGGCCCAGCCAGTGACACCCACATCCCATGAAAGAATAAAAGTGAAAGGGAATTTCTTAATGAACACTATTGCCTTCTGTGATGAGATGCTGAATGTCTCTTACCATCCGAGTGACTAATGGGACTGTGCAGGTTGATGTCTGCAGCATATGAAATAGATTTGTATGTGTGGAAACTGTTTCCTAGCTAACATCTGCAGGAAAATGTTTATGGGCATTGATGGAGTATAGACTCAGTAGAAACCCTTCCAATTAACACATTTACCTTTGCCACCTGGCCAAACCTAATTTACTGTGGGTTCAGAAACACTGGACAATCAAGCCTATAGCTGCAGGTCTGGATTCTGACAACTCAAGATATTCTGGAAGTAAACCTTAAGGTTACAGGATGGATCCCCACTCCAGACAGTCTGGAGAGTGGAGATAAAAGTTTCAGTCGTTGATTACTGGGTTGACACCCAGGGAGGTTCTTCCTCAGAGAGGGGTCTAGAGTTTCCTTTCCCTGACCCATTGTATCTAGCTGGTCCTCCTGGTGGAGATGTGGTGAGTCAGGTTAATGACCTGTCGAAGTTACAAAACAACACAGAGCACCAACTTCCCAATCTCAAAGCATTGCAGGAAAAGTTGTTTGGCACAGAGCAAACAGAGACATTTTCACCATTTGTCATTTTTTTCATCTCAGTTTCATGAGTTACCTCCAAGTCACCCTTGTGTTTTTGCCACTGAAATGCTGGTATCCTTAAAGCAGCAGGGGTTCCAATGCAACATGTAGAGATTAAATTGTCAGGTGCATCAGAGGTTTGCAGAGGCCAGGAGCAACTTAATCCAAATGAAAGATTCTTTGGTCTTAATGCCATTGGTTCTCAGCAGATCAAATCATTTGTATTTACAAGTGCAGCCAATAGAAACAAAGCCATATTTCTGTCATCTGCTATATTTTATTTATTCATTATTAGGTTGTGGGCATTATTGGCAAGGTCAGCATTTATTGCCCATTCCTAATTGATGGCAAGCCACCTTTCTGAATACAACTGAGAGGCTTACTTGGCCATTTCAGCAGGTAGCAAACAGTCAACCACATTGCTATGGATTTGGAGTCACATATAGGCCAGACCGGGGGTAAAGATGGCAGATTTATTTACCTAAAGGAGATTAGTGAACCAGATGGCTTCCCAACAACAATAAAATAGTTTCATGAGCGCCATTGCTTTTTATTCCAGATTTATTTTATTAACAAAATTTAAAGTCCCCTGATGTTATGGTGGGATTTGAACTCATGTCTCTAAAGCATCTCTAGGATGCCCGTCTAGTAATATAACCACTACGCTACTATTCCCTAATCCAAAGTGACCCAATGTAAAAGTGTTGAGATCTGAATTGATGCCAGCTGGGACAATTCCATTTTAGGTATGACTGGCCCCAGATTGGACCATTCTTTGTATAATGTGGCACCATCACTGGCACCACTGAATGTGTACCCTGACCCTTAAATACATGCAGAAGCACAATATTACCATGCACATGTGGTCAGTCATTTTGTACACGCAGATTGCAGACTTCCACGTTGTCATGAATAGTAGGTGGGAATCAAAAAAAAGCAACTGGGCTTACAGCAGAGACCCTGCTCTGATTGTTAAATGAAAAAGTTACCTGAAAGCTAGCAGTTCAATGGCAGACATCCAGTTCCTGGACCAATATTCACTTTATTGTTAGCAATAGATTAGACAGAACAAGTAAGCTGTATATGGTGAATCTATCAGTTCCCTGGGAGTCGATCTGGGCGAGTGCTAGGCACCTTACGTGTAAATATATTCATCCGAGCCTTGGTGGTCTTTTGGCAGAATTTGGGGTGGGGGTGTGGTCAGTTGAGCTGTGGGATGCTTCTCAAGACGGCACCGATACAATTAATTTGCATTTGTCATTGGAGACTAGGATTGTGGACTTCAATTCCAAATTTAAACTGAAAATATAATTCTCCGCCATACTGATGATTTCAAATCTACTTCAGCCACAAAATGGGTTCTTATGTTTTCAGATTGATTCATACAGAGGCTGATCATCGGGATCAAATACAAACAAGCTCCTACGGACAGTTGGAAAATCTACAGCATACAGACCTCGCCTTGATAATGCTTAATGTACAAGGAACATCCAGACTTGAATGTGCTGAGAATGGGATGTGTGTTGAAGGTTCACATTGTTTCAGCTAAATCAACCTTCAGGGGTGCAAACAAACTGAAGAAGTTTGGTTTGGTTTAACTGATCCGAACTCCTTCTGTTCTAAACTCCTCCTGTTCCGGCATCACAGACAAGGTGTTTTATTCAGGATAAAGCTGAATTCTCTGTCATCCTCTCAGGCTCTCACTGTTTCACTGGAACACACGGATGATTTTAACACTATGCAGTTACTATAGAAACTAATAGGATTTTTCTGTAGGGTTCGTAAGAGAAGGTTAAAAATGTCATCTTTCATTCTGTCAGATAATTATGATGTTAAGTAAGTGCCTCACCTCCATGCATCAAATTCATAAACAGGAGGGAGATTTACAGACACAAAGTTGATGTCAACAACAGATTATATCAATCAGTTTTCACACCATTTGCCCACATTTCTGGTGCTACAGTCATTATCGAGATTTACTGACTGTGATTTGTGCTTTTGGCACAATGCCTGACTTGGCTGCACAACGATTAGGTTTTATGACTTAGAAAGTCGGTTTGTTTTGTTATTTTGAGACCTCAAAAGTTTTTTCTCTTCCACTAGCCTTCCTGGGTACAAAGTAATTATTTTCAATGTACTTGCTTACAACGTGTGCTGTTTTCATGTTGATATTGGGAGCTAGAATGAATATATTCAGTTACATTTTGTTCCTTCTCCAACCTCATCCTTCCAACACCTTCATTTCACCCCCCTCCCAGCCTCACACCCCCTGACACCTTCGTCCCTCCCCCCCCAACCTCACCTCCCTGACACACGAATACATTCAGTTACACTTTACCTAAATCACTTGAGGTAATTCACAGTTTGGAACTTATTTGTCCTGCTTTCTACCCTTAATTAGCACATTCCTCAGATAATATCACCACCTTCAACACCTCTTTGTCCTTTTGTCTGTGACATCTTTTGGTTATCTCCACCTATCACTGGCCCTCTATCGAGCTCTACTTGTCCCACCCCCCCTTAAACCAGCTTATATTTCACCCTTTTTCTATTTTTACTTAGTTCTGTTGAAGGGTCATTCGGACTCGAAACGTTAACTGTGTTCCTCTCCGCAGATGCTGTCAGAGTTTTTCCAGGTATTTTTATTTTTGTTTTGGAACTTATCAAGGCAGATTTACATATTGAAAAATAATTATGATTAAAGAGGGTAACCAAACCAATAGGTGTGATGAAGCCAACCTAAATATCAGATATGTTGTTTTATTTCAATCTAAACTCAGAGAAGTCCACATACGCTGAGGTCAAACTAATTCATGGGCCGGAATTTTCCAACACCGTTGGCGTCGGGTGTCATGACAGGCGATGGCGGGCGGAAGGTGGACAATATGGTGAGAAGGCAAAAAATCGGTTTCATGCCTGTGTGAAATCACAGCGGGATCATCCGATGGTGTCCGCCAAGATGGAACGCGAATCCCGCTGGAGGCCGGCGTGAACCTGCTTTGCATCCCAGTAATGGATGTGGAGTAAGGCCCAGCCGGAATCGTCCACCCACGCCGGATTTACCGCTACGTCTGAGGGAAAACACGCTGGCTCAGAATAGCTCTGGACCAGCGTGACATGCAGAAGCTGGGACTCACCATTAGGGCTTTGCTCAGATCGTGGACATCTGAGGAGCAGGATCTGCTGGAGCCCTACAGCTACCGGACCCTCAGGGAACACGTGCATCACACGCTGGGTAGTTTCTTATGGACATGGCTCCACCGCCAGGCAGCTCGGGGAAGGCAGGAGATCTCTATTGATGCTTTGGGTTTGTTTTGGAACATCACGGTCTTGGCCATGGGCTGCTACGGATGATAAGCGGGGGCGACGGGTGCTGCAGGGGGAGGAAGGTCCAACTGTGAATGGGAGAGGAAGGGGGTTGGGCAGCGGGTGAGGTTGGGTTGCAGGGGGAACAAGGGTGTTGGGGAGAGTAAGGTTGGGGGAAGGGACGAAGGTGTCAGGGGGGTGAGGTTGGGAGGGTGAAGTTGGGGGGGATGAGGGTGTAACAGGGAGAATGTGACAAGTGGGAAGGAAGGTGAAAGGGGGAGTAAGGTGTAAGAGAATGAGTCCGGAGGGGCGACGGAAGTCCAGGGGTAGGAGGGAGGAAGGAGGGGAGGAAGGAGTCTGGGGGTAGGAGGGAGGAAGGAGGGGAGGAAGGAGTCTGGAGCAGGGGAAAGAGTCCAGAGCAGAGGAAGGTCTAAGGGTGGAGGACAGAGTAAGGGGTGGGGAACGTCAAGTTGAAGGTGCAAGGGAGGGGTCTTCTGTGGAGTCAATGACTGCCTCCTGGGGAGCGAACTGAGGCTCGGTGTGGTAGGAGGGAATGGTGAGTATAAGAGAGGGCATTGAGCCAGTAGGGTGGGAGGGTGAGGGTGCATTGGTAGCGGTAGAAGGGACGATGAGGGTTGTGGGTGGCAACTCAGAGGCAGACATGGACCCTGGGGGTGGGAAAGAGGAGGTCAGGGAGGTCAATGTGGATGGGGATGGGATTCACAGGAAGGTAGGGAACATGCACTATCACCTGGACATCCTGGAAAGACAAAGGTTCGGGTTGGTAGGTGACGATGGGCAAGTGGAAGTTGATGCCAGGGGGTCGACAGTGATGAGGGAAAGGACATGGGTGACTGAGGGAAGGGAAAGGATGGGGGAGCTGAGCAAAAATCTGTCTATGACCATGGTTATGGAAATCGAAAGTGAGTGGAGCCTCGTGTTGGACGGGCACAGGTGCTGCATGGGAGTGTGGTCAGTGGGCAGGGGGAGATACAGGTCAGCTCAGATGGACAACGGACAGAGAACCCCAGCAGGCAGCATTGAAAATACTCAGGACACTGAGATGAGTGTGATGGATGAAGGCTCCGTGTGTGTGGGAGAGGCTTGCACAAGGCTCTGAAAGGCCCTGCCACACACACACTCACACTTCCCCCTCCAGAATCACTCGTGTAGCTAAACTAGCCAGAATATTGACATCGGCATGTGAGGGTGGGCCCGACACGCTGACACACAAAATGACGTGAGATGACGTCAGGCGTGTGTCCCAACATTATCGCGCGTCATTCCGATATTGCGTTCGGCGGGCACGCACAGGAGATGGCTGCGCGGCTGCCGAACTGTCAAATGCCTATTAAGGCCTTTAAGAAAGTCATTAACATCATTAACGCCGCTGCCTGTCCAACCTTAATGTTGTCGGGTAGGCAAAGAGCCCAGGCGGCCTTCGCGTTTTTCAGGAAACCTCATCCACGGGCGGGATGAGGCTTCCTGAAGGTTCAATAAAATCAATAAATCAATTTTGCTAAATTGACAAACATACCCAAGCTCATGTGACAATATCACACGAGGGGACATGTCTGAATAATTTTTCTCTTTATTTATTAAGAAGTTTCAATATGTATTTAACTTCCCAAAGGCAGCTCTGTGTCTCAGAGAGATCACTGCGCTATTTCACACACATGCACGAGAAAGAGCGCAGGCCCCGACACCCCCTCCTCCCCCTCCTCTCCCATCCCCCCTCCTCCCCCTCCTCCCCTCCTCCCCCTCCTCCCCCTCCTCCCCTCACCTGCACAGGTAGAGCTGAACACTACAGAACGCGTTTTATGCTGGGTGGGCCTTCATGTAAAATGGCGGCGCGCAGCCGATTGCAGGTGGCGATTGGCTCCACACTCACCCCCGACATAGGTAAGATGCAGTGGGAGACTTGGGAAGCCTGTAAATGAAGCTGAAAGATAACATTATTCCATGGAAGTGAATATATTTCCAGATTATAGTGACAAAATGTGTTCACCTGTGCAACCGCTTGTGATCAGGCTTTCTTAACTTTTCTAGGTGCTGCCCTGACATCCACAGCAGGGGTGGAGACAGCCTGTGCAATGGCTGTTCCTGTTGCCTCTGATAACTTTGGCGTGGGTCCTCTGACAGCCAAGGCCTTGAGGGCCCCGGCCTGCTTTGGCTGTCCTCCTGTGGGCCAGCTGCTCTCTCGGCAGTGACAGAGGACGAGGTTGAGGGGATCACAGGCAAAGGGGACTCTGAGGGAGAGGACAGACTCTGAGATTCCTGAGTGGATGACTCAGGGGTGTCCAGTTGCTGCTCCTCCTCCCTTCGAGTGCCCGAGGGACCCAGCCTGATTCCTTGAAGGGAAGGAACACCTGGAGGGATGTCGAGGTGCCCAATTTCCCTCTCACATTGCCACTACAGGAACACACCCATGGCCACCACAATGGAGTGCAGGTCTGCGGGCATCTCCATGTTCTACTGGGCCCGAATCACCATGGTGTCCACCATCCTCCCCATGGAGACCTCCATATGCGCACATGTGGGCAACACTTC
The DNA here is from genome assembly GCF_964194155.1 of Cetorhinus maximus. NCBI lineage: Eukaryota > Metazoa > Chordata > Chondrichthyes > Lamniformes > Cetorhinidae > Cetorhinus > Cetorhinus maximus. Next base: position 93,378,341 of record NC_135899.1, on the reverse strand, counting down.
ATCAGAGAGCAGGCAGACGCACTCCTCCAACTCCTGAGCCACTTTGTGGAGGGCTTCCAACAGCTCTGTGTGATGTTCCTCTACCTTCTCCGGATCTCCGCGATAAGTGGAAGGCCAAATCCAGAGGCTCGTCATCTGACTCGGGCCTCACAGACGCCTCTTCCCCAGCAGTCCTCCCAGTGCGGGGAGCTTGGCTGAACCTGCCTCCTCCTGCTGTGGACATGTGTCCGTGTGGTGACCACCAGATTGTGAACCCAAGCCTGCTCTAGATCCAGGTCCCACCGAGGTGTGTGTCTCTGCACTGGTGGAGGGTGTGGGTAAGCGCTGTGACGGGTCTTCCAGGCTGCTTATTTCCAGCTGTTCAATGGAGAAGGTGTCCTCTTGGCTGGAGGTGAGGCCCAGGATGCAGCTGAGGGACTGCCCGGCTGAGGGCATTGGTCACTTAGCAGAGCTCCCTGTGAAGCAGGAGAGAGAGCACTCACAGTTGCGCTGAGAGAGGGATGATGGTGCAGGATCCTCATGAGGGTGTTTGCCGCTGATCTCACCATCACTGCAGGCAGGGTCCACATCCTCACCAGTCAGCACGATGACACACTCCTCAACGTGAGTGAGGGGCCTAATGGGAGCCACTCTGACCCCGGTCTGGGATGTCTCCCTGCTGTTCTGAGCCAGCTTCTCCTGCATGAAAACAGACGGGGAGAGTGTGAGCAGGACACAGGGCACTGAGTGGAATGTTTGTGTGGTGAGGGGAGCCATGGACAGGATGTGGATGTGAGCTCGAGAGGGTATGAGCCTGATGGGGATGTGAGGGTGTGTGTGAGAGTTAGTGGTGTTGTCCCTTGAGGTGTGAGATCCCTGTGGATGTGTGATGGGTTTGGGAGTGTGTGAGTTGAGAGTGATGAGGTGGTTGACTTGCCCTGGTGGAATGGATGAGATCATTCATCCCCTTCCTGCACTGGATGTCTGACCTCCTCTGTGCTCCGGTAGTGCTGACCACCACTGCCACCACCCCCCAGGCCGGATTGGTGACTCTGGTGGACCTCCTGCAGCCAGAGCGGCGGTAGAGGATATCGTCGCAGCCTCCCACTGCACCCAGCGGGCACCCCAGAGAGACATCACTAAATTTGGGGGCTGCCGTCTTCTTTGTTTTCGTGGCCACCTGTCGCCTGGAGCAGCCCTGCTCTGAGGACATGAAGTCGGCTGCGCTCTGGTGCACTTTAAATATGGTGCCCGGAGCGAGGGGGCGCTGAGGTCACGGTGTGGCGGGAAAATCCCAGCCTGCCCGCCAGCGATCCGAAGTGTTTCCCGAGAATGCGTTATTAATATGGCAGGATGCGCCAGGAATGGGATGGTACAGTGCGAAAACCCACCATTGCAGCTAAAACAACTTTCCTCCCATCACCGCACTTGGTGTAAATCTGTGATGATTCCACCCATTAAAATCATTTTCTCCCAGATGTCAATGGCAAAGTGAAAGTCGGCTCTGCATTAAATTTCTAGTAAGTAAACAACATTTTCCCATTTATTTTAATTGTAAACCATAAAAATAAATTCATATTGAGAAGACCAGAATGTTAACCGTATAGTCTTTCCATCCAAGTTTTCATTAATGAGTCAGTATTTATGCCCCAACTACCTTCCTAGAGATCTGATCAATCATGAGCAAAGAAATAATTCTTCAGTAATAAAAAACAGAACATGCTGGGAAAACTCAGCAGTTCTGGTAGTACCTGTGGAGAGAGAAGCAGAGTTAATGTTTCGGGTCCAATATGACTCTTCATCGGAACTCTGGAACATTGGAACTCCAATGAAGAGTCATATTGGACTTGAAATGTTAACTCTGCTTCTCTCTCCACAGATGCTGCCAGAGCTACTGAGCTTTTCCAGTATTTCCTGTTTTTATTTCAGATTTCCAGCATCCACAGTATTTTGCTTTTATCTTAGTAAATCATTCTTCAGCTCTTACCCCATAACCTTTAAATGTTGTCCTCTTGTCCTGCTCCCCTCTGATGTTTGCAAGCATTGTGTCTGGTTTACTTTTATTTTATCACTAAGCATCATATAATCCCATCATAAAATTTCCTCTGTTTCTGTCATACATTTCTGTCAAACATATGGCTTGAGTTCAAATGCATCGTGTTTTGAGTGATTCCACTACTTTTATCATATCATTGGAGTCAATAAATATAAGTGGCTGTGAGCCACACTACATAAAGTTTTAATTCTGAAGAATAGCAGCCAGGTGTCTGAATAGATCCCGCAATTCATTCACATCGAGGGCATATTTCAGAATGTAAAGAGCTAAGAGCACTGCTTGGGGGAATATCAGCCAACCCTTGCTTTTCACAATTAATGTCCTATAGTTGTTGCTGTAATCATGGTCCTTCCGAGAATAGAGTGATTAGTTTCCCCATCAATGTTAATGTGAGGGTTGGAACCTTCAATCTCCTTATATTTTCTCTAACATTAGGATCACATGAATGCTAAAGAAAAAGGATTAAAGTCCATCGAGTTTGCCTTGAGCTCCCAGGCAATCACATGATAGAACGGTAATGTTGTTGACTAATCACAACAATCAATCTCTAACAATTAGTCTATGACAGATCCACACATGAGGCAAGTAAATGGAAAAGTGGTGAAGAGCTTTGGGAATGAGAGTTCCAAAGACTCCTGTTTCTTCCAGGTATACTATACACTTTACTATATGTCATGTTTCAAATTATTCAACTCCTGAACCCTAAATATTATTTTCTGAATGAAATCTAGTTTGCACTTGAAGGAAGCAACACCCTCTCTGTTTGAGGGAGGCAGTGGTGTAGTGGCAATGTTGCTGGACTGGTAATTTGGAGGCCTAGACTAATTCTCTGGGGTAATGGATTCAAATCCCACCAGGGCAGCTGGTGGTGTTTAAACCATTAAATCTGGAAAATGGCCTGTTTCTGTGCTGTATATCCTATGCAATCCTATGAATGGCCTCCTTCTGTGCTGTAGCTATTCTATGATTGCTATGGTGACCATGGCAACTATCAGTGATTGTTGTAAAAACATTGGGTTCACTCATGCCCTTTCATGAAAGAGGATTCCAGAAATGTAGTTGACTTGTTAACTGCCCTCTGAAATAGCCTAGAAAGCCACTTGGTTTGGGGGTAATTAGGGATGGGTAACAAATGCTGGCCTTGCCAGTGATGTCCACATCCCATGAGAGAATTAAAAACTAGAGCTTCCAGCATCTCTTTAAAAACCTATCGCAGATTTACCATTCACTCACTGAACCAATATTTCACTAGAATAATTTTCTTTGTGCCCATCACTGTGAGGGTTTTTAATATAGGGGATATAGAGCACTTTTTATTTTAGGCATCCAGTACCAGCCAGTTAAAATATCACAAAAACAAAAATTGCTGGAAAAACTCAGCAGGTCTGACAGCATCTGCGGAGAGGAACACAGTTAACGTTTCGAGTCTGCATGACTCTTCAACAGAACTAAGGAAATAGAGAAATGGGGTGAAATACAAGCTGGTTGAGGGGGGTGGGACAGGTAGAGCTGGATAGGGGGCCAGTGATAGGTGGAGGCAAAGAAGAGATTGCCAAAGATGTCATTGGCAAAAGAACAAAGGGGCGTTGACGGTGGTGATATTATCTAAGGAATGTGCTAATGGGGACATTAAGGGTAGAAAGCAGGACAAGCTAGTGGCAGATGGCCCTAGTGGGGGTGGGGTGGGGGGAAGGGATCGAAATGGGCTAAAAGGTGGAGATAAAACAATAGATCGAAATAAATTTTAAAATAGGTGGGAAAAGAAAAAATATATATTTTTTTTAATTATAAATCATTGGAAAAAGGGGGATCGGAAAGGGGGTGGGAATGGAGGAGAGTGTTCATGATCTGAAATTGTTGAACTCCATATTAAGGCCGGAAGGCTGTAAAGTGCCTAGTCGGAAGATGAGGTGCTGTTCCTCCAGTTTGCATTGAGCTTCACTGGAACATTGCAGCAGGCCAAGAATGGACATGTGTGCATGAGAGCAGGGTGGAGTGTTGAAATGGCAAGCGACAGGGAGGTCTGGGTCATGCTTGCGTCAGGCCGAAGGTGTTCCGCAAAGCGGTCACCCAGTCTGCGTTTGGTCTCTCCAATGTAGAGGAAACCACATTGGGAGCAGCGAATGCAGTAGACTAAATTGAGGGAAGTACAAGTGAAATGCTGCTTCACTTGAAAGGAGTGTTTGGGCCCTTGGGCGGTGAGGAGGGGGGAAGTAAAGGGGCAGGTGTTGCACCTTCTGTGGTTGCATGGGAAGGTGCCGTGGGAGGGGGTTGAGGTGTAGGGGGTGATGGAAGAGTGGACCAGGGTGTCCGGAGGGAATGATCCCTGCGGAAAGCCGCCGGGGGGGTGAAGGGAAGATGTGTTTGGTGGTGGCATCATGCTGGAGTTGGCGGAAATGGCAGAGGATGATCCTTTGAACGCGGAGGCTGGTGGGGTGATAAGTGAGGACAAGGGGGACCCTATCATGGTTCTGGGAGGGAGAGGAAGGTGTGAGGGCGGATGTGCGGGAGATTGGCCGGACACGGTTGAGGGCCCTGTCAACCACCGTGGGTGGAAAACCTCGGTTAAGGAAGAAGGAAAACATGTCAGAGGAACTGTTTTGGAAAGTGGCATCATCAGAACAGATGCGACGGAGGCGAAGGAACTGAGAGAATGGGATGGAGTCCTTACAGGAAGTGGGGTGTGAGGAGCTGTAGTCGAGGTAGCTGTGGGAGTCAGTATGCTTGTAATGAATATTAGTGGACAGTCTATCACCAGAAATTGAGACAGAGAGGTCAAGGAAGGGAAGAGAAGTGTCAGAGATGGACCATGTGAAAATGATGGAGGGGTGGAGATTGGAAGCAAAATTAATAAATTTTTCCAGGTCCCGACGAGAGCATGAAGCAGCACCGAAATAATCATCGATGTACCGGAGAAAGAGTTGTGGGAGGGGGCCTGAGTAGGACTGGAACAAGGAATGTTCCACATACCCCATAAAGAGACAGGCATAACTGGGGCCCATGCGGCTACCCATAGCCACACCTTTTATTTGGAGGAAGTGAGACAAGTTTAAAGAAATTGTTCAGTGAGAGAACAAGTTCAGCCAGATGGAGGAGATTGGTGGTGGATGGGGATTGTTCGGGCCTCTGTTCGAGGAAGAAGCGGAGACCCCTCAGACCATCCCAGTGGGGGATGGAGGTGAAGAGGGATTGGACGTCCATGGTGAAGAGGAGGCAGTTAGGCCAGGGAACTGGAAATTGTTGATATGATGTAAGGCTTGAGAGGAATTGCGGATGTAGGTGGGAAGAGATTGGACAAAGGGAGAGAGAATGGAGTCAAGATAGCAAGAAATGAGTTCCGTGGGGCAGGATCAGGCTGACACGATCGGTCTGCCGGGACAATCCTGTTTGTGGATTTTGTGTAGGAGGTAGAAGCGGGCCGTCCGAGGTTAGGAGACTATGAGGTTGGAAGCTGTGGAAGGAAGATCTCCAGAGGAGATGAGGTCAGTGACAGTCCTGGAAACAATGGCTTGATGTTCAGTGGTGGGGTCATGGTCCAGGGGGAGGTAGGAGGAAATGTCTGCAAGTTGACGCTCAGCCTCTGCGAGGTAGAGGTCAGTGCGCCAGACAACAACATCACCACCCTTGTCAGCAGGTTTGATGACAAAGTCAGGGTTGGACCTGAGAGAACAGAGTGCGGCAAGTTCAGAGAGAGACAGATTAGAGTGGGTGAGAGGAGCAGAGAAATTGAGACGACTGATGTCACGCCGACAGTTCCCAATGAAAAGATCAAGAGCAGGTAAGAATCCAGAGGAAGGGGTCCAGGTGGAGGGAGAATATTGGAGGCGGGTAAAAGGATCCATTGAATGGGGAGTTATAATGTCACATTCTTCTCCCACGTAGGCCTCAGCTTCAGTAAGAACATTCCTGAGTACTTAACAGCTTTACCATTTCCCATAACACCATCTCTGTCTGAATGATGTTGCCAATTCATGCCAGTTTTGTGTTGTAGACCCATATCCACTTGCAACTAGTTTGCTCCTGCCTAAATTAGTTTCACATAAGCATTCTTAGAGCAGCACAGAGGAGACTCGTCATTGGTATTCAAAATCATGAAGGGTCTAGACAGTGTAGATAGAGAGAAACTGTTCCCATTGGTGGAAGGATTGAGAATCAGAAGAGACTGAATTATAGTGATTGGTAAAAGAACCAAAGGTGGCACAAGGAAAAACTTTATTATGAAATGAGTGGTTAGGATCTGGAATGCACTCCCTGAAAAGAGAGTGGAGGCAGATTTAATCGTGGCTTTCGAAAGGGAATTAGATAAGGACCCTAAAGAGTAAACAATTGAAGGGCTATGAGGAAAGGCGGGGTAGGGGTGGGGGACTAAATTGTTCCTGCAGAGAGCTAGCACAAGCTAGACGGATATGAGAAATGCATACATATACATATCATACATATACATATCATACATATACATATCATACATAGACATATCATACATAGACATATCATACATGGACATATCATACATAGACATATCATACATAGACATATCATACATAGACATATCATACATGGACATATCATACATAGACATATCATACATAGACATATCATACATGGACATATCATACATATACATATCATGGACAGGCTGGATCTCTTTTCTCTTGGAAAAAAAAACTTTGAGAGATGACCTAAAAGCGGTATTTAAAATGATGAAAGGTTTTGATCGAGTGCATACAGAGAGAATGTTTCCTCTTGTGGGGAACAGCGAAGCCAGAAGCCATCAATAGAAGATAGTCAGCAAGAAACCCAAAAGGTAATTCAGAAAAAATGCCTTTAACCAAATTGTGGTGTGAATGTGGAACTTGCTACCACAGGGATTGATTGAAGTAAATCATATCGGTGCATTTAAGAAGAAACTAAATAACCACATGAGGGAGAAAGTTTCAGTGATGGATTTAGATGAGGAAAGATGGGACGAGGTTCGAGTGGAGCATAAGCACCAGCAGGGACCGGTTGGGCCAAATGGCCTGTTTCTGTGCCGTATATCCTATGCAATCCTATGAATGGCCTCCTTCTGTGCTGTAGCTATTCTGTGATTCTATCCGAGCTGGTTTTGAAGCCAGGGAATAGAAAGACATGGACAGTATCTAACCCAATTCCCCTATCCGAGCTGCTATCGCCTGAAATACTGAACAGAAGTTCAACTATCAAATTAAATATATCTGCTACACGGGGAAGCACTGGCCTGACACAGGAACCTAATTAGCAGATAACTTAACCTTACCGTGTTATCAAATACCTGACCAACAGGGGGAGGTGAGGAAAGGAGGTTCTAAAATCCTGTAACAATCACAATGCCGATGTTCAATTTTGGAATATTTATCCTCAGCTTTCATTGCTGCCTTCATGAAATATAAAATATATTTTAAAAAAATGCTTGCTTCCTGCTCAGCAAGTAGAGCCATTGGCCAGAATTTTACAGGGATCGAGGAAGTCCTGCCGCTGGGACTGAAAGTGGTTCCTGAGCCTGCATGGGCAGGTAGCGGGACTGTGGAGGTGAGTGTACCAGGGTGGTCAGTTAAAAGACTGCCATCCAAATAAGGATGAAGAGATGGAGGCTTGACTCTCTCAGCAACTACAAATGGGCCCAGAACTCTGAGGTTCAGGGAAACCTGCCAGGATTTCTCTTCCTCATCACTGTTCAGCAATTCCTGTGGTCACCTCCATATTTGGACAGCACTGACCATCAAGGCTTGCACATGTCGAATGGCACGTAACCACTGCCCACGAAACTATCTCAGTGCAGGAGCCGCCCCCTTCACAAGAGGAGAGGGTAGCAGAAGAAAATTGGTATGTTTCTTTTTAAATTAAAGAATCAGTTTTATATATGAAGCAGATGTTACCATCAGACAGATGCATCTGAGGGTTAGGTTTATCATTATTAAATTACAAGCTGTCTTGAGCGCTCTGTCATCTCTGTGCGTTGGACTTGTTGATATAAGACATTGCAGTTATGTCTGAAAATGCTTTTAATCTTAAATACAGCCTGTCAAAATTCAGATGTTTTCTAGGCTTAGAATTCCCTGTCACTATCACCTTGGCTCCTGTTACCTCGTTCCAATGGTCTATGATTGCTGCTAATTATTTATATTATACAGCATTTGAACAAATGAAGATAGGTTTTCAGTCACAAGGTGGTATTATCACTAAGTAAGTTAACATTTTTCAAAATTGGAGGAATTTTCCACATTTAAAAGTAAACTGTTTTTTTTTTATGTTATTGGACTGAACAACTCCTTAAAAGAAATATAGCAAGTTTGTACAAGACAGACCATAAATCTATGCTGTTTGAGGAGGAGGGTATTATTTCATTATACAAAAAATATCTAAATTTATGCACAATAGCATATGGTTTAGTGAGATTATTTTAATACCTGACTATTTTATGTCTTTAACTGTATGAGAGTAGTCAGCTCTACATTTCTACAATTCTCTTTTAAATAACACGGAATTATGCTTCTCCTTTAGCCTGGAATCCATATTCCCAATTTAAAAACTGTCCAATCTGCTTTTGCCTTTGAGGTGATCAGATATTGCTTTGATATCTTTGAAGTGCTAGAATGAAGCCCTTTGGCTTTAAGAGTAGATGAGTGGGTGGTGTTAACCGTGCCTGCGTTCCTGCTGCTGAGTCACAGAGCAGAGGAGAGCAGCATGTGAGTATTCTCCCAGCCTGCTGCAACGTTGGACTATGAGCCACTGAAGGGAGACACAAGCAATGAATTTTCTGTTCGGAGGGAGCTGTGTGCCTGGTATTAGACAAGAAAGGTTTACTGTGGAGATCTCCAACTGCCACAAGCCTCATTAATATGTGAATGAATGCATAATGCTGCAAATGAGGCAAATACATGTAATTTGCATAATCTCCGCTCTCGCTGGAAAGAGATTAATGATGCCATGTTGCAGGATCTACATATGTGTAACAATTTGGGAGAAACACTTTAAATTATCTTCATAACCAGAAGCATTGGGATTTAATATAAGGCCATTTTGAAATGTATTTATGGGGATAGCCCCTTAAGGCAGTGAGGCACTGTCCGGTACTGAATCACTGAGTTGAATCTATCGCGTTCAATCCTTTGTCTGTGTTGAGTCAGTTGATCTCAGCCACAGTGACTACTGAAGAACCTCAGAGTGCAACATGATCTACGTAGATAACTTGAATATCGTTGTAAATTCTGTGATGGCCATTTTGAAATGTTTTGCAGTGTTCTTTTAGATATTTTATGAATAAGGTGTATTTTTGCTAAATAATAAGCGCAGTGGCTGCAGTCTGACAATTTGCCTATCCATTCCTCAGCTGGGGGATTGTTCAATCAGTCAGTTCTCCTTCGTCTGATCATAAACCAGTGACTGTTACTGACAGTTCAGTTACTGAAAGAAGTGGGGAACAGAGACATTGAAAACATGCAAATAACATGTATATATGTGTAAAATATATGTACATATTAGGTTTTTGTACCATTTCTTCATCCTGTTGAACAGGAATGACACAAGGAGTGCAGCAGTTAGACCAAACTTCTGGATATACGAATGGGCTGCTTTTGTGTTATTTACCCCAACATAAGCACTAACTCAATCCAGCAGTAACAATGGTTAAAGCATTAAATTACTAAGTACAAATGTCTTTTGTAGAGGAAAAAAGATACACAAATCATTTGTTACCCCAGATTAAAAGGAGAAATCAGTCTTTTATCTGAAATAGTGTGGTACATGGTTTAGTCCTGGGGATTGGAGCCAACATGCACATTGAATGGGATTTCTGTCAACAATAATTTTGTTTTGCTCAGAAGCACCTTTGTATGCAGCTGATTCCAATGAAATCACAAAAGCTGCAGGTTTCAATGTAGGATTCCTGTAGAGGACCCTTATTTAAATCAAAAAGCATTTCCTTATGATTCAAAAGTCTGATCATAGCCTGGGAACGGTGATATGGGTATCAGCTCTTCCTGATGTGTCTGAGCAACCCCACCACTCCAGGCAGCCGCTCTTCCTATTTTCTTTGCAGTTTTAGTTACAAACTAGTAATGGAAAGGACAAAGGAAATTTCCCTCAGAGCACATTACGAATTCTGCAGGTACAGGTGAGGAGTTCAACAGCGTCAGAGCCCCATGAAGTTTTTTTTATTCATTCACGGGATGTGAGCTTTGTTGGCTGGGCCAGCATTTTATTGCCCATCCCTTATTGCCCCTGGAGAAGGTGGTGGTGGTGGTGGTGAGCTGCCCTCTTGAACCGCTGCAGTCCATCTTCCCCAACGAGACTGCCTTCAAAAACAGCAGGCTCACATCTTAAGGTTTTTCTTCCCTCTCTCCCACGTGATTTCCAGCAAGTTACCAACACTTGTCTTTGCAGTTTTTTTGCTCCATCAATGAAAGTGATTGCTGTTCAAAACAAACAGCCAGATCTTCCTCAAGTACCATAAAGGCCAGGTGATTTCTTGGAAGACGCCTGCTTACTGACAGTTCCAAGGTGAGCTTATGCCTTTTTTATTAAATCCCAGGTTCACATCCAGGTGACCAGATAATGCCAGGTCCTCCCATTCTGTAAAATAAAAATTCAGTCTTGAGAGATGTGATTTGAATAATGCTGTGAATACCTGTGCTACCGTTGAGCTCCTAAATTTTTCTAACTTTCCTAACCCTGCCGCTACATCTGGGTGCATCTCCGACAACCACAGCGGAGGTGGAAACAGCCTGCTGACTGCTACACCCCGTCGGTGATGACTTTGGCGAGCATCCTCTAGAGGGCCGAGACCTGGAGGGCCCCGGCCTGCTTTGGGTGTCCTGCTGTGGGGCAGCTGCACCACCTTTGGCCTGTGGAGCTGGAAGTGATGGGACCAGAGGTGATTGGGAGGAAGGTTGGCATCGGCTGGACAGTCTCGGAGTCACTTGGGTTGATGGCCCCTGGGTGTCCAGCTGCTGGTCCTCCTCAAAGGCAGATCCCTCGAGTATAAGGGGCAACTGGAATGAGATCCAGGGGCACCCCCACTCTTGCGTTGACACTGATTGACCACCAAGGGCTACAGCGATGGAGTGCAGCTCCTGGTGCAGTGCAGGACCAATCTCCTGGACCAAGGTGTCCATGGCGGCTGCTATCCTGCCTGTGTTGACATCAGTGTGTTGACATGCCTGAAGGTGATGGAATCCTCCATCATTCGTTGCCACCTGAGGAATGCAGCCGACATCCCTTCCTGATGTTCCTGTGATTGTTGCTGCAGCTCTGCCAACTGATTTAGGACCAAGTCTGGAGGCCCATCATCTGTCGCGGACTCTGCAGATTCCAGGCCTCCAACAGTCCTCCGACATCGGATGTCCCTGCCTCTGCCGGCTGTGGACCAGACTGTGTGCTGTGCTCACCAGACTGTGACCCTGAGGCTGCTCTAAGACTAGGCCCCAGCGTGGTGTGTGTGTGTCTCTGCACTGCTGGAGGGTGAGGGTGAACACTGTGACGGGTCTTCAATGGTGCTCTACTCAGGTTCCTCACCCGAGGTGCCATCAGGGCTGGAGCTGAGGGACTGGCTTGTGGATGCCCTTGGGTGCTTTCCAGAGAGAAAGGAAAGATAATTAGTGCATGGCAGGCAACTATAAAACAGCACAATGCACTCACAGTACGGTTGTCTGAGGGCTGAGCTGGTGCAAGATCCTCACTTGGGTGTACACTGCCCACCTCACTGTTGGCACAGGTATGGTCCAGTTCCTCTCTGGCCAGCTCAATGGCTCGATTCTCACAGGAGCGAGGACCTTGAGTTCCGGAATTCCGCCCCCGATGTGGGGCCTCTGCCTTCGATTGTATGAGACCTTGTCCTGCATAAAAACTGATGGAGAGTGAGGGCAGGAAGCAGGCCAGGGCAGATGATAAGGATGCCTGAAGTGTGGGTGGTAAGTGCAGCCATGGGCAGGATGGGGGTGGCAGCTCTGAGGAGATGAGGCCAGATGGAGATGTGAGGGTGTGGGTGAGAGAGTGAGTG
>NC_135899.1:92973791-93361291 GCF_964194155.1 Cetorhinus maximus | reverse complement strand
TTTTTTAAAGTGAATGAAGATCCATCTTATTAATTTTTATTAAAATACGAAGGGAGACAGAAAGAAAGACTTGTACAACGATAACATTATAGATTTTGTTTTGTAATCTATAGTCCTGTGAATGTAGCCCCATACCTGATTTGTTTTACACACGGCTTCACGGTTGTGAACCTTTAGAGTGCAACGAATACCAAGAACCTTTGTTTTCACCACAGTTCTGCTCCTTGCAAGATGTACATGTGCTTAATGCTGCGCCTGCCCAAATGCATAGCATTGTACTTTTGAAGTTAAATACATGAGCGCTCTCACAGCGCCTGACAATACCATTTCCTGATTCCCTCCCGGGTTCCCAGCTAAAAGCGCTCATGATGGTTCTGCTTAAAATAGAAAATGACCAAAGACTCAGAGGTCGGGGTTTTCTGGCCCCGTTGTGGGTGGGACCCGCTGTGGGCGAGGCGGCGCCCCAGCCAGATGTCCAGTGATTCGCAGCGGGACCGGAAGATCGCGGTGGTGGGCAGGTGCAGAAAGTCCCGCCCTCCGTGTCATCCCAATGACCTTTTCTTATAGGTCATTGGCCTGAAACGTTAACTCTCTTTCTCTACCCACAGATGCTACGTGGCCTGAGCTTTTCCAGCATTTTCTGTTTTTATTTCAGGTTTCCAGCATCCACGGTATTTTGCTTTTGCCTTATCTTATATCTGCATTTAATACATCCAACAAACAGAAAGATTCAAATGGAACCATTCTTTGTAAATTTCTTTTGAGTTGTACTTAACATGTGAATTTGATCTGTTTTGTGATGTATTTACAGACATATCACCGACACCCTTAAAATTTACTGAACATGATTTTACACATGAAATATGCAGTGGAGTAAAGGAACAGTACTTTGGATTCACATTTCTCGGAGCAGTGGATATGTCACTTTTGTTTTGATCTGCCACAAATAGTCTAAAGTATTGAACATTAATCTGCTGCCATAATAAATATTGCATAAAGGTAATAAATTCTCTCCTTTTGAAATAAAAGCACTAGCTAATCAGTACAGTTGCTTAATAAATTATAAGGGACAGATTTGATAATGTAAAAAAAAAGCCAGGTGCTTCAGAACAAGTAGCTCAATTGCAAGGAGCATTAGTTTGAGGTCACATCACCTTGATTGAAATCAATGCAGCACACTTCCAGGGCACTCCTTCAATTCATGTTGCTGCAATGACAGTGCTAACATGCAGAAAAAGTCTAAATTTCATTAACTTTTGAACCGGCATATTATGTTTACCAGAATGTGCTCAATGCGGAATGTTCGTTCTCCCTGGTGAGAAGTTATGTTTAAATTTCACTTCCATTTCTTTGAAATGGGAAGGATAATTTACAGACTGGCACCAGAATAATGTGTAGACCTAGCGCTTTCAATACAAAAGTGTGAGTTTAGCCATATACTTCATCAATAATTTTCCTTCTCATTAAAATTCATTGCTACCTTTACCATACCTCAATGGTACAATCATTCAGGTAAGGTGAACATACCCCTGTCAAGAGTTGACATCTGCCACAGGCTTTGCTCATGAGCACAACAATGGAACCAGAACTACACTGTTTTTCAAAAAATAACATTGCTATATTATCTTTCTGAATTAGATTTTTAAAAGGTCATGTATTGTGAAATTATAATAGAACCCGGTTCACTGGTTCCAAAAGGAACTTTGTCCTTGTCATTGGACTTGAGATTAAACAATGTACAACATGATGTGGAGAACATCTCTGAGCTCAAGGAGAGACAGCTTACCTGGGCTCAGGTTATTGCCTGTAAGCAAAATCTAAATCAGGTCCAGATTGCCTGGGTGGCTTGTCAGATTTGGGAAATGATAATGCATTTCAATTTACCACTGTGGAAAGAAACAAATCAGGGTGACTGTCCATGCCAATCCAAAAGCCTGTGTTAACTGTGGCCCAGTTGATAGCCTCTGAAGCAGAAGATTGGTGGGTTCAAGTCCCACCTCAGAACTTGAGGATAAATATCAAGGCTGACACTCCAGTGATTTTTCAATATAAGAATATCCTCTTCAAGGGGTAAAGAAAACCTGCAACTGGGCCATCCTGGGTCCTGATTGTGTAACCCTTGCAGCTAATGATCTTCTGTTCAGACCTCTACAACATTTACAGTTCTGATTCCAAGAGCCTAAAAATCAATAGAAGTCACAGCACTTCTGACCAACCATTAGTATTGTTCAATGATTTTAAATATTACACTTCAGCGACCGGAAACATTTGTAAAGTTCCCCTGTCAAACTGCATCCTCCTGTTCCTTAGCTGTGGATGTGTAAACCTTGACATTGACTGTAGGCAACCAGGGAGCATCATAGGTCAGAACACCAGAATATTGCCTCTGCCCAACACTCACCGCAGTGGTTGGGAGGTCACTGGATAGCAATCAAAAATAGGAGCTGGCTGCTTTTTCCCTTCCCTAATCAAGGAGTGCTTAAATCAGACGTAGTATCTCTACTGTCACAATAGCTAAGAATCGCTAACTCATTAGAACAAAAAACTCAGCAAAGAGCACTGGGTGAACCAGAGAAATACACAGACTGTATAGCTCAGGTAACCACTCAATAGACTTACCGAGCTAGTGAGGACATTGGGTGCATTTTGTTAATTACCTTGCCATTGTGTGCAGGATAGGAAGGAAGAATGTGAAATCACTCTCAATATAGGGTAGGTGATTCAGTGCTAAAATTATAAATATCAGAAACAGAAAGAAGACCTCTCATGCTTCTCGTGATACAAAGGCAGTTTTATTAATTTTACAGTTAACTAAAGAGCAAAATTCAAGTTCTCCAGTCCTAGAGAATGAATCAAGCTTCCTAATCAGCATCTATGGACTCTAATCTGTGTAATTCAAGAACTGGAACTGAAATGTTATCCTCTCTCTCTTACAAATGCTGGTGCACCTTCTGTGTATTTCCAACATCTTCTGTTCCTTTTTCAAATTTCCAACATTTGCAATTTTTTTTTCTTTTTATTCCAACCTTCCAGTGAACCTAAACAATACCTGCAGCCAACATCAATAAAGAACATTTAATTTTCTGGCAGACAACAGAGCAGATTTTAAATAAACAATTATTCTTCACCAGTAAATGGATTCTAAAATCTATAATCTCTAAAATCACAAGAGTAAGGAGTTTAAATTGAAACTATTTCCCTCCCACAGGCACTTCCTTCTTTAATTTGTGTACAATTATCAAGAAGTATATTGGGTAGTAATTTAATTTATTTTTAATTCCATATTTTTAGCTGATAAAATGAAAGTCTGTTCCATGTGAAATTTTTTACCAAATGATAAAATAAAGTTCCCCAAAGCCCTCCGAATGACCTACAACAACAATGTGAATTTATACAGCACCTTCATTGAGGAAAAGGATCCTTATGTGCTTCA
This sequence comes from Cetorhinus maximus, assembly GCF_964194155.1. NCBI lineage: Eukaryota > Metazoa > Chordata > Chondrichthyes > Lamniformes > Cetorhinidae > Cetorhinus > Cetorhinus maximus. The sequence goes on along the minus strand of NC_135899.1, from coordinate 93,357,858 downwards.
GAGAAAAAAATAGATGAAGACTGACCATGTGCATTATTCCTTCTTGCTTACTTTAACCTTTCATTCCCTTCCAGCGTCTCTTACTTAGCCAATCAGAGGCACAGCATTTCAACCAATGGCTTCTTCTCCTACGGCAACACCAATGCCTCTTGAGCCTTCTGCGAATCTTTCACCACTCCCCCCGCCCCTTTACATACAAGCTGTCCCTTGGCAGCATCATCCAAAAATGCAATGTCATTTTCCACATGTACACTGTCAACAATCAGCTCTGCATCTCCACCCCGTGTCCAAGGACTCCACTGCCTCTCTTTTGTCAAACTACAAGAAAGTATATAAGAGCAGATGTTATGGAACTCGAGAGACATTTTTCTCAAGTACCAACATAATAAAAGTGTGTGTTTTCCTCTCCTTGGATTACCACAATTTTCTTCAGGTAAACATTAGAAGCGCTGAAACAATCATTTTCTGTCCCACCATAAACTCTGTATCATTGTCACCAATTCTATTCCCCTCTCTACCATCTCACATTAGGCCAGGTTGCTTGTAACCTCAGCAGGACACAGCAGATAGGCCGCATAACCTCTCCAACACAAGGCTTACTACCTCTGCAACATTGACCAAATCCACCCCATCTGAGTCCTCCTTCAATCCTTAGTCTCCTCCAGACTTAATGATTCCAAAGCTCTCCTGGGTGACTCTCCATCCCCCATGCTCTGTAAGCTTTAACCCATCAAAAATTCTATTGCCCTTATCCTATCCCATGGCAATTCTGGTTCACCCATCACTCCTGGCCTTGCACACCAACATTAGTCTGTCACCCAATGCTCTTCAGGTGGAAACTTTCATCCCCATATTTAAATCCCTTCTTGGCCTGCTCCTCCCCAACTCTCTAATCTTTTCCATCATTACCACCCACCCCCTCAAAACATTCTATTCCTCTAAATCAAGTGTCTCAAATGCATCCTCACACCACCCCCGGAATTGGTGGCTGTGACTTCATCCACCTTGGTCTGATGCACTGGAACCCCTCCAGTTCCCACATGTTTCCCTGCCTTTCATAACTTCAGTAAAACCCAACTCCTTAACTAAGATTTTGGTCACTACCATGGCTTATCCTAATTTCTCTTTCTTTGGTTCAATGGTCACATTGGACTGATTATATCTCTTTCAAGTGCCTTGAGGTGTGTTTCTACATTAAAGATACTACATAAATGCAGCTTTTGTTGATTGGAACTGACACCAAGCCTTTGTGGGGTGGTTAAGATGGCTGAGAAAGTTTGATCAGAGAAATGGGCGTCCAGCAGACTTTTAAAAAGTAAATAGAGGTAGAGGAAGTGGAGTTTTGGATGGGAGAGTGAGATGAAGGCTATAAGAAGGACTCAGAAAGAAGAGAGCAGAGATTATTGTCATAATCATCCGAAAAATGGAAATTGCTCCATTGAATTGGAGAGTAGCCAATGTGACACCTTTGTTCAAAAAGAGAAAAACAGATAAAGATATAACAAAACTTTCATGGCCAGGATTTTTCATTGGTCGGGCGGGCTCAGCGGGAGTGAGTTGGGGTAGTCACAGAGCCGATGGCCACCCACAATCGGCTTGGCGCCGTGGTTTTACGCAGGGCCAATTAAGGCCCGCCCAGCATGAATTGCAAGCGGTAGCACTGCGCTGCCTGTGCAGGCGGGGGGGCGGAGGGAGAGTAGGGCCCAACGCACTTTTGCACATGTGCGCAAAAGGGCGCTTTAATCCCTCTGAGGCACGGAGCTGCCTCAGGGAGATAGAAGCGTTTTTCAAAAAAAATAAACGAAAACATTAAAAATTTAATGAAACATGTCCCCTCGTGTGACTGTGTCACATGAGATGGGACATGTTTTCACTTTTCAAAAGAAACTTTTTATTTAATTTGTAGAAGCTTTAGGAAACCTCATCCCGCTCGTGGATGAGGTTTCCTAAAAAAGCGTAAAGGCCGCTTGGCCTTTTCGCCAGCCCACCAACCGGAAGGTTGAACGGGCAGTGTAAAGTTAAGGTTAATTGCCTAGTTAATGGCCTTAATAGGTCTTTCAATTATCAGTAGGCACACAGCCAACTCCGGTGCACACCCGCTGAACGAAATATCATGAGACAGCGCGATGACGTCGGGACGCATGGCTGATGTCACTGCGCGTCATTTTACATTCCAGCGTGTCGGGCCCGCCCTCACACGCCGGATGTAAAATTCTGCCCCATGAGTCTAATGTCAGTTCTGGTCAATCTCTTGAAATCTATCATTTAATTTAAATTAACATTTTAGAAATGTCTGGGTTAGTCAAGGATAGCCAGCATGAAATTGTTGAATGTGTCATTGACAAACTTAATAGATTTTTATGAAAAAGCTCCCAATTGGATAGCTAAAAAGAATCCAGTAGATGTAAAGTATATGGGTTTTCAAAAGGCACTTGATAATGTGCCCTGCAAGAGGCTTTGATGGGAAAAATTCACGCCCAGGATATAAAATGAAATGGAGCAGCATGGGTAAAAGTGATTGATGGACCTGAAATAAAAAGTTATGAATGAGCAAATAGGTGGAAGATACAATTAATTTGGATACAAGATTGAGATATAAGTACAGTTTGGTCAAAATGAACTGGAAATGAGGTAGAGGAATCAAGAGTTGAGGTGGCAAAAGAGTGGGTTAAGATTTGAGCGGCATTTGGGGAGAAATAGAGGTGGAGATGAACCTAGTAGGTAAAAGACATTGTCTGGTTAAGTACTAACTCATACACGATTAAGATTCAAATCCTCATTACACTGAGGTAGCTCAGATGTGATAGTAAAATGGAATTTAGCAATCTTGGTGCAGGTAAAAGATTTCTGCTCCTGATTTTTTTTCCCTGTATCATGGGGGAAGCAGTCATAATTCAATGTCGAGGCTAACAGTCCAGTCAATGACTTCAGCTGATGCAATGTGAATGGTTGGGATGTCCCCAGGAAAGGATCTCTCAGGGCAGGAGTTCAGTATGTGGGCGGTGGCCTGATTTGGATGGCTACAGTCACAATGTGAGCTGTTCCTCATGTTTCACTTGTGGAGATAGTGGCCACATCTTCCCTGACCCATCCTCAAGGGGTTGAGGGTTGTCCAGATTTTCCGTGGAAGGTTGATACCTGGGAGTTAACCACTCGGTCAGTTCTGGTTGCAGTTGACCAATCGCTGCTAAGACTGTCATTTCAGCCTTCCACCTGAATAACCCGAAGGCCAGGAAAGAACTTCATATCCAGTTCTGCAGTCGACCACTCACCCACGACCCAATACCAAAATACCTTGGCGTCACTCTTCACTGTACATTGACCTACCAGAGCACCGGAGCCAATGTCAAGGCAAGTGAATCTCATGCGGAAACTGATGGGTGCTACCTGGGGCAACAGAGGCAACACACAACGCACTGCTTCACTTGCCCTGGTCTAACCAACAGCAGGGTACTGCTGCTCAACCTGGCTCAGGAGTCCCACACAAACGTGCTAGATAGCTACCTCTGAGAAGCCTTGAGGATAATTTTAGGAATGTTGAGACTGACACAGTTCATGTGGTTTCCTGTGCCAGCACATATTGAACCTCCTCATGTACACAGAGAAACCATCCTCCTCAAAGAACATCACTGGCTGACAGTGAACGAAACACTCCCATAGACACAGGACCTCAAAAAAAAACCCCACGCAGCCATCTGAAATCCCATAACCCCTACTGGGGCACACTCCACACTCTACAAACTGACGACAGCCCCACCTCCCAAAGGTGTTGCTGATTGATACCCGGTGATCTGTGTCCATGTGCAAATGTCAAATAAGAACAGGATTAGGCTCAACTTTGATACCCTAAACTGGAGATTCAGTTCCAAGGATGTTGGAACCCCAGTGGCCATACCTTCTATGCTCAGATATAGAGTGAATGTCAGCAGACTATTGAACCACCGAGGGCATGAGAGTGGAGCCGAATTCTGTTCTCCCCCAGCATTCATGCAGATACAATATCAAACAGGAATTTCCCCCTCCCCATAGACCAGGGACAAGAGGACATTGGCTCCCCAAGCTGAGATCAGGTAATGAAATTGGTCAGTATTTGATTTCCATCCCTGAGGGAGGTATGAAATCAAAGTTATTTATTGAGATTTTATTTTCCACCCTGCTAGAAAAGCAACCGGTTAAATTTTATGAAGCTCTTTGTGTGACACAACATATCATTTTTGGAATCTGTAGGATGCCGTACTACAGGCTTTCAAATCAAGTCTCAAACTCCATTAAGTGACTTAAGGCAGGGATCCCAACCTAGCTTGCGTCCCTCCCATGTAAAATGGGCAAGTGACAGGGGAATAGCCCCAACCCACTTTGGAGCAATTACTAAATCAAGGTCACTGGTGTTTCGCTGAACGTCCAAGATTATTTTTTGTGACTCTCAGCCTTTATTTATTCCTGCTTTGAATATCTTGAATACTTTGCCTTCCCTGTGAATTTCTGCCTCTTAGCCAAAGCAGTCAGTTTCCCCGCCAACATGTTTCTGGAGTCTGGCCAATTGCTGCTGTTGCACACAGAGCTGCAGAGAGAATAGGAACCTATTGTATGGCACAGAACCAAAGGTGACCCTTTCCACCACCCACAAAATTTCTCTCTCCCACTCCCTTTACATCTTTAAAGCACAGTGCCCAGAATTGCGCACAGTACTCGAGTTTTGGCTGAACTAATGATTTCTGGATTTTGTACCCTATGCCTGGGATCCCATATTCTTTAGTAACTGATTTGTTAGCCTGTCCTGATTTGTTAACCTGTCCTGATTTGTTAACCTGTCCTGATTTGTTAACCTGTCCTGTCACCTTCAAAGATTTGTGCACAAACAGAAGGGATAGTGAGAGGCAAAATATATTTAATGCCACAGCGCTAAAGAGTCTGCAGGCACCTATGGGCTCATGTACATCGACCTTTGAATGTGGCAGGACAAATTGAGAGAGTAGTCAGCAAAGTATCTGGGATCTCGGACTCCATAAATAGAGGTATTGAATACAAAAGCAGGAAAGAAATGTTGAATATTCATAAAGCTCCAGTCAGGCCACAGTTAGAGGGTTGTGCAGACAAAGAAAAGCTGATGGCAGGCAGATTTCAGGGGGGATATGAAAAGAACTTTTTACAAAGACTGTGGTATTGACCTGGATGGAACTTGCTGCCTCAGATGAAGTGGAGACAATCAATTATTTCCGAAGGGAATTGGGTTGCACAAGGAAAATAAACTTTCAGGATGAAGGGAAAGGATGAGGTTGGATGGGACTGGCCGGATTGTTCCACGGACAGTTGGCATGGACTCAATTATCCCAAATTTGCCTCCTTTGGTATCGAAGGGCAGGATTTTCGGGTGGTCAGTCAGGAGTGGCGGGCAGGCCCGATAGCGGCCGGGAAACGGTCCGCCCCCCGCGATTAGCCACCGACCACGATTCCACGCCAGCTGGCTAATTAACGGCGCTGCCAGCGTGAAACGTGCGCTGAGAGCCTCAGCGCTGCCAGGGTGGGGGCGGCAGGAGAGCGGGCGCAAAAGTCCTGGGCCTGTGCGGGACAGCGCGAGCTGAAAGCTCCCGGAGGCCGGGAACTTCCTCAGGGAGCTGAACAACTGTAAAACCAACAACGAGGACTTTTAAAATCTGAAAAAATAGGGACTGACTCACAATAACATCAGCAGATTAAAAATTCCGCCCAAAAACTCATACTTCTTTTTTATTTAATTGTGGAAACCTCATCCCGCCCCGTGGGTGAGGTTTGCTAAAAAAATCGAAAGGCTGCCTGGCCGATTCGCCCGCCAGCCATAAGGCAGCGAAAAATAGGCTTTAATTAATCGATTAGGGACCTTCATAGGCCTCTGAATTGTCAGCGGGCGCGCCGCTGACTCTCGCGTGCGCCCACCGACCGAAATATCGCGTGAGTGCTCGGTGACATCGGGATGTTCACCCGACATCATTGCGCACTGTTTTACGCTTAATCGAGTTGGGCGCGCGCCTGCCCGCGGGACATAAAATCCTGGCCATGGGGCGGAATTTAATCCAGGAGACAGGGGGTCTCGCCCACCAGCTGGAGAGACAGCGAGAACCTGGCCTCGTCTCCTCTGGGGAAGACCCACCATATTAAGTGCCAATCAGGAACTGAAGTAGCCAGTGGTGGGCCTTACCCGGGACCAAGGACCAATCGGGATGCAAGTGAAAATCTAGGGAGGAGGCCACAAGGCCACCCCACTGATACCCAAGGCCTGCTGTTTAAATCAGGGTCTGGAACTGGTTGTAGGATCCCATTGAAATTTTCAGGCTCCTGTGGAGTTCATGCCAGACAGGCTCCACCCACTAATACCAGATGCTGAATGGTGAACCGGGTGTCCTTAAAGGAATCACTGGCAGCCAATTAAAAAATGACTCAGGAAGCTTTAATTTTTTTTTGTGTGGGTCTGAGAGGAGGAGAATGCTCCTTCTGGCCTGCCAAAAAACTCTAGCTTTCAACCACCCTGTTCAAAGTTCCCCACAACGATCGCCTACCCCATCCCCTTTTCAGACCTAACCAGCTCAGTTTGGGCTCAGACTATTTCCTTCTCTCCCGGTAGCGTTGAGCTGCAGTCGGTGTCCAAAGCTTATCAGTGAGATGCGGCTGAGGCTGGGGATTTAAAATGGCTCAAGTCTGACGCCAGCACAAACAGGCAGACACCAATTTTGCACCTGCCAGAGGAACTACTTAAAAATCATCTCTTCATTTACACATCAAAATCCTGGATCTGCCAACATTATAGCACCGTGTGAATATCTTAACACAACAAATTGTTCCTCTTCGAGTCTCTCAGCATCCTGACTTGGAAATATATCGCCGTTCCTCCACTGTCGCTGGGTCAAAATCCTGGAACTCCCTCCCCAACAGCACTGTGGGTGCTTTTTTTTTTCAATAATTTATATAGATTCTTCTTTCCCCACCTATTTCCATTATTTTTAAATCTAAAACTAAAACCTTTAGTCTTTCCACCCCACCCCCACTAGAGCTGTACTTTGAATATCCTGTTTTCCATTCTTAATTAGCACTTTTCTCAGACAAAGACCACCACCTTCAACACCTCTTTGACCCTTTTGTCTGTGACATCTTTTGATTATCTGCTCACACCACACCCTCAATGTGTCTCTTCCCCACCCCCCACCCACCTTAAACCAATTTATATTTCTCCCTTGTTGAAACTATGCTGCAGTTCTGCCGAAGGGTCGTGAAGGCTCGAAACGTTAACTGATTTCTTCTCCGCCGATGCTGCCAGACTTGCTGAGTTTTTCCAGGTAATTCTGTTTTTGTTTTGGATTTCCAGCATCCGCAGTAGCTTTTAGCTTTTTGTTTTTAGCACTGTGGGTGTACCTACACCACATGGACTGCAGTGGTTCAAAAAGACAGCTCACCATCACCTTCTCCAGGGTAATTGGAGATTGGCAATAAATGCTGGCCTAGCCAGCGACACCCACAACCTGAGGAATGCTTTTTAAATTTCTCATTATGTGCTGCATCAGACTGTATTGTGATATTGGATTTTCAGTATTAAGATGTTAATTATCATAAGCTCTGGGTGACAATGAATTAAAGGATTCTTCTCAACAATTAGGATTTGCCTACATAACAACAGTGAATCATATGAAGCAAAAACAAAACAATGATAACTTATAATTAATTTGCATCATAAATGTTGTAGAATGTCCCAAGATGCTTCACAGGAGCATTAAAAATACAAATTAGACACTGAGCCACATTTAAAAAAATGTATTTACAGGTTGTGGACTTCGTTTGCTGGGCCAGCATTTATTGCCCATCCCTAATTGCCCTTGAGAAGGTGGGGGTGAGCTGCCTTCTTGAACCGCTGCAGTCCATGTGGTGTAGGTACACCCACAGTGCAGTTAGGGAGAGAGCTCCAGGATTTTGACCCAGCGACAATGAAGGAACAACGATATATTTCCAAGTCAAGATGGTGTGTGGCTTGGAGGGGAGCTTCCAGGTGGCGGTGTTCACATCTATCTGCTGCCCTTGTCCTTCGAGGTGGTAGCGGTCGTGGGTTTGGAAGGAGCTGCCTAAGGAGCCTTGGTGAATTCCTGCAGTGCATCTCATAGATGCTGTGCGTCGTTGTTGGAGGGAGTGAATGTTTGTGGATGTGGTGCCAATCAAGTGGTCTGCTTTGTCCTGGATGGTGTCAAGCTTCTTGAGTGTTGTGGGAGCTGCACTCATCTAGGTAAGTGGGGAGTACTCCATCACTCACCTGACTTGTGCCTTGTAGATGGTGGACAGGCTTTGGGGAGTCAGGAGGTGAGTTACTCGCCGCAGGAGTCCTAGCCTCTGACCTGCTCTTGTAGCCACAGTATTTATATGGCTAGTCCAGTTCCGTTTCTGGTCGATGGTAACCCCCAGGTTGCTGATAGTGGGGGATTCAGTGATGGTAATGCCACTGAATGTCAAGGGGCAATGGTTAGATTCTCTCTTGTTGGAGATGGTCATTGCCTGGCACTTGTGCAGCCTGAATGTTACTTGCCACTTGTCAGCCCATGCCCTTGAGAAGGTGGTGGTGAGCTGCCTTCTTGAACAGCTGCAGTCCATGTGGTGTAGGTACACCCACAGTGCAGTTAGGAAGAGAATTCCATATTAGGACAGCTGACCAAAGCTTGGCCAAAGTACTAAGTTTTAAGAAGTCTCTTAAAGGAGTAAAGAAGATGAGGTAGTGGAGAGGTTGAGGAGGGAATTCCAGAGCTTTAGGCCCAGGTAGGCTGAGACAGGGACAAAGTTGGGCATTATTACAGTGGTGGAAATGGACAGTCTGAGTGGTGGCGCAAATATATGATCTGAAGCTCTTCCTGGGGCTCAAGTATGACATAATGTTTGTGAACAGACTGGTTTAGTCTCAGGCAGTTGCTAAGAAGAGGAATGGAGTCAGTGACACTTAGACATTTGCAGGACATGTTAAGGTTCTTTAAAATTGCAAACACTTTCCACAGAAATTCAACCAACTGCTATAATAAAACTATTGCAGCCAAACAGATCTACACTCTACAAAAGGGATGCTGATTTTACTTTGAAATCCATATGTACCTATACAGCAAACCCATTCACAAGATTGCTATTAGAAACAGATCGTCCAAATATGCCTATTTAATATTTTAAGTCTGGTTGAGTACTGGACTTTTTTGTATGTATGTCACTGTAGCCACCTTTATTCCACAATGACTAGTTGCAGAGAAAATACTGCCTGAGAAGTCAGTGTGGGCTGTTTACAGTGAAGAGAATGCTAGTGTGGGAGACATATCAATATCTCCTGTACATGTGTACACGCTAATTATTCACAGACACAGGTTATATCGATATCATCCACAGTCACGGAATTACTGTTCGTTTTTTTCTGATCATATGTGATTTCTCAACAAACATCTTCAGGAATTAAACAGCAGGATTCCAGAGCATTTTTTTTTTAATTGTACGATGTACAGGATTTTTGATAAGGGGAGAGAAACAGGATTTCCTGATGGGGGGAGGGGTTTTTGCTCTTGTTAGGAGCAGCATCTCCATCATTAGAATTTAATTAAAATCCTTATAATTATCTGCTCTGGAAATTCTGTCCTGTGAGTGGTTGCATTTATGTTTATCTAGTTATTGGGCAGGTACGGTGGACCAAGGATATTAACTCTTAATGTGCTGGCTTTTGCTGCACCTTTCAATTCTACACAACAGAACCAATTTGTATTTTCAATTTGAAACCTTAATACAGGTGTATAAGATTTTCTAAAGAGTTTTTCAAAATATCCTGTCAAATGAAAAAAATACATGCTATAGATGAAATGCCATTGCAATAACTCAGTGCTGTAATGTAGCAAGGCACCAGTCTTGCTGATCTTGAAAGGGTCTGTTGTGGTTGGTATTTCAGAACATTGCTTTCAAATTGTGTAAAAGGGGAAAATATCCATTTCAAATTCTCTTACAAATTAAGAATATCCAGGAATTTCACAAGGGAGAAGTTCAGGTGGAAATGTTTCTTGGTTTTCTTGAATACTTCATTGCCAATTCATTGCCAAGTTCCCCTCCCCCCAACCTTCCTCCATATCTTCCACTCCCCATCCCCCACTCTCTGGGGATTACAAAGAGCGAGTGCATAATAGCTTTGTATTCAACTGAACACAGCAAAAGATTTAACTGATCCATGGTTTGGGGGTTGGGGGTGGTCACTAGAACGAAACTGGCGAGAGTACACTTGTACAGAATGACTGAATTTATCTATGTCACAGTTTACTGAAAAAATTGTTCAAAAAAGCATAAAGTCTGATACAAAACACATAAATTGCACCCATTAAGCATGTTCAAACATTCCATGGCTATTTGCATTAGCCTGCTGTTCCCTAATGTTAAATTTGCACAAATGTAAAGGGTTTCTTTTCACATCTGAGATGTGGATTAGAATCGAGTCTAAACACGAAGGATGAAAATATCCTTCAAATTCAGTTTCAAAGGAGCCTGCAGCACAATCATTTATCACCAGTTTTACCTGGAGAGGCCACAAGGATAGAGAATGGTGAATGGAAACATCACAGACATGGAGCAAAGTGGGTCATGTAAGGTTGGGGCTGTGGTGCATTAGTGGAACAGTTAAGACAAGGTCTTAGCAATGCCTTTGGTCTGGAAACCTGAGAGAGTTGACAAGGGGATGGGGAGAGCATAAGACCATAAGACATAGGAGCAGAAGTTTGGCCATTCGGCCCATCGAGTCTGTTCCGCCATTCAACCATAGCTGATCAGTTTCTCAACCTCATTTTCCCGCCTTCTCCCCGTAAACTTTGATCCCCTTACCAATCAAGAACCTATCTATCTCGGTCTTAAATACACTCAGTGACGTGGCCTCCACAGCCTTCTGTGGCAATGAATTCCATAGATTCACCACTCTCTGGCTAAAGAAGTTTCTCCTCATCTCTGTTCTAAAAGGTCTTCCCTTTACTCTGAGGCTGTGCGCTCGGGTCCTAGTCTCTCCTACTAATGGAAACATCTTCCCCACGTCCACTCTGTCCAGGCCTTTCAGTATTCTGTAAGTTTCAATCAGATCCCCCCTCATCCTTCTAAACTCCATCGAGTATAGACCCAGAGTCCTCAAACGTTCCTCATATGTTAAGCCTTTCATTCCTGGGATCATTCTCATGAACCTCCTCTGGACCCTCTCCAGGGCCAGAACATCCTTCCTGAGATACGGGGCCCAAAATTGCTCACAATATTCTAAATGTGGTCTGACCAGAGCCTTATAAAGCCTCAGCAGCACATCCCTGCTTTTATATTCTAGTCCTCTCGAAATAAATGCCAACATTGCATTTGCCTTCCTAACTACTGACTCAACTTGCAAGTTAACCTTAAGAGAATCCTGGACTAGGACTCCCAAGTCCCTTTGTACTCCAGATTTCTGAATTCTCTCCCCATTTAGAAAATAGTCTATGCCTCTATTCTTCCTACCAAAGTGCATGACCTCACACTTCCCCACGTTGTATTCCATCTGTCACTTCTTTGCCCATTCTCCTAACCTGTCCAAATCCTTCTGCAACCTCCCCGCCTCCTCAATACTACCTGTCCCTCCACCTATCTTTGTATCATCTGCAAACTTAGCCAGGATGCTCTCAGTTCCTTAATCTAGATCATTAATCTATAAAGTGAAAAGTTGTGGTCCCAACACTGACCCTTGCGGAACTCCACTAGTCACCGGCTGCCATCCTGAGAAGGACCCCCTTATCCCCACTCTCTGCCTCCTGCCAGACAGTCAATCTTCTATCCATGTTAGTACCTTGCCTCTAACACCATGGGCTCTTATCTTACTAAGCAGCCTCCTGTGCGGCACCTTGTCAAAGGCCTTCTGGAAGTCCAAGTAGATAACATCCATTGGCTCTCCTTTGTCTAACCTACTCATTACCTCCTCAAAGAATTCTAACAGATTTGTCAAGCATGACCTCCCCTTGATGAAACCATACTGACTTTGCCCTATTTTACCATGCATTTCCAAGTATTCTGAAATCTCATCCTTAATAATGGACTCTAAAATCTTACCAACGACCGAGGTCAGGCTAATCAGCCTGTAATTTCCCATCTTTTGCCTCAATCCCTTCTTAAACAGGGGGGTTACATTAGCGATTTTCCAGTCCTCTCGGACATTCCCTGACTCCAGCGATTCCTGAAAGATCACCACTAACGCCTCCACTATCTCTTCAGCTATCTCCTTCAGAACTCTGGGGTGTAATCTATCTGGTCCAAGTGATTTATCCACCTTCAGACCTTTCAGTTTTCCTAGCACCTTCTCCTTGGTGATGGCTACCATACTCACCTCTGCCCCCCGACTCTCTTGAACTTTGGGGATGTTACTCATATCTTCCACCGTGAAGACTGACGCAAAGTACCTATTCAGTTCCTCCGCCATTTCTTTGTTCCCAAAAACTACTTCTCCAGCGTCATTTTCCAGCGGCCCAATGTCTACTTTTGCCTCTCTCTTATCCTTTATATATCTAAAAAAACTCTTGCAATCTTGTTTTATATTACTGGCTAGTTTACCCTCATATTTAATCTTCTCCCTCCTTATCTCTTTTTTAGTTGTCCTCTGTTGGTCTTTGTAGGCTTCCCAATCCCCTGGTTTCCCACTGCTCTTCGCCGCATTGTATGCTTTCTCTTTAGCTTTTATGCTGTCCCTGACTTCCCTTGTCAGCCATGGTTGCCTCGTCCTCCCTTTAGTATGCTTCTTCTTCCTAGGGATGAATTTTTGCTGTGTCTCCCAAATTACTCCCAGAAACTCCTGCTATTGCTGTTCCACTGTCTTTCCTGCTAGGCACATCTCCCAGTCAATTCTGGCCAGCTGCTCCCTCATGCCTCTGTAGTTGCCTTTATTCAACTGTAATACCGTTACATCTGATTCCAGCTTTTTCCTCTCAAATTGCAGGGTAAATTCTATCATATTATGGTCACTTCCTCCTAAGGGTTTCTTCACCTTAAGCTCCCTTATCAAATCTGCCTCATTACACATCACTAAATCTAGAATTGCCCGTTCCCTAGTGGGCTCCACCACAAGCTGCTCCAAAAAGCCATCTCGTAGACATTCCATAAATTCCTTTTCTTGGGATCCACTACCAACCTGATTTTCCCAGTCTACCTGCATATTGAAATCCCCCATGATCACTGTAAACTTGCCTTTCTTACATGCCTTTTCTATCTCCTGGTGTATCTTGTGCCCCACATCCTGACTACTGTTCGGAGGCCTGTACATAACTCGCATTATGGTTTTTTTACCTTTGCGGTTCCTCAACTCTACCCACACAGATTCTACATCATCTGATCCTACGTCATTTCTTGCTGTCGATTTAATTTCATTTCTTACTGACAAAGCAACCCCACCCCCTCTGCCAACCTGCCTATCTTTTCGATAGGATGTATATCCTTGGATATTTAGCTCCCAGTCCTGATCCCCTTGCAGCCATGTCTCCGTGATGCCCACCACATCATACCTGCCAATTTCAATCTGCGCCACAAGCTCATTTACCTTATTTCGTATACTGCGTGCATTGAGATACAACACATTCAGTCCTGTATTTCCCGTCCCCTTTCTCATTGTCGTCCCTTTATCTGATGTGCTTGAAGTTAGATTCCTAGCCCTTTCCAAACACTCTGTCCTATTTTGTGTTCTGGAGACTTTAATAGCCTCTCCTGGGCTCTCCTTTCTTTTCAGTTTTTTCATAATTTTCCATGAAGTTGAATCCACCCCCCACACGCTAACCTGCTGCTTTGTTTCCCATTAGTCATACTTCTTGGAGTTTTACCCTTCCCTCCCCCCCTTGAGTTGACAAGGGGATGGGGGGAGCGTCACATCCCTATGATTGTCAAAGCGAATTGTCAAAGTGGTTGATGCGATGGACTCTCAACCCTTATTCCTGCTACAGAAGATTTTCATTTTCTTCCTGTCAATTGTTGCTCACATTTTCCTGCAGATTTTACATTTGGAATAAATAATTTATTAACACTTTGAGGGCTGGATTCTCTTTGCAGGTTTGAAAACATGCACATTATCAAAACAGCTTTAAAGATCAGAAATTGTGTTATGTTAATGCTCAGGGTTATAAACAGGAATGATAAACATATAAAATCACAACACTTTGTTATATTCAAACTGAATAAAAAAACTTAGGGTTTTATTTCTTTCCTGCTGTGAGACCATAGACAGGCCCAGTCTAATTCAATTGATCCTATTGGCTTCTTCAGCCACATTTGTGTTCAGGTTTTGTCACGAAAATTGGATTTTTTTCCTTTCACCAATCTTTCCAGACTTCCTAAGGGTTAGGGAACAGTTCCACTGTACCAGGGACTCTTTGGCACCTCATCCCAGTGATCATTACTCATGCATCTCAGTAAGCTATTTGATCACAGACAAGCTGAGCTCCATCCTTTACCTGGTCTTATTTATTGTCCAATTCTATTTGAAAATGTGCAGTTCATGTGGGTGATCAATTACCCTTCGGTGATGGGGGCCCATCGGAGACTCAGTGCAGACCTATCAGCTGCATAAGGTTCAACTTAGCTACTCACTGATTCGATATATTGTATAATCGAGGAAGATGTTTTTGATCCATCATTTTTTGGTGAATTCGTCCTCAAGGTGCCACAAATATCTTTTACCATAATTAATAATTTCATTACGGAATTATTTATTTTTAAGAGACAAAAAATAATCTCAGCTAATGAGCTCACACGATGGCTGAAGGTTACATGGAGAATTATCAAACTGATCTTCTAGAGTATTGCCTTTCTCTGGTTGGGACTGAACAATAGTGGAGGTTTTGTACAAGAGGTAGGCACCAGATATTATGTCCTACTGTTTTATTGATACTGTGCTCACGCCTAACCGCCCAATGTAGCCAGAGGAATGAGAATGCACTTTGTGCACTAGGAGTGCAGCACCCACCATATTTGTGCAGTTACCCATTGTCTGTGCCTGAGTCATGTGCATATAGGGGGCTCATGCCTGTTTTGGACTAGTTCTCAAAATTGGGCTGTTCTGAATGGCATCGCCCTGACTGTCTCTAGGATAACTAAGCCTATATGTGGTTATAACAAGCAAGGCCACAGCCAAAAAAATAAGATTTAAAAAAATGTTTCTCTGAATGTGGTTCGGAAGGAGGAGCATCATTCCTCCTTAATCCACAACAGCTTTGTCCCCTCCCAATTCCCCCTCCCTCTTAACCATTCTCTCACCCTCCTAATTACTCCTCACCGGCTCACCCCCACAATCAGCCCAGCACCCCTCCCAAGACCTACCTGAGGTCAGTGTATTAACAGGGGGCTCCCTATGGATACGCAGTTGGTATCCAGAACCTGCCAGTTTAATTTAGGTCAGGACCTAAGACAAAAATTGAGTGAGTTTTGGGTTACTCAGCAATCATCCTCTGCCAGTTCATGCTGACAGGCCTTAACTATCCAATTTCATCCCCTATAATTCACAGTCAACGTGGTTGATTGGGTTAGTTTTGATCACAGGGGGCTCAGAAAGAAATTTTCCAGATCCTTTCCCCTTAATTTGCCTTTGGTTTTGGCTCTTTTCTTTGACTCTCTGAGGAGAGTATGGACACTTAATGCAGTAAAGAATCTCTTGATTTGCTGAGTTAGGTATCACAACTCTATTGGACAGGCTTGAGAAGAAGAGTCATACGGACTCGAAACATTAACTCTGTTTCAGAAGAAGAGCAAAGTTGACGTTTCGAGTCCTCATGACCCTTCAACAGAACTTCTGTTGAAGTTGCCGCCAGACCTGCTGAGTTTTTCCAGGTATTTCTGTTTTTGTTATTAACTCTGTTTCTCTCTCCACAGACCTGCTGAGTTTTTCCAGCATTTTCTGTTTTTGTTTGAGAATCAGACTGTCTTTTTCTATCCAGTGTGATTGTATCTTCACTCAAGTGGTTGTGAATCTTTGGAATTCTCTACCCCAGACAGTGGTGGATGCCCAGTCATTGAGTTTAGTAAAAACAGAGAACAAGAGGATATCACAACCCAGAACCAGGCTGAATATAGAAGGTTCAGAGTGGAAGTGAAAAAGCAAATAAGAGAAGCAGAGAGCAAGCATGAAAAGAGACTGGCAGCTAACATAAAAAGGGATCCCAAAGTCTTGTATAGACATATAAATAGTAGAAGTGTGGTAAAAGGAGGAGGAGGGCCAATTAGGGACCAAAAGGGGGATTTACACATGGAGGCAGGGGGTATGGCTGAGGTGTTAAATGAATGCTTTGCATCTGTCTTTACCAAGGAAGCAGATGCCACCCAGGCCATGGTGAAAGATGAGATGATTCAGACACATGGGGCAGAATTTTACGCGTCGGTGAGCGGGGGTGGGGGGGGCCCACTCGCCGACTGGTAAAATGATGCACGGTGATGTCGGGGGAGCTCCCGATGTCACCGCGCCCGATTTAAATTTTCAGGAAGGCGGGGGCGCAGCAAAATCAGCTGCAGGCCGGCTGACCTGTCAATGGCCAATTGAGGCCATTGACAGGGTCAATTAAGTAATTAAAGGACCTGCCCGTCCTTAAGGTTAGCGGGAAGGCTAGGAGCCCCAGCGGGAAGTAGAAAAAACATGAAACCTCATCCACGGGCGGCTTGAGGTTTCATGTCGGCTTTAAAAAATTTTAATAAAGATTGTGTAAAAATGATGGACATGTAAGGAAATTTTATTTTTCTATTTTTATCTTTTTTACACGTACAGCTGATCTCCCTGAGGCTGCACTTAGCCTCAGGGAGATGAATGCGCTCTTTCGTGCACATGCATGAAAGAGCGCACTCTCGATTTTGGGATTCCCCCGCCCGCACAGGGAGCGCATAGCGATTCTGTGCGGACGCCAGGTTGGGTGGGCCTTAATTGACCCGCCCACATAAAATGGTGGCTCGCCTCTGATCAGGGGCGCCGATCGGAAGCGCGCCTGTACGCCCATCAACATCCCCCCCAACGGGGGGAAAATTCAGCCCATGAAGGGTTTAAAATTGTTAAGGAGGTGCTATTGGATAGGCTGTCTGCATTTCAGTTTAATAAGGCAGAAGGGCTGGATGAGATGCATCCAAAGATACTGAGGGGAGTGAGACTGGAAATTGCAGGGGCACTGGCCATAATTTTTCAGTCTTGCTTAGACTCAGGAGTGGTGCCGGAGGGCTGGAGAATTGCAAACATTATACCCTTGTTCAAAAAAGGCTGTAAAGATAAGTCCAGCACCTACAGGCCAGTCAGATTAACTTCGGCGGTGTTGAAGCTTACAGAAACAATAATTTGGGACAAAATTAATAGGCTGACAATCTTAAATTGGTTGTCAGTGTAATTTTTAGCACAATGAGGATTATTTAGCAAGTGGTGTCCAATCGTGGAATCACACCTAATGTTGGACACTGTGTTTTTGGGTTGGTTGGGTACAGTCTGTACCCTGCCCGTTCCAGCAGCAGGAGAGACATGGGGCAGAATTTTTCTGTTGGCGATTTGGGGGTGGGGCCTGCTTGCCGACGCAGGATGATGTTGGGGGGAACCCCTGACGTCATCCCGCCCCATTTAAATATTCAGGAAGGCGGGTGGACAGCGCGATCAGCTGTCTGCCCGCCGACCTGTCAATGGCCAATTGAGGCCATTGACAGAGTAGTTAAACCAATTAAAGGCCCTGCCCGTCCAACCTTAAGGTTGGCGGGCAGGCCAGGAGCCCCAGGGGGCTTCTGAAAAAACATGAAACCTCATCCAGTGGCGGGATGAGGTTTCATGTCTGTTTTTAAAAAGTTTATTAAAGTTTAAGTCATATTTATTCACATGTCCCATCTCGTGTGACATTGTCACTTGAGGAGGACATGTTAATAATTTTTTTATTATTCTATTTTTGAAGTTTGAAACACTGTCCGTGATCTCCCTGAGGCAGCACTTATTCTCAGGGAGATGTGGGCTCTTTAACACGCATGCGTGAATGAGCGCACTCTGACAGTTGGGGAATCCCCCCTGCCCCGCACAGGAAGTGCATAGTGCTTCCTGTCGGGCAGGCCGCTGGGTGGGCCTTAATTGGCCCGCCCACTCAAAATGGCAGCGGGGCCCGTTTCAGCGGCGGTGATCAGCTGTCCGCCCGCCGCCGAGCCGGTGGGGCCCACCCACCCATCAAGGGTAAAATTCTGCCCATGCTATTTGATATGACCCGCCAGTCTTTGGGCCTACATACCCAGCATCACACTGGCACTGAAATTCATATACCACATTACTCATTTGTGAGATAGGCAGAATGTCTTGTTGGCTTGACAGTAGCATCCTGTTAGTGGCCAATACCACTCGTGTTGCTACTGCATAGCAGCAGCGGGAAACAGCTAGCTTCACCTGTTGCTCAAAATTTTGAGAGACCTTGTCCTTCCAGGGTAATCTGAAGTAGACTGGGCACTTTTCAGGACTGAAAATGACATTCTTAGGCCGGTTCAGGAGTTTGCGCAATACACAGCGCGAAATGATCTGATCAGCGTAGCCATTATCCTGCAGGATGCCTTTGATGCACTTATTTCAGCATCAAGCTTGCATGGTGAGCAAATAGCTTGGGCCCTATTTATGAGGTTGCCAATAAGGCCAATCTTATAACATGTGTGATTCAGCGATTGGACAACATTTGCTAAATAATCCTCAGTGTGCTAAAGATTACGCTGACGACCAATTTAAGATAATTAATTGGGCTCGCAGTGTACAGGAAGCTACATATATGAATACACAGGGCCCTGTTCTTTGCAGACAGGAAAAACATGTGCACACATTGTGCCTGTTTCAGCTAAACAAAATGAGTGACAGCCATTCACTGGCTCATCTGTCAGGGCGATGCCTTAACCAATCAGAGTCAAGCTGCCTGGTTTAAATTTCAAACAATGCTTGGCAGTTAACTGTCAGTCACCATTAACTGGTGGATTCTCCATGGCAACGCCTCCATCAATCAGAGTCCACTTGCCAACCAATCAGCACTCTCTTCTCATACAGTGAAAAGTTGTTGCTTCCCCTGACATTGGTATTCTTGTGATTGTCCTAATGAGTGCAAGACAAAAAGTTTTGACAAAATGTCTTTTTTCAGCAATACTGTTCTGTACTACTAAACGACTATTAGAAATAGGTATATTAGGAAAATACTCCAAAATTTTATTAAATACATTTGGTGGCTAACACTCATTGAAATGGCACAAATCATATCTAACTATAGCCTTAGCAATGCACTGTCACAGCAAACTGAGTCCTTCCTCTTCAGCGCAAGTGAATGAATGCATGATAATTACAGTCACTTCCAAGCTGCTGATTTCTAAGGACATTGGCAAACTGACACCTCATCTTCCGGAGATTGTTAAGACCTCTGGGCATGTTACCAATTAATGTCTGCATATGTATATGGCTCATGTGGAGATTTTTTAAAGGCCTTTTGAATCTAAACTACATATTATTTAAGAAAGGGCAAAAATGAATTGAATTAATATTTTACTGCCTCGTTTTGGCCATTTGTTTTTATGCTTTAAGGGATTATCTGGTATTTTAACCTCAGTGTCACTTTCAGTGTGAACAACAATGAAGGAGAAATTGGGGTGCCTTATCCCTGTCTAAAAACTAAGTTGCCAACTTGGAGGTGAATGGGGGAGCAACTTAACAGCAGCAAACGTGTTGTTACTATGGAACAACATTTCTATCAATCACTTAGAGTCTTGAGCAGCAGTGGTCCATGCTCCACACCACCAATGTACACTTCAAACAATGTGGTCGATGTATTTGTGATTCTGTATAATTATCCTGATGTAAATAAATCTGACTACTGTGTTAGCTTTGCCTGAATATGACAGCTTTACAAAGAAGTATTCACTTCAGCATTTCAGAGTAGAAAGGTGAACACAGTGGGCATCCCACATGATCTGCAATGCAGCACATCATAGGTAACTGTAAGATAGGGCCTGATTTTAAGTCTAAGTGAATGGGTTTTGAGCAAGTTAAAATCTTGCCATAGGAACATGAAGTGACCATTCAGTCCCTCAGGCCTGTTCCACAATTCAATTGGTTGATTCATGGTTGATCTGTATCTCCGCTCTATGGCTCACTATCCTGCTCATAAATTGAATAAGGGGGCAAAGCTTATGAATTGTGAGACGCTCAGTTTGCTTATGGAACCTCCCTTTTTCCCGTGAACACAAGTTCAAAAGAGTTGGGAGAAAGTTCAAATCCTGACATCTGAACATCATTGAGTCTTTGATCTTGGACTGGCTGTTGTGAAGAGCCAATAAGCAGGGGGCAGGAGATTCTTGCCGGGCAAGTAAAAATAACAGTGAGTCATTCCCAAGCTGCACTCACATACCTTCAAGTCCGCGGTTAACTAACAACAACTTCTATTTATAGACCTTTGTACAGAAAAGAATCACTCAGAGCATTTCACATGGGGGAGAGCAGAATGGTGAGCAACAGGCAGGAAAGATTAAGGGAAGTAATTAAAGATGTACAATTTGCTGTTGAAGGGAGGGAGAGAGGCAGTAAGGAAAATTGGTTTTGGGAGAGAGGTGCAAACAGCCAAGCACAATAGTCCTGAAGCATCAGTTTCTGAAGGTGGAGTAGACGAATTTGGAGACATGTAATGATCCAGAGAGTGAGGTCTGGGAGCAAATGACATCAGATAAGACCAGGAAACTGGCTGCTTGTCTAGTGTCTAGGCCACTATTCGTGCTTAGCAACAGGGGAGAAAAACTGAGGGATTGTATTCTCAAATTTTTCATAAATTAAACAATGTGCTTTGTTTTCTAAAGTTTACATTTCCCATCAATTCTGTATGCCATTTTCAACAAAGCTACACAAGTTTCTACAGAAAAACAGAAAACTCATTTTGATAGATTTGTTTTTGGAACATAGCGCTGTTGCATCAAATCACACTGCAGAATTTAAATTATAGAAGTATCAGAATGCAATGCAGTTCGATGTTGAATATTTACAAATTAAAACATTGAATTAGCGTGTTAAAATAGATAGATCATTGGAAAGAATTAAGCAGCTTTATTTAATTTAATGTTTGCAAAGAATTTAATACTGAATAATTTTTAAATGCATTTGCTTGTAACATTTTGTAATATTTTACATCCTCTGATTTTTTTTGTACTTTGATTACAAAATTTTCAAAATGAGAAGCTATATTTTCCTTTGTTCACTAGATCTAAACAAAAAAACTAAATGTGAGTAAATAGAGAGCGAGTGCATTGGTAGAAATTGTCAAAACATTTCATGCAGATAAACCCTAAAGTATACATTTTTAGTTTTGTGCATGCCTTGTCTTAATTGCTAACATGTGCAAGGATGTAATTTGCGAGGCATCACTCAGCCTAAGTGGATGAGTATGTATTTACTCTCGATTTTATTTGGTCAGGAAAGGAGAAAGATAAGTTAAAAGGAACACAGACAAAAGATAAGACAAAGAAATACAAATTAGTTTTAGTTTAATAAAGAAGTAACTGAGTGAACTGAAGCTGATACAAACTAGCTGTTGTTTTCACAGGTTGAGGTGCTATCTTGTAATGCCATGTTTATTGGTATCTCTGGCTCTTTTATGGATGATTTCCACATGTTTGCACACTGCTGTCTTTGTTTGAAGGCTTTTTCATGCGGCTCAAAATGTGGAATAAAATCACCACCAACGTTTCATTTCCAGGCCATCCCCACCGGTTCAGCTGAGCAAAGGAAAGAGCAGATTTTGGAGCCAGACCATGATACATGTGCGCTGCTGACACTTTGGACAAATTCTAATCCTTAAACCCTGTCATTGTTGGTAGCTTATGCCGTGTGTATGTGAAGGACTGACGGAAGAATTTCATTAATGAGGAGAGCTGAAGATCTTTCAGTCCAGGACAGCTGAAAGATTGAAAAGACATAAAGAGAGTATGTATTTATCATGATACATGTAGTCATGCTCAGGATAACAAGAAGCTTTAGAAAAACTGTGGGCATTTAAAATGTTTCCTAATCTTTGGGGTTGACATGATAATAAATTATAGAAACAAAGGACTGAGTAAGCCTTCCTGCCACCATGATTATTGCAATGATATTCAGGTTATTATTTGAAGTCTATGAAAATTAAAGAGATACAAAAAGACAGGAAACAAATATGAAGAAAAATGAAAGATGGAAGCCAGAAAGAACAAAAAAGATTCGAAAAGTACTGAAGATTTCCACATTTCCAAGGGCAAGATTGAAAACTATTCTCTGTTTTCTTTCCATTGTCTTCCAAACACGATAATGGAGTTGTTTCTTACCGGACAAGCATTGTTAATAATGACAATTGTAAACATTATAGGAGACTACGTTTACCTAAAAGATGCTGTATTTCTTGTATATATTGTGGACATGAAATATCACCAAAATGTTCCAATAATATTTATTAATATTCAATAATCAAATGTTTCACAATACAGTATAATAACTCTTTGTAACTTCTGGAAGAAGAACAGTTACAAATAAAGGGGTTTCATGCCTCTATTCAAATGGCAGAAAGGAAATTTTGATGTGAATGCAGTAGGTGAACCCACACTAGTCAAGGGGCCTCAAACGCAGCCAGCAAAGAACGCAAAATCACAGGCACACCCTCCATGATTTTCTATCTATCCATAAGTTGTGTACCTGAGATTTTGCCCCATGCCCATTGGACAAGCAATTTCCACAAATCTTTCCCCACAATCTCGAACAATGCAGCATGAAAAAAAACCAATAATATTTCGAAAGGGTTACTTTCATTGGATACCAAAGATGGTTTTCCTATAAAGAGAAGGCTTCACTCTCCGCGATTTGTGCAAGGTCACTTTACAGGCTGAAAATGAACCAACTTGTGCAGTGAGTAAACTTTAGGAATTTGCAAGAGAATTGCATTGTTCCACACGACGGAACTGGGAACACTGACTCATATCAACACACAAATTTTCTTACCTGATTGTGCATTAAACTATTTAGCACAAATAGTATACTTGGCACAGCTGGAATTCAGCTCTTTATACCAGTTATATTCTGCCATGTAGCTGTGTTAAAATATCATTCTCTGAGTTTTTCTCATTTCTGCTATTGACATTTCAGGAAGTGCACATGTCCTACAATTTTGTTAATATGTCAATTTTTTTTCTCTCATCCAGTTAACAACCAATAGGAAATCGAGCTCCCTCTAAAGTTTGTCTTTTTCCACCTCAAAACAACACAATGTGCTTACATCAAATTTCAATGCGTTTATTGGACAAGTTGAACTAAACCACACTTCATCCTCACTCAGCAAGTATCTTTTTTCTCAGAAACCATGACTTTTGCTTGTTTCCATGTGAGATTTTGAATTTCATATCCAATTTAGAATCCCTGTCTAAGTGCAAACTGGTAACACAAAGCTACTCATCCATGGGAAATTAGACAGCAATTATTATTAAAAGTTACAAAAAAAAGCTAAGATGTTGGACATTTTTGAGAATAGACCTAAAACCAATCAGACTCACCCAAAATTCAGCTTGCGTATCCCCACAACAGATACTAGGTAAATAACAGAACACAGAAAGTAAGCTTGTGTCACAGAAAGAGTCTCCATATTATTTTGTAGAAGTGCAGAAGTTTTAAACATCAAGCTCAACTTGGCTATTGAAGGAGCAGCAAAGGAGTCTGTGAAACAGCAACCCATCCTCCCCAATCATCCATCTCACAGAATGGTGCAGAAGGAGTGGGGGAGGGGAGGGTTTCTTATTCAAACCACAAGTTCATGCTGCAATAGGACCTGAAGCCATTATACCAGGAATGCTGCTCCTTTATCTCCATGTAAATTGCCAACCAGAAGGGTCGTAGTGCAGGGTTACAAAGGCTGAGGGCAAGTCATCCTGCTGTTTAGGGACCATCCATAAATATGTCCTCCCAAAAGTGGGTTTGGGTGTGAAAATGTAGTGAAAGCAGCCCCTGTAGAAACCTGAGGAAAGCATTTATCTTAAATTGTGAACAATTAATCCAGTGATCTGAATATATAGCCAGTTTGTTTTTCCTCTCTACATTTTTCTGATTATATTTGTATTCTTGATCATATTTCCATTTTTAGTTCTGGAGAAGGATCTGCCAAATCATTAACCTTCCCTTCCTCCCAATAGTTGCTGATTGACCTGTGTATCTTCAATTTTCTGTGCCTTTTTCAAATGTGACAAATTTTCTACTTGAACTCTGATGAAAAATGTAATGATACATTAGAAGCACATTAAGATGATATAATAAATAATATTTTTTGAAAGATTGTAAATACTGTCTGTGTGATTTTCTCCTCCCAATCACTGAGGATGTTTTACTGCACATTTTCAAACCCCAACCCCACGATTGTGTGTTGCACACTTTATGGACGGCCCCTGGACTGCAGGGAGGTTTGTCCCCCCCTCTTTGTTACCTACTCAGATGGTCAACGATTTACATGCATGATCTCTTTATTCAGTAGCTCGGCTGCTTTGCTCAAGTAAGTCAGATGGTTACAGAGTGAGATTTGTTACTTGGTTAGATATCAATAGCAATATTTAGGTGGAAAAGTAAATAAAACTGACTGGAAAAGGATTTGGTTTCTCTTCTATTCCTCAAAGGTCTCACAAAACTCATATAAATCACATTGTTTACCCATGCTACACTTTCACAAATGAGTTTCCTTAACACAAAGTAATATATAGATTATATATTTAAGATTGGGTTTTTAATATTATGTTCTAAGTATTACAAAGTAGGAGGCAATGAAGCTTTTTTCTTCCCAGTTTGGGGCACTCAGGCACAGAGGTTCATTGTCTGCATCATGTCACTTCATTTGTAGTCCAGCCTATTCTCCCACAACTCCAACAGAATGATATAGTATTGCATGTCAGGTAAAATGTTTGATATCTCTCAACACACTGAATAAATCTAGAAGCTGGTACCTTAAATCAACCTTTTTTTGCTGAATGCTTTCCTACCACTTTCCATCCCATTTAGTTTAATGAGTTTAATTGTTGATTATTTCTTTGCGCAATGAAATGTCACAGAATTCACGCCCATATTTTAGAGCAAAACAATCATATGATACACTGAACTGTACAGCCAACTATTTATAATAAGGATTCATCTTAAAGACTACATTGTATTGATAATTGATTTTACATCATTTGAATGTTATGAATTCTCTGCAATGTGTGAACTGTATATCGTGCTGACTATTTTCTTTGCAACTTAAATGCTTTATGATTTTTTAGTGAACAATTAAAATAAAGGTTACCATGACCTTCACACTCTAATGGACTTTGCCACTGACATAAGTATGCACAGCTCATGTATCTATGCTGCATCATCCCATTGTCATGACTGAGTGCTTTGTGGCACTGTATATTTAACTTTAGGATTCTTCCACAATTGTAATAAGATTGACGATTCTAACTTATGCTCAACTTTTTAAAAACCTGTTTCCATGTTTCTTAAATCTCAGGTGGGTTTTTTTTATCCCATTCTTAAGACTGCATCAAAACAGCTTATTTATTAGGCAAAGTGCATAAATTGATACCAGGGTGGTTAATCCGATGTCTGACTGGAAGGGATCTATTTGTGGTCATTTAGACGTGGACAACCCTTCTTGTCCTTGAAACAAAATGGAAAATTAATAGATATGAATGAAACCAGGGAACCAGATGGTTCCTTTTAAAATTCCCATCCTCTTTACCCAGTAAATCATTCTAATTTTTTGAACAAGAATGGTTTTAGGATTGATCCCCAATATGTACTGAGTTAGTGGCTCTCTGATGGAATGGTACAGGTGGTAAAGTGAGAAACCAGACACTAATCTTTTACTTAATACTACATTTATTTGTGGAATGTAACATTACATATTATACCCTCTCCTAAATCAACCTCCAGTGTACCAGAAGTCTCTCTTTACATGTGCTCAAACAACTTAATCAATCAATACCCTCCCCCTGTATATCCTTAACTTTAACAATACAATTAACACACAGGGGGTGCTACAGTTGGCATCAGCACCCTTACATTAGGGAAGACAAGATCAGACAGGGTTTCCACTCCAGAATCTTATCTAGTGACCTTTGATGGAAGTGGGCGTTCATGGGTGCTGGTTGAGGACAGGACGAACGTTACTGTTATGCCCCATGTGATTGAATAGCCTATAGATTCTCACTCACAAGTTCATGTGAAGTGCCAGACAGTGCCTGGAGAAGTATACCTCAACAAGAAAAGATGCAGCGGGAAAACAATGGGAGCAAATAAAAATAAAATCTTATCTTCCGACTGCTCTACCTGACAGCTGACGTCCCTTTCACCGCTTCTCATCCATAGCCACGAGAAATCAAAATCCAGCTATAAACTGCTACTACCCAACACAAAATACTATAGAGAATAAATGGACGTGTACTTTCTGTGTTAGCGGTGGCTCAGTTGCTAGCACTCTTGCCTCTGGATCAGAGAGTTGTGGGTTTAAGTCCCATTCCAGGCCTTGAGCACAAAAATCTAGGCTGACCCTTCAGTGCAGCACTGATGAGTCAGAAGATGGCGGGTTTGACCTCACCGCAGGTTTGAATCCTTAATCTCACTGACGGTTCAATGCTGTACTCAGCGGGGGGGATGCTGCAATATCAGAGGAGCTCTCTTTCAGATGAGATGATGAACCAAAATCACTTTTGAAGAAGGAGGACAGTTCTCCTGGGGTCCAGGCCAATATTTATTCCTCAGCTAACAAACATTAATTGGCTGCAACATTTGCTAACATAATAATAGAGACTGCACCTCAAAAATAAATCATTGTCTAAACTTCTTTGGTATGACCTGAATACGCGAAAGCTGCTGTATCGCCCAAGTTGTTTTATTTCTTTTATCAGGGGCTGGAGGAAATTGTAACTAAGGTAATAATTGTAACCACTTGAGTTGTGTGACCACGGTTTTAAGATTTATACCATGGGCTCAGAAGGTATCGAAGCATTTAAATTTTGGAACTTTAAATGCAAAATTTACCACAATTGAAATAAGATCTAATTCTCAGTCTTATTACACCGCTCATATTGTGGCTGTTTTATTTTTGTTCACTGTTGTAGTCTTGCTGTGTACAAATTGGTTGCTATGTTTTTTATGTTACAACGGTAACTATGGCCAGAATTTTCCCGTTGGCGATTTGGGGGCGGGGCCCGCTCGCCGACGGGAAAATGACGCGGCATGACGTCAGGAGGAATCCCCGATGTCATCCCGGTCCCTTTAAATTTTCAGGAAGGCGGGCGGACAGCTGATTTCGCTGTCCGCCCGCTGACCTGTCAATGGCCAATTGAGGCCATTGACAGGGTAATTAGGGTAATTAAAGGCCCTGCCTGTCCAAGCTTAAGCCTGATGGGCAGGCCAGGAGCCCCAGCGGGCTCCTGATAATACACCAAACCTCATCCACTGGCGGGATGAGGTTTCATGTTCCTTTTTAAAAACTTTAATAAATGTCATGTGAAATTTATTAACATGTCCCATCTCGTGTGGCATTGTCACATGAGGGGGGCATGTTAATAATATTTTTATTTCCCTATTTTTTACGTTTTTGACAGTGTCACTAATCTCCCTGAGGCAGCACTTTGCCTCAGGGAGCAGTGCACACTTTGACAGCTGGGGAATCCCTCCCCCGCCCCCACACAGGGACCGCATATAACTTTCCGTCGGGCAGGCTGGTGGGTGGGCCTTAATTGGCCCGCCAACTCAAAATGGCGGCGGGCCCCTTTTCGGCGTTGGGGGTTGGCTGTCCGCCCGCCGCTGAGCTGGTGGGGCCCACACGCCCACCAAGGGCAAAATTCTGCCCTATATTTCAAAAGTACATGATTGGCTGTAAAGAGCTTTGGGATGTTCTGTGGTTGTGAAAGTCACTATACAAATGCACTTCTTCCTTTCTTGATGAACACTCTAATAAAGATGTGTTTGTCAGGTAGTATATGTGTTTGGAAAATAGGTTTAGCTTTTAACCTTTTTTTTTAGTGATGCTAATTTTCAGATTTCTTTGCAGTAATTTGGTAACAATAATTTAAAAGGTTTATATACAAATTAGAAATGAATTTTCCTGAAGATTAAATAGGGCTAATTATCAATAGCATAGATCTATTTGTGGTCATTTAGACGTAGACAACCCTTCTTGTCCTTGAAACAAAATGGAAAATTAATAGATATGAATGAAAACAGGGAACCAGATGATCCTCAGGAGTTTTGTTCAGTTTTAATTTTTTTTCAAATGATTCAATCCCATGAAACCCAATTCCAGAACCTGACCTTTTTAAAATCCCATCCTCATTATCCAGAAGGTCGTTTTAATTTTACAGATGAGAATAGTCTCATGTTTGATCCCTAACATGTATTGAGTTTGTGGCTGTTGGATGGAGTGGCACAGGGGGTGCTAAAGTTGGCATCAGCACCATTACATTAGGGAAGACAAGATCAGACAGAGTTTCCACTCCCGAATCTTATCCAGTGACCTTTGATGGAAATGGGCATTTGTAGATGCTGGTTGAGGACAGGACAGATTTTATTGTGATGCACCATGTAATTGTTAGCCTATAGCTGTTCATTCACAAGGTTCATGTAAAGTGTCAGACAGTGCCTGCAGATGTGTGCCTCAGTATAAAAAAGATGATGCAGTGGGGAAACAGTGGGGGAGAATAAAAATAAAATCTTATCCTCCTACCGCCCTTCCTGAAAGCTCTTAAAAACTAATGTCATTTAAAGGGATTCTAATCCAAAACAATGAAGCATCAAAATGCAGCTACTCACTGCTACCACCCAACTCAAAGCGCCATAGAGAATAAATGGACTTGTACTTCCTGTGTCAGTTATGGGTTGGGTGGTAACCGACTTCTGTCTGTGTTCAAGGATTGTGGATTCAAGTTCCATTTCAAGCCTTGAGCACAAAAGCTGAGGCTGACACGCCAGCGTCGTACTGAGGGAGTGCTGCACCTGTTGGAGTTGCTACCTCTCAGGTGAGATGTTGAAACCAGATATGTTGCCATCTCAGGTGGATGTAAAAGATTCCATGGCACTATGCTGAAGCAAAGCAGCAGAACTATCCCTGCTGTCCCCTGGCCAATATTTATTTGTCAATCAACGTACTAAAGTAGCTTATCTACTCATTGGCAAATTATTGCTTGCTGGAGCTCACTGTATGCAAACTAGCTGCTGTGTTACTTACGTTACAACACTAACCATGTTTTAAAAGTAATTCACTGGCTGTAAAGCACTTTGGGATGTTCTGTGGTCATGAAAGTCACTATAGAAATGCAAGTCTTTCTTGATAATTGCTCTAATAACTATGTATTTGGCATGTATTGTGTAAGTTTATAAAAGAGGTTTACCTTTTAACCTGTTTTTTAGTCATGTTAATTTCAGATTCCTTTACAGCAATGTAGCAGTGATAGTTAATGTACAAATTAGAAATGAATTTTCCTGAAGATTAAATAGGGCTAATTATCAAAAGCATCATTCTTCAAATTGCGAGTAAATGATTTGAAGCATGGCAGACCAATTTTGAAATTATATCCCAGTCACTAATACTGAAATTAATTTTGTATGGATTAACAAGTGTACTCCCAGGCATTATTTTCCTAAATAATAGGGAAAAATTCAATGGTATAGAGTAAAAAAGTATTTTTTTGCATTATCAGACCAATCATCTGCAATTAATCCTGACTAATGTATTCAGAAGAAGGAGTATATTTAATAAGATAATCATCCTTTTGTTGGGCTACCCAGGCCAAATTGGAAAATTACAAAGCAAACATAAATAGTGAGTGCAGGAACAGAGAGAGCTGGGGGTGAATGTACTGAGATCTTTGAAGGTACAGGACATGTAGAGAGGCTATTAAAAAGCATTTGGATTCTTGTCCTTATTAATAAAGGTATAAAGTATGACAGCAAGGAGGTTATGTCAAACCTTTATTAAACACAGGTTAGGCCTCAGTTGGAGCAGTTTGTTCAATTCTGGGTGCTACACTTTAGGCCTTGGAGAGGGCGCAGGAGAGATTTACTAGAATGGTATCTGAGATGAGGGACTTCAGTTATGTAAAGAGATTACAAAGCTAGTTTTCCCCTTAGAATGAAGAAGGTTAAGAGGAGATTAGACAGAGGTGTTCAAAATCATGAACAGTTTTGAGTTTTCAACGGCAAAAAGGTTGGTAGCCAAAGGAGACAGATTTAAGGTGATTTGAAAAAGAACCATCGACAACAGGGGAAGTACTCTTTTGCTCAGCGAGTTGTTGTGACTGGAATGCACTGTCTGAAAGGCTGGTGAAAGTCACTTTCAAAAGGGAATTGGGCAAATATTTAAAGGGGAGAAAATTGCAGAGCTATGTGGAAAGGGTGGGGGAGTGGGACAAGTTTGATTGCTCTTTCAAAGCCAGTAAATGCATGATGGGCTGAATGGTCTCCTTATGTTCTTTATCATTCTATGATTCTATTCAGACTCAGGATTAATGGGGTATAATGCTTTTATCTCACCAATGAAGAAGACTGCATAGTCAATAATAATAGGATATAAAAGTCTGTCAGAATCCATTGTTTCCTTTTTATTCCTTCTATTTGAATTATAAAGGCAGCCAGAACATTTGATTAAGTTGCATGCAACCTTGTGGCAATTGCAACCTCCAGTGTTTCCACATGTCCCACACAATGGCCAAGATTAGCTGCAGGTAGAGGAAGGTCAAGGTGCCCTTTTATTTGATGAATTGAGGTGTCACAGGTCAGCATTTTGGGCAGATCCATTTTCCAACAGCTCAAACAGCACAGGTTCCCAGCCAGACCTAGCCAGGGCCTGAGTTAAAGATGTGCCTCATGGATCCTAAACCATTCGTGTTATGCCAGCTTCCCTGAACGATCAAGAGCAACTTGCATCAAACCTTTAAGGTAGGAAATATCACAAGGTGCTTCACGGAAAGAGAAGAGAAAAAAATAGATGAGGGAATAAGAGAACAGACCGTAAGACATGAGGCCTGATTTTAACCCAGAACAGAGTGGGCGAGGTGTGACAAGTGGACAATGTTCCAGAGCACAGCAGCATGTGGCCCGGGCGATTTTAACCGCTAGTCAGGTGTCCCCCAACGCAGCAGCTCCTGTAAGGCAGCAGTGAGTGAACTGTTTGGTGACTGGAGACTGCCACCCAGGGCCAGTAGAGCAGCCGCTGGCTGTGAGTCACGGGGAAGGGGATTCCTGAGGGTCTTGTATTCAGCAGTGAGTGGCGAATCTGCCACAGGCAAAGAGTAAAGTGTCAGCAGAGATTTTGTCAGTGCCCATAGGCTTTTCTGAATCCAGTGCCCTCAGCCATTTCTTCATATAATGTAGAGTGAATCAAATTGCCTGAAGAGACCTCAGGATGAGGCCGATGGAACTTCCACAATGTTGCAAATGCTTCAAACTTGTCTTCCGCATTAATCTGCTATTCTCTCCCATCAGGACAGGGAAGCTTTTGGACACTACTCCTCTCGTTCCTTGTTTCATTCTTCACCACCATTTACAACTGGATGTAACAGGACTGCAGAGCTTTGATCTGATCTTTTGGTTGTGCCATTGTTTAATTCTGTCCATAGTGTGGTGCTTCTGCTACTTAGCATGCATGTGGTCTACATCACAGATACTGGGATTGACTGAAAAGCCTAGTTCATTGTTTGCAATTCTATCGTGAGTTTGAAGGAGGCAAATTTCTCAAGTTCTGCAAATATTGATCAATGAAAATACAAATCAAAATTATTATAAATAATCAGTGAAGAAGAGGAAGATCCAGATAAGCAATTGTTCCACAACTTGTTATTTTTAAACACTGTTTTTGACAATTACCCATTAAAAATAGCATTTCAAACCATGTGTCACAAATATGAGTTTGTTATTTAGTTTCACTCAGGAATACAAAGTTTGTTCATCTTGGATAAGTTATTTTGTTTATGATAAACCTATCTTTGAAAAATATGTTGAAACAATAGTTTCAATATATAAGGTCTTCTTTTGGTTAAAGCAACAACACAAAAGCCAATATATATACATGTGCATAGAAGTTGGGACTATGACAGGATCATAGTAATAAGTAATTAGTTGCAGTAAGGATATAAAACCTCGCTTTGTTACATATTTAGTCAAGTAATTCAGCAAATTTCATTCTAATCACTTGGTACCGAATCTACTTGCAGAAAGATTCTAACTTGTACATCTATTAATCTGGAAATAGAATGTTATATTCTTCAAATATACCTGTACAATGGCCATAATATATGGAGGAGGAAGTGGATTTGTTACAGAAAAATCTATCACTAGAGTCCTCAGACGTAGACCCTGTGACACTTTCAATAGATAGATGTTCTGTACAATATTTTAAAATGAAAACTTTACTTGATTGCAATCCTGATTTAGGAAAATCTCTAAGGTACGTAACAGTTCCTTGGATCCAAATTATTTTAGCGATATTTAACCAGCTTTTTTATATGTAAAGTTTGATTAAAGACAATCTCTGTTGTATAAATAACATTTACCAAGCAGTAGTGGTGGCAGTCTGTGTAGAAGACAGCAGTACATACAGAGTATACGAAAAAACCAGGGGCTATCTTCACTCAAATGGTGGATTGTACATTTTATTCCTGGCATCATTTTCTAAACAACTGCATTGTTAAATAAGACAGTGAGTTTCTGACATACTGTAAAATTTATGTCCTGCTTTTGTTTCTTTTTGTCTCTTTAATCTTGCTCAGGGCATTTTTCCATGTCTTATTCTTAATTATCTAACTCCTGTTTTCCAGTTTTTACTGCATCCCATTTCTATAAATTTTTTATGCTACATTTTCTAATCTGCTTCTGTTTTACTTTGTCTTTACGGTTTCTCTTGCATGTGTGTATGAGAACTCCTCCAATACCAGGCTTAGCTGTTCACAAAGCAAAGCTTTAATTAACACAAAAACAGAATTACCTGGAAAAACTCAGCAAGTCTGGCAGCATCGGCGGAGAAGAAATCAGTTAACGTTTCGAGCCTTCATGGCCCTTCGGCAGAACTGGAGCATAGTTAGAAGAAGGGAGAAATATAAATTGGTTTAAGGTGGGTGGGGGGGGGGGAAGAGACACATTGAGGGTGTGGTGTGATGATTGTGGAGATGAGCAGATAATCAAAAGATGTCACAGACAAAAGGGTCAAAGAGGTGTTGAAGGTGGTGGTCTTTGTCTGAGAAAAGTGCTAATTAAGAATGGAAGACAGGATATTCAAAGTACAGCTCTAGTGGGGGTGGGGTGGAAAGACTAAAGGTTTTAGTTTTAGATTTAAAAATAATGGAAATAGGTGGGGAAAGAAGAATCTATATAAATTATTGAAAAAAAAGCGAGGGGGGGGGGGGGAAGAAACGGGGTGGGGATGGGGGGAGGGGGAGTTTAAGATCTAAAGTTGTTGAATTCAATATTCAGCCCGGAGGGCTGTAAAGTGCCTAGTCGGAAGATGAGGTGCTGTTCCTCCAGTTTGCGTTGGGCTTCACTGGAACAATGCAGCAAGCCAAGGACAGACATGTTGGCAAGAGAACAGGGTGGAGTGTTAAAATGGCAAGCGACAGGGAGGTTTGGGTCTTTCTTGCGGACAGACCGCAGGTGTTCCGCAAAACGGTCGCCCAGTTTGCGTTTGGTCTCTCCAATGTAGAGGAGACCGCATTGGGAGCAACGAATGCAGTAGACTAAGTTAGGGGAAATGCAAGTGAAATGCTGCTTCACTTGAAAGGAGTGTTTGGGCCCTTGGACGGTGAGGAGAGAGGAAGTGAAGGGGCAGGTGTTGCATCTTCTGCGTGGGCATGGGGAGGTGCCATAAGTGGGGGTTGAGGAGTAGGGGGTGATGGAGGAGTGGACCAGGGTGTCCCGGAGGGAACTCCTCTCTCTCCTCACCGTCCAAGGGCCCAAACACTCCTTTCAAGTGAAGCAGCATTTCACTTGCATTTCCCCTAACTTAGTCTACTGCATTCGTTGCTCCCAATGCGGTCTCCTCTACATTGGAGAGACCAAACGCAAACTGGGCGACCGTTTTGCGGAACACCTGCGGTCTGTCCGCAAGAAAGACCCAAACCTCCCTGTCGCTTGCCATTTTAACACTCCACCCTGTTCTCTTGCCAACATGTCTGTCCTTGGCTTGCTGCATTGTTCCAGTGAAGCCCAACGCAAACTGGAGGAACAGCACCTCATCTTCCGACTAGGCACTTTACAGCCCTCCGGGCTGAATATTGAATTCAACAACTTTAGATCTTAAACTCCCCCTCCCCCCATCCCCACCCCGTTTCTTTCCCCCCCCCCCCCCCCCGCTTTTTTTTCAATAATTTATATAGATTCTTCTTTCCCCACCTATTTCCATTATTTTTAAATCTAAAACTAAAACCTTTAGTCTTTCCACCCCACCCCCACTAAAGCTGTACTTTGAATATCCTGTCTTCCATTCTTAATTAGCACTTTTCTCAGACAAAGACCACCACCTTCAACACCTCTTTGACCCTTTTGTCTGTGACATCTTTTGATTATCTGCTCATCTCCACAATCATCACACCACACCCTCAATGTGTCTCCTCCCCCCCCCCACCCACCTTAAACCAATTTATATTTCTCCCTTCTTCTAACTATGCTCCAGTTCTGCCGAAGGGCCATGAAGGCTCGAAACGTTAACTGATTTCTTCTCCGCCGATGCTGCCAGACTTGCTGAGTTTTTCCAGGTAATTCTGTTTTTGTTTTGGATTTCCAGCATCCGCAGTAGCTTTTAGCTTTTTGTTTTTAAGCTTTAATTAACATTGTTTCTCCTGATTTCTTTCACTTCTCTGCTTTTTTTGTGAGTTACTCTTTGGTTGTCCAACATGTTTGGAATTTTTCTGTTTCTATTGTTACTTGGCCTTGCAATCTGTATTTTATTTTTCACCCTTTTCAAGGCTGAAACGTATACCTTTCTCCCCTGAAGATCATGTGATTTTATTCAAAGCTCAGTCTCTTTCAGCATCCTGTTTTAGTTTCCCTTCCTCTCTGTGTAAATGTATACCACAGGTCACCCACCATCACAGCCTGCTCCTTAGTTCTATTTTCTAGCCCATTAACCAGTGCTGAATTTCTCAAATTTATCTTGTTTTCTGCCTCTAAAGTTATTGACAATTTTCTTGATCCTGACTCTTCATTCAGAAAATTGCACAAAATAAACACAATGGGAGGAATTTTCCCAGAATTGCATTAAGTGCAGTAGCTGGGGAGGGTGGGCGGTGGGGAGG
This sequence comes from Cetorhinus maximus, assembly GCF_964194155.1. NCBI lineage: Eukaryota > Metazoa > Chordata > Chondrichthyes > Lamniformes > Cetorhinidae > Cetorhinus > Cetorhinus maximus. The sequence continues at coordinate 93,322,590 of NC_135899.1, read as the reverse complement.
GTGGGTGTAAAATGGAGCCCTATCTGCCGGCGATAATGGCAGGTTTCCCTGCCATATCGAACCCAGCCCACCTCATTATTTATTCGCTCCCGCGAAACACACCATTTCCATGGCAGGCGGGCTCTCATTCACCCGCCCGCCATCGCCCCGTGATTACATCGTGACGGCTGCCATCTTTAAAAGGCAGCCGCCAGCAAAGTGTGATCACCACCAGCTCACCACCGCTACCTGGGAGACATGGCCAGCAAAGGAAAAAAGACTGCAGCCCCCCTGCTTCAACAACGGGTTCCTCAAGGGACTGCTGGATGCCGTGGAGGCCCCCGGGATGTGCTCTACCCACGCTCTGGCCGCAGGATGGGTAGCAAAGTCACCAACCCGGCTTGGGAGGCGGGGGCAGCGGTGGTCAATGCGAACGTCCTGCAGAGGAGGACAGCCACCCAGTGCCACAAAAGGATCAATGATCTCCTCCATTCCACCAGGGTAAGTCACTCTTCTCATCACTCCCAACTCACACACTCACAAACCCATCACACATCCACAGGGCCCTCACTCACTGCCAGTGCAAGGGACATCACCATTCACTCTCTCACACTCACCGTCATTGTCCTCATCCCGTCCATGGGGCCACTCACCACCCACACAGGCCAGGCGCACTAATCATCTGGCCCGGCAGGCACCCTGATACACTCTCCCCATCTCTGTCCATGCGGGACAAACTGGCTCACAACAGGAGGGAAAGGTCACAGACAGGTGGAGGGATGCTGGAGATCAAAGTTCTGACAGGATTCGAAAACAGAGCCATCCAGCTGGCCGGTGATGACCGGGACCGGTCCTGTGCTGACGGTGAGGTCGGCGCTGCTGTACCAAGTGAGGGTCCAGCAATGCAACATCCATCAGACAACCATGCTGTGAGTGATGTGTCCTGTTTCACAGGCCACTGCCAGGCACTAATTATCTCCTCTTGCTTTCACAGGCACATCTGGGAAACAGCCGACAGAGTCCCAGGGCCTCCAATCAAGCTCAGAGGAACCCCTGAAGAGGAATCTGAAGACACCCTCCCTGAAGTCCTGTCACAGCGCTCACCCACACCCTCCACCAGCGCAGAGACACACACCTCGGTGGGACCTGGCTTTAGAGTAGCCTTGGGATCACAATCTGGTGAACACATCGCACTGTCTGACCCACAGCAGGTGGAGGCAGGGACTTCCCAGGTCCCCGGCACTCGGAGGAGCTGCTGGAGGCCAGAACGTTGCTGAGTCCGAGTCAGATGAGGAGCCTCTGGACTCAGTCATGTCACAGTTGCTGGAGCTGCAAAGGCAAACTCGGGAACATCAGGAAGGGATGTCCGCTGCACTCCTCAGATTGCAAGGCACGATGGAGGAGTCTGTCTGCCTTCAGGCTGAGCTGATAGCGCCGGGATTGCAACGCACCGAGGTCAACACTGACAGGATGGCGGCCTCCATGGAGACCTTGCTCCAGGATGTCACTCCTGCACTGCTGTGCTAACCCCATCGCTGATGCCACAGTTGGCCTCCAAAAGTGTGTACGCGAGAAGGGTGCTGGGCAGCTCGATCTCACTCCCAGCAACCCCTTCCGCTCAGGAAGTCAGCCAGGGGCCCTCGGGCACCCATAGGAAGGAGGATCAGCAGGTGCACACTCCAGACCCATCCACCCGGGTGACTCTGGGAGTGACCGGCCCATCCAAATTCCCTCTTCCTGTGATCTCCTCAGCTCAGCTCCACAGGCCGAGGAGGGTGCCACTGTCACACAGCAGGACCCCGAAAACAGGCTGGGGCCCACCAGGTCTAGGCCCTCCAGAGGACGCCCGCCAAAGTCATCACAGACAGGGCGTCACAGTCAGCAGGCTGCCTCCACCTCCACTGTGGATGTCCAGGGAGCACCAAGACATAGTGGCAGAGTTAGGAAAGCTTGGTAAAAGTAGTTGCACAGCCTGGGCATGGGTGTTGGTCATTTGTACATACTGTTCACTATTGTCAATAAACTCCTAAGAATGTCTCCCTGCCTGTGACTCCTTGTTCTGATGAGCAGTGTTCTTGTCATTCAGATGTGAAACCTTTCTGCACAAGATAAAGGTAAGTGTCTCAGTCCAGGGCCTCTTCCCTGTGTCTGTGCAGCCTTCAGACCACAGTGATGGTCCAGCCTCACACTCCCTGGACACATTACTGATGCCTGCACCTCGGTGGTGCTGGTCATTGCTGCCAGAATGTAGTGGGCAGGTGTCACAGTGTTCTCTCATTCTCTCTGTGTGCTCTGAGAACCTTTAATGTGGGGCTGGCCCCCATCACACCAGCATCTGTGACCAGTGATGCTGTGCACCAGCTCCTGAAGGGCTGAGGTGCTGAAGGCGGACACAGCATCATATGTGTCTAAAGTTTCATGGCTGCGTCTCTGAGATAGCCCTGATCACAGAGCGCAAGCGAGCTGCCCTCGGCCAGACAGGAGTCAGACATTCTCAGAGGCTGTGTGAAGATCTATGGAGTGTCCTCACTTTATGCTGTCATCATCCTCCTGTGATCGAGCGACTATTAGGGCCTCCACTGCGTCTCCATGACAGGAGCATTCTCACAGAGGGTATTGGTGCTGCCATAAGCCAGGCTGGAGTCAAACATTCACAACTGTGATGTGAGGATCTATGGGGACACCTCACTGCATATTGTCATCATCCTCCACAAACCTGGCAGCTATGAGGGCCTCCCTAGTGCACCTGCCTCGGCTGGTCAGTGTGAGAACCTCATCCCCGTCATCGTCACCACTGAAGACCCCCTCACCCTCATCCCCGTCGGCGTCCTCCTCATCCGAGGAGATGTGTAGTTCCTCCATCTCCTCCTCAGCCAGCTCCTCTCCCCGTTGCAGCGCCAAGTTGTAAAGGGTGCAGCAGACAATGATGACGCATGACACCCTCTGTGGACTGTATTGCAGGGCTCCACCAGACCGGTCCCAGGTATTGGAACCTCACCTTCAGCATCCCGATGGTTTGCTCCACCAAGTAGCGAGTTTCAGCAGGAGCCTCATTATAGCGTCGCTCTGCTGCAGTCTGAGGCCGCCGCACGGGTGTCATCAGCCATGGCTCTTGTCCCCAAGGAGCCAGCCCTGTAGCTTCTGTGGACCCTGGAAGACTCCAGGGATCTGTGAGCGACTCAGGATGTAGGCATCGCGCACACTCCCTGGAAACAGTGCACATACCTGTAGGATGCGTTTCTGGTGGTCGCACACCAGCTGCATGTTCAGTGAGTGGAAACCCTTGCGGTTGATGAAATTCACCGTGTGTAGAGATGGAGACCTGAGCACCAGATGAGTGCAGCCAATCGCACCCTGTACCTGTGGGAATCCCGAGATCAGGGTGAATCCAATGGCCCTGGCATCCTGGCTGTCCCGGTCCCGGGCGAAATGCACAAAGTTGTTGCCACGGAGAAGATGCATCCGTGACCTCATGGATGCATTTGTGGGTGGCGGATTGTGAGATCCCACAGAGGTCACCTGTGGAGCCCTGAAAGGAGCCACTGGCATAGAAACCGAGCACCACGGTGACTTTCACAGCCACTGGCAGTGGATGCCCTCCATGTCTCCTTGGCACCAAGTCCTGCAGTAAGTGGCAGATGTGAATCACCAGGTCCCTAGACATACGCAGTCATCAGTGACACTGGTTCTCAGTCACCTGCAGGAATGGCAGGCGGCATCTATAGACCCTGGGTGTCGCTAGACGCTGACCAGCCACAGCTCCTTAGCAGCGTGTGCGGGAGCCCCTGCTGCCCCTTCTTCATGAGGTTGCTGCTCCGGCCTTTGCACAGCCAGGAGCCTCTCCTCTGTCTTCTATGGTCTCTGTCGGCCATCAGGCATACAGCTAGGTCACCAGGATCCATGATCCTGAGGTGGTCCTCCTGCCTGCATGGGCGGGCAGGCGAGGAAACATACCCCAATCATATCACTGTGGCTGTGCCTGATCTGTCTCAGTTGCTGAGACATGGTCAGTTTATACAGGGTGTCCCTAATGTGTGGCCACTTCCCTCGCCTACCCTGCCCCCCAGCTCAATTGCCTGTGCGCGGGATGTGGCGCCTAGCAACACCCAAGGTCTATAGACGCCACCTGCCATTCCTGCAGATGACTGAGAAGCAGTGTCGTCGACGACTGGGCGTGTCTAGGGACGTGACTGGACTTGACCCCGCCCCCCCCCCCCCCCCCCCCCAACCCACCAACAACGGTCACCTCCGAGGCTGGCCAGCATTTGCCCCTGGACATCTTCCCCCCTGAGCAGTCGCCTCCGAGGCTGGCCAGCATTTGCCCCTGGACACCCCCACCCCTCAGCATTTACCTCCGAGGCCAGGCATCAGTTGCCCCTGTCCCCCCGGTGCCCCTGAGGCCTGTAAACAATGGGTGAGCTGTGGAGAACGCTGCTGCTCCCTCATCTCAGTTCCCCCAAAGTGAAGGCCGCCAAGTGCACGTCCCCTGGGTGCTGTTGTGAAGCACGTGACGTGCTTTCCCGCTAACGTGGATGGACGATACAGCGGGGCTCCAAGAGCCTGGCGGGATGGCCTTTTAATTATACACTGACGTATTACAATTAGCTCCCTGCCGTGCAATAGCGGGAAATGCGGCCTGCCATTGGCGGGCTGAGCGGACGATCGCGACCTGCATTCACGCTGTCGTGAAGGCTGGTCGTACCATATTTTCCACGCTCACCATCCATCATGCCCATGCCAGAGGGCTAGGAAAATTCCACCTAATATCTGACTGAGATTGCTAAACATGGAATTATTTTATTCACATGAAAAGCTTCCATAGTCACTCATGTAAAAACCATTGTATTAGTACACGCAATTAAAATATGTCATCTAATTATCTATTATCAGTGCTGTCTTATATAGAAGTTCACAGAATCACAGTGCAGAAGAGGTCCTTTGACCATCGAGTCTGCACCGACAATTTTGAAGAGTCTGCTTTAAAGAAAATTGTATTCTGGAAATGGCAGCATCAAACGAGTTGAATCTGCATTCTCAAAAATGAAGAGGGGACTTGGGCCTCTCTGATTCATGACGATATGATTTACACTATACAGCTCAATGGATTCATTGAATGGAGATATGGCAGATGTGGTTGAGGTTGAAGGAGGAGGAGGACCCCATCGGGATCCCACTTAATAGGTTGTTTTATGTGAGGTACCATGCCCTTGATATTAAAAATCCAGTCATCAAAGCATCTCCTTCTAGCCTAGAGCAGGCTACTTGAATAATGAGGGAGCAATTACACAGGACAGACAGAACTCATTTGTAGTTTAGCTCAGAGAGAAAGGTTGTGAGTAAGGAGACATTTTGAGAGACTGGAAGGAACATTGGAGGTGTTTATGTAGATGGAATCTGAACATTATTTCTAATTGTCAGATGAGATTTTTAATACACAAAGTCAATATCCTTCATAAATGAGATATTGTATGTTGCAGCTGAGGGAAGAAATGCAATATAAATGAGAATAATGCAAATAGATATAATTGGGAAAAGCAAACGCAAGCAAGAGCCCATTTCCATATTCCGGGCTTATGGTTTTTGATCTGTCATGAATTCAATGGTTGATGCTAACACAGGCAGTTGCCAAAAGTTTTTCTATATGTTTACAATTAAACTTCTGGCAGTGAGTAAAATATTGCTATGTATGACATCTTAGAAAAACCCAAGTCTCAACCAACCAAGGATTCTACGAAGGGTTTATTTCATTCCCCCTCCATTTAATCCACATAAATGTACTTTTAAATTCATTCCTGGTGTGTGAGCATCACCATCAAGTGCTTTTATTGCCCAGCCCCAATTAACCCTCGAGAAGGTGGTGGTGAGCCACCTTTTTGAACTGCTGCAGACTGTGTGGTGTAGGTACGCCCACGGTACTGTTAGGAAGAGAGTTCCAGGTCTTTGACCAGAGACAGTTGACATCGTTCCAAGTCAGGATGGTGTGTGACTTGGAGGGGAATTTGGAGGTGGTGGTGTTCCTGTACATCTGCTGCCCTTGCTCCTCTAGGTGTAGAGGTCACAGGTTTGGAAGGTGCTGTCAAAGGAGCCTTGGCAAGTCGCTGCTATGCATCTTGTACATGGATACACTACTACCAATGTGCATGAGTGGCGGAGGGAGTGAATGTCTAGGTGGTAGATGGGGTGCCGACCAATTGGACTGTTTTGTCCTGGATGAAATCTCTGTATACCCACTGATGTTATCAGGCAAAGGTAAATAAGTATTTGCAGATGAGTTGGGAATATCCAGTTTCTGTGCCTTTACAGTGAATGCATTGAATGAATTCCACTGCAGTTGTTGTGTAGAGTTGTGACCTCTGTTATCCCAGAGTTTATATCCTGGGAGAATAGTCTCAAATTCCATCCTTCTAAATCCCAAGAAATATCCCGTTGCTCTACCTTGGCAAAGTAAGGGAAATGTTTGCTATGTTCCTGCACTTGTGGAGTCAAATATTCCAAAATGTCCTGAATTTTCATGATTCAGTGTCATACACATTACAAGGTGATGCTGTATTTACCATTAGAGAGTTACCACTGCTGAGTACAACTGCCATAGGAGCCCAGAAAATGCTAAATTTGTAAGTAGCGAAGCAGAAATCAGGCCTTTTTAAAAACTGTACTTTCTTCATTCCCCCAAAATAATACAACTGTTATCCACAGAATGTTCCACATTTTTTTAATGAGCAAAAACTCATCATAACCTTAAAACCAGTGGAATTTCCCTTATCCAGAGATGGTACAAAGAGGTATAGAGGAAAACAGACTAGGAGGAATGTAAGCACAAATATCATGACTATTTGAAATACGAAAGACAATTTGTAACGCATGCAACACACTTAGTGAAATAATTGTAATTTAATTTTAATCTTTTTATATTGTAAGCACTGATTGCCACTAGCATAATCGAATTGTTATGAAGACATTAAGCAGTGGCATGCATCCAAAAGAACAGTATGATTATGTGGTTTATGTGTACAACTGAAATTGTGTTTCTTCTTCCCTCTGGGCCAATCTGTAATTAAACAAAGTCCAATAAAATGATAATTGAATGGAGAAGTACCACATCAGGAGGAAACTAGAAAGTAACTTTCAATAGAAGGACAAACTTTCCAGATTCTTTCCAAGGGATTGCCATTTTTCCTGCTAATTTTCAATTAGACACAATCGTCAGAAATGAGCCCCACTCCTGCTTGAATCAACAGACAGTTCTCACACCCTGTCGGTAAGTGTCAGCATCCTGTTTTTAATAAAGAAATAACAGGTTTTTTATTCTGACTGCCAATCGTCCCACTGGTGATGCTTCCCTGACAGCTGTGGCTCAGTCGGTAGCACTGAGAGTCACAAGGTTGTAGGTTCAAACCCCATTCCTGGATTTAGGCACAAAAATCAAGGTCTCAGTGCAATACTGAGGGAGTGCTGCACTGTTAAAGGTACAGTTTTTTGGATGAGACCTTAAATTGAAGACCTTTCTGCCCTCGCAGTTATATGTAAACAATTCCATGATGCTATTTCAAAGAGAATCAATGTCCCCAGTGTTCTGATCAATGTTCATTCCTCAATCAACATCACAAAAACAAATTATCTGGCCATCATCACATTGCTGTATGTGGGATCTTGCTGTGTGTAACTTGGTTATCCTGTTTCCTACTTCACAACAGTGACTTTTTTTCAGAAGTACGTAATTGGCTGTAATTTTGCTTTAGGATGTGCCAAGCCAGTGGAAGGCACTGTATAATTACCAGTCTTTCTTCATTTGATTGGGTCATGTGTAACAGTTTAGTTGTGTCCTTCTCAGGCTGAGGGGACACTTACGTTGATTCCTGCCCCGATAATAGGAGGAGTAATCTGCACAAGGGCAGATCCTCTGCTTGTTTCCATCGCGCTCTCGCACTTTCCTCCAGTAGCTTCTGTTTTCAAATTCAATCCACAACATGACTTGGGAACATGAGGTACTTTCCCACTGAAATCCTAATGTGTGCTTAAAGGAAACACAAGTCCTCATCCGGAGGGGTCAATCCGCCTGGAAGCAGTCGTTGTCCCTTGAGGTTCCAGCTCTTCCACCATCATCACCGAAAATTCGGAGAGGAGCACAGTTAACGTTTCGGTGTCCGAATGACCCTTCAACAGAACTAAGTTTCTGTTGAAGGGTCATTCGGACTCGAAACGTTAACTGTGTTCCTCTCCGCCGATGCTGCCAGACCTGCTGAGTTTTTCCAGGTACTTTTGTTTTTGTTTTGGATTTCCAGCATCCGCAGTTTTTTTTGCTTTTATCACCAAAAATTCACTAGCTCTGCCATTGGCCATGAACCGTGACCCTGAGCATGGGAACCTTACCTAGGCCTGGGGCGACTCACTAAAAAAAGGCAGGGACCACCCCACCCCCCCTCCCCGAGGCCTCCATGACCTTGCTATCTTACTTTCACCTTTGATCCAATGAAAATGGTCAAAGCCAAACGTTACTTGTTATTAAAGAAAAATACTGCGGATGCTGGAAATCTGAAATAAATACAGAAAATGCTGGAAAAACTCAGCAGGTCTGACAGCAGCGGTGGAGAGTGAGAAACAGTTAACGTTTCCAGCCTATATGAGCTCTGAAGGAGAGTCATTCGGACTCGAAACGTTAACTCTTGTTCCTCTCGCCACAGATGCTGCTGTCAGACCTGCTGAGTTTTTCCAGCGTTTTCCGTTTTAATTTATTATTATTATTGTTATTTATTATTGTTATTTATTATTGTTATTTCCTGGCCGTATATTTTACACAAATGACCCATTCATTGATTCAGTCCTGGTGAGCCTGCCAGTGTGAAGGGGTTGAGTTACCCAGCGCGCTGATTGGGTTGGTTTGGGAGTGATGTCATAGACCCGGGGAGAAGCCACGCCTTTGGTGCCGCGATTGGTGGAGCCGGGGAGTTCTGATTGGCTGGGAGAAGTATCAATCCGTGAAACTGTATCCATCCCGCGCGGCCGTGAAGTGGGGACAGAAATTGATGAGGGGGATGAGCTGTGAGCGGCTGCACTGAAGACTCGCTGCTGCTGCTGCTGCTGCTGCTGCTGCAATAAAGGGGTTTTTTTTTATATATAGAAACACTATTATTTTTTAAAGTTGCATGATTTTCTTCTTCTCCCCCCCCCGCCGCCCCGTTTAAAATGGTGCAACAAACAAAGAGTTCGGAAAGTAAAAGCAGCAGCAACAGCTGCAGGGAAGCGGCAGACAGCGGGATCAGTGATATGAGCGCAGCCTCCAGTCCGAATCCCGGCTTCTCCGCTCATCCTGGGGAAGCTCCCTGGACCAGTGCCTCTGCCAAAGCCGAGGAGGAGGCGAGCTGCAACCCGGACTGGTGCAAAACCCCCACCGGGCACATCAAGAGGCCCATGAACGCTTTCATGGTCTGGTCTCAGATCGAGAGGAAAAAGATCATGGAGCAAGTCCCGGACATGCACAACGCCGAGATCTCCAAACGCCTGGGGAAGAAGTGGAAAATGCTGAAGGACAATGAGAAGACCCCGTTCATCAGAGAGGCGGAGCGACTGAGGCTGAAGCATATGGCAGATTATCCCGATTACAAATACCGACCCAGGAAGAAGGTCAGGTCGGAGTCCGGAGCGGGAGCGGACGAGAAGAGCTGCAGAAAGGAGGTGAAGCCTTTCAAGAAGCACAGCCGGCCCCAGAAGGGTGACTTCACACGTCTCAGTCCCATGTACTGGAATCCCTCTGCCTCCTACCTCCTCCTCTTCCTTTAATAACTTCAATAAAACCCGATCTTTTTCCAAGATTTTGGTCGCCTATCCTAATTTCTCTTTCTACGGTTCGATGGTCACCTCTGACTGATCGTGTCTCTTTCAAGCGCCTTGAGATGTGTTTCTACACTAAAGATGCTACATAAATGCAGCTTTTGTTGATTGGAACGGAGGCCAAGCTTTTGTGGGGTAGTTAAGATGGCTGAGAAAGTTTGACCACAGAGAGATGGAGGAAGTGAAGTTTAGGATGGGAGAGTAAGGTGAAGGCAATAAAAAGGACCCAGAGGAGAGAGCAGAGATTATTGTCACAATCATCCGAGAAATGGAAATTGTTCCATTGAATTGGAGAGTAGCCAAGAAGGGGGGAAAGGATAAAGATATAACCAATTAAACTTTAGTTAGTCTAATGTCAGTTCTGGGCAATCACCTGAATTCCACAATTTGAGTTAAAATTAGTGAACATTTAAAAATGAGTGGGTTAGTCAAGGATAGCCAATGCGTCTTTGACAAATTTAGTAGATTTTTGAATAAATTCCCAATTGGATAAATAAAAAGAGCCCAGTAAATGTATGCATTTTCAGAAGACACCTCATAGAAATTGTAGGAATTTACAGCATGGAAGGAGGCCATTTGGCCCATCATATTTGCACTGGCCAACAAGCAGTCATCCAGCCCAATCTCACTTTCCAGTTCTTGGTCCATTGTCCTGTAGGTTATGGCATTTGAAGTGCATATATACATACAAACATACAAATCAGGAGCAGGAATAGGCCACTTGGCCCTTCAAATCTGCTCCGACATTCAATGAGATCATGGCTGATCTGATTGTAACCACCTGCCTATTCCCAATGACCTTTCACCCCCTTGCTTATCAAGAATCTATCTAGCTCTGCCTTAAAAATATTCAAAGATCCTGCTTCCAATGCCTTTTTAAAGAAGAGAGTTCCAAAGAATCACAACCTTCCAGACAAAAAAATTCTCCTCATCTCTGTCTTAAAAAGGTGGCCCCTTATTTTTAAACAGTGGCCCCCAGTTCTAGATTCTCCCACAAGAGGAAACATCCTCTCTACACCCACCCTGTCAAGACCCATCATGATCTTATATGTTTCAATCAGGTCACCTCTTACTCTTCTAAACTCCAGGGGATACAAGCCTAGCCTGTCCAACCTTTCTTCATATCCAAGTAGATTTTAAAGTGGTATCAGGGTTCCTGCCTCTATCACCCTTTCAGGCAGTGAGTTCCAGATCCTCAGCATCCTCGGGGTGAAAACATTTCCCCTTTAGTCTCCTCTGATCTCCAACCCTAAATCTATGCCCCTGGTTATGGCCCCTCAGCAAAGGGGAATGGAACATTCCAATTCAGTTTATCTGGCCCCCTCATAATTTTATTCACTTTCAATTAGGTATCCCGTCAGCTTCATCTGTTCCAAAGAAAACAACCTCAGCCTATTCAGCCTTTCCTCATAACTAAAATTCCCCAGCCTGGCAACATCCTCATAAATCTCCTCTGTACCCTCTCTGGCGCAATCACAACTTTCCCATAGTGTGGTGGCCAGAACTGCACACAGTATTTCAGCATTGGCCTAACCAATGTTTCATACAGTTCCAGCATAACCTCCCAACTCTCATATTCTATACTTCAGACAATAAAGGCAAGTATCCTGCTGTCAGACCTGCTGAGTTTTTCCAGGTATTTTTGTTTTTGTTCTAGATTTCCAGCATCCGCAGTATTTTGCTTTTATCTTAAGGCAAGTATCCTGTATGCCTTCTTGACCACTTTATCTAGCTGACCAGCCATCTTCAGGGATTTGTGGACAGGTGCTCCAAGGTCCCTCTGTTCCTATACACGTCTCAGAGTCCTACCATTTATTGTGGGTTCTCTAGCCTTTCCCAAATGCATCACCTCAGACTCTCTGGACTGAACTCTATTTGCCACTGTCCCGCCCACCTGACTAGTCCATTGATATCTGACTGCAGTCTACAGCTTTCTACTTCACAATCAATCAAATTTTTGTACTGTCTGCAACCTTCTTAATTATAGTCCCCCACAGTCAAATCTAAATCATTTGTATATACCACAAAAAGCAAGAGACCTGGTACCAAAACTTGCAAAGCCCCACAGGAAACAGCCTTTCAGTCACAAAAACACCCATTGACACTTTGTTTCCTGCCTCTGAGTTAATTTTGGATACAAATTGCCACTTTGCCTGTCCAACAATGGGCTTTTACTTTCATGACCAGTCTACCACATGAGACGTTGGCAAAAGCCTTGCTAAAATCCGTATAGACTACATCAAAAACATGACCCTCATTGACACTGCTTGTTACCACTTCAAAAAATTCAATCATGTTAGACACAACTTTCCTTAACAAATCCTTGCTGGTCTTTGAGTAAACCTTCCTGAATGAAGTTTTATTATGTTTTTCAAATTTTTTTCAATCATTTTTCCACCTCTGCAGTTTTACTGACTGGCCTGCAATGACTTGGCCCATCCCTTTCTTTTTAAACAAGTGTGCAATGTTAGCTGTCCTGCAGTCCTCTGGCACCATACCTGTTGCCAGAGATGATTAGAAAATGATGGCCAGAGCCTCTGCTAATTCTTTACTTGATTCCCTGAACACATAGGGTACATTTCATCTGGACCTGGTGATATATCCATTTTCAAAGATGTTAAACCACTTAATATTTCCTCTCTCACTATGTTAATTTAATCTAATCCTTCACATTCGTCCTCCCTGATTGCAATATCTGCATCATCACTCTCTTTTATGAAAACAGATGCAAACTATTCATTAAGAAACATACCAACGTATTCCACCTTCAGGTGACCTTTATGATCCTTAATAGGCCATATAGTTTCTTTAGTTATCCTCTTGTTCATTATGTATTTCTAAAAGTTTTTAAGATTTTTATTGATTTTACTTATCAATATTTTTTCATGCCCTCTCTTTGTTATCCTAATATCCTTTTTAATTTCATCTTTATATTTTTTATGGGTTTTCTGCAGCACCCTTGGTCTTTCTTTCCCTTTCTTTCTTTATTCTCTTTAAGCTCCTTGACATCTAGGGAGCTCTGGAATTCTCAGTCCCACACTTTTTCTTTAAGGGAACATATTTGCTCTGAACCCCTCACTACCCCTTCCTTGAATACCTCCTGCTGATCTACCATCTGGTAGCTGTTTCCAGTCCACTTTAGCTAAATCACCTCTTAGTTTAGTAAAAGTAGCTTTTCCCCAATTGAGAACTTTTATTTCTGATCCATCTTTGCCCTTTTTCATAAGTCTAACTGAATTATGATCACATACACCAAAGTGTTCTCCAACTGCTACCCTTCCAACCGACCAACTTTATTCTCTAAAACTAAGTCAAGAACCATGCCCTCTCTTGTTAGGCTTGCTACATACTGTTACAAAAAAAAGAAACTTGCTCCCTCAGTGCTATTCACCTAATTCCATCCCAATTAATATTCGGGTAGTTGAAATCCCCCACTATTCTTTTGGGAGTATTTAGTTGCACCCAGTAGTGTGATTGCTTTTTTCCATCCTTCAGTTCAACCCATATAACCTAATTTGATGATCTTTCTACCATATCCCTCTTCACAACTATCACTTGATAGAGTGTCTCACAAGAGGCTTGACGGCATCAGATGGAATGGAGCAGCCTGGATAAATGTGAATAATCGAGTTGAAATAGAGAGCTAGGGTAAGGGAATGTGGTTCAGGTTGAGGAAGAGTTGGAAGTGATGTGTCCTGTGATCTGTGCTATGTCCACTTTTGTTCTTTTTGTATATAAATGATTTAGACTTGGGTACAGGGAAATCAAAATTGGCTGATTACACAAAAATAAGAAGGTTGACAATCAGCAAAGAAGATTGTAAACAATGTCAAGGAGACACAGATGTTAGAAAAATGGACAGTCAGGTAGAAGATACAATTTAATTTGGATATAAGTACAGTTTGGTACAAAATGAACTGGAAATGTGGTAGAGAAATCAAGAGTTGAGGCTGCAAAAGAATGGGTTAAGATTTGAGTGACATTTGGGGAGAAATAGTGGTGGAGATGAACCTAGTGGGTAAAAGACATTGTCTGGTTAAGTATTAACTCATACACAATTAAGATTCAATTCCTCAACTCCTGAAGGAGATGATCTCAGTTGCTGTAGTAAAATTGAATTTAACAACCCTGGGACAGGTAGAATATTTCTGCTCCTGATTGATACCCGGTGATCTGTGTCCATGTGCAAATGTCAAATAAGAACAAGATTAGGTTCAACTTTGATACCCTAAACTGGAGATTCAGTTCCAAGGATGTTGGAACCCCAGTGGCCATACCTTCTATGCTCAGATATAGAGTGAATGTCAGCAGATTATTGAACCACCGAGGGCATGAGAGTGGAGCCGAATTCTGTTCTCCCCCAGCATTCATGCAGATACAATATCAAACAGGAATTTCCCCCTCCCCATAGACCAGGGACATGAGAACATTGGCTCCCCAAGCTGAGATCAGGTAATGAAAGTGGCCAGGATTTTCCTTTCTAACTTGATATTTTGAAGACTTTTTTCCATCCTGCTAGAAAAGCAACAAGTTAAATCTTATGAAGCTCTTTGTGTGATGCAAGTACAGAACATATCATTTTTGGAATCTGTAGGATGCCGTACTACAAATCAAGTCTCAAACTCCATTAAGTGACTTAAGGCAGGGATCCCAACCTAGCTTGCACCCCTCCCATGTACAATGGGCAAGTGACAGGGGAATAGCCCCAACCCACTTTGGAGCAATTGCTAAATCAAGGCCACTGGTGTTTCACTGAACGTCCAAGATTATTTTTTGCGACTCTCAGCATTTATTTATTCCTGCTTTGAATACCTTGAATACTTTGCCTTCCCTGTGAATTTCTGCCTTTTAGCCAAAGCAGTCAGTTTCCCCGCCAACATGTTTCTGGAGTCTGGCCAATTGCTGCTGCTGCACACAGAGCTGCGAGAATGTGAATATACTGTGTGGAAGCTTTCATAGCATTGTATGAATTGGATGAGAGGCATTGATTCATAATGACCTTCATCTCCCCATAACATCGGCCAGGCAGTGCACTTTTCACAAGCATTCAACTTAACCTCAGCTGAACTTGGCCATATTTCTAAGTTCAGTTATTTTGAACATCTGTGGAAAATATCGGATGAAGTTATGACTCAAAGTTGACACTCATTCAAAATCAGGAAATTATGGGCAACGTAAATTCAGATTGGTTCTTTGATCTGCTGATTTCAGTCCCAACCTACAGCCCTGCTGCACTGAACACTAGCTGAGGAGGAGGTTGCCAAATGTCACTTTGTGGAATTATTCAATCTCAAAGGGCAGCTCTGTAATTTTTCACACATTCACTTTCCATGCAGAGTCTTTGTGGCAGGTGCAATCATTGGGAACTGAAAGAGGCGACTCTATCCTCTTTTCCTCTCACTGGTGCACCAGGAAAATTGGCACAACATTTTCGCAAGGTATATTTATTGCCATCAACACCCAAGGACCCACAGTTTGGAACCATACCACTTGCACATGAGTTTATCAGAAGAGACCAGCTTGTGCTGGCATTACATCACTGTGGAGGCAATCACTAAGGTGCGGCATTTGCTTTGAGGTGATTTTTTTAGGCAGCTTCAGTGACCATGAAGGAATATGGGGTAGCAATTTCTAAATCATTTTCTAGCAGTCTCCCAATTGTACACATGATGTTGAGACTCTGTTGCTCTCTTTAGCTTCTCCAGCAGAATAATTGCTGACAATTCCTCTTCAAGAGCAAGCAGCAGCCCACAAAACTTGTTGGCTTGGTCCACCCTACGTTTTGCAGCCAACCAGCGTTCACACTAAACTTTCTGCGCACATTTTTCATGCTGAATTCGAATGAAGAAAATTTCAAAGCCAGCACCCCAGGCTAACATTGTGCCAAATTGGGGCTTGTATACCAGAAGTTATCAGTGTGATAGAACATACTGAAACATCAGATCGCATACTGGAGTCACTTCTGAAATAAGCAACAAAATCATGAACTATTGTGCATGCACAACTTCATCCAGTGCTGTAATTAGATATTCCTTTTACATTTCACAATCAGCAACAAGCTGACATTGATTTTTGTTCGAGTCTTCCAAAGGGCCACTGATATCCTAAATATATCCTCAAGAGCTAAGAAGACAGTCTTTTTACAAGTACACGAAGCAGCTCCCATCCAACACTTCATTATTGCAACTGCAACACTAAAGCCCAGGCATCACACTGTGTCAATATTATTGTATGAATACTTAGTACATTCTTACCAAATTCCCACGTGCATTAATTCAAAAGTGACATTTAAAATAAATGGGTTAGAACCTCAAGTAAATTCCATATCAAGTTGGAGGGCAACATATTCGATTTCAAAACAGGAACCTTAAAATTAAGCAATGCCAATTATATACGTCTGAGGGGAGAGTAATGGCAACATGAGGGAAAACTTTCAAACAGCGAGTGATTAGGATCTGGAATGCACTGCCTGAGAATGTGGTGGAGGTACAATCGAGGCATTCAAGAGGGAATTGGATTGTTATCCGAAAAGGAAGAATGTGCAGACCACAAGACCATAAGACCATAAGACGTAGGAGCAGAAGTAGGCCATTCGGCCCATTGAGTCTGCTCCGCTATTCAATGAGATCATGGCTGATCTGATAATCCTCCACTCCACTTTCCTGCCTTTCCCCCATAACCCTTGATTCCCTTGCTGATTAAAAATCTGTCTATCTCAACCTTGAACATATCCAACAGTGCGTTCTAGACTGCAACAACAAGCCCATTTTATTTTTATTGCTGATAACGTACACAGAATATTCCCTTCGGCAACTGAAGGGCAGTCACCAACGATGGAGCAACTAAAATTGGGGATGCAAGACACCAGAATTAGATGAGTGTAGATATCGCAGAGGGTTGTGTGGCTGAAGGAAATTACATGGAGGGATTTGAAAACAAAGGTGATAATTTTAAAATCAAGGCTTTGCTTGGCCAGGAGCCAATGTAAGTCAAAGAGCACAGGGGTGCTAGGGGAACGGGACTTGCCGGGAGTTGAGAATCAGGCAGCAGAGTTTCGGGTGACCTCCAGTTTATGGAGGGTAGAATGTTGGAGACCAGTGTTGGAATAGCAGAGTCTAGAGGAAAAAAAAGTATGGCTGGGGGTTTCAGCAGCAGGTGCACTAGGGTTCTTTGGCAGCACGCTCCAGAGCGGTGAGCTCATGCAGATAGAAGGATAAGGCCCAAGAAGCTATGGCATCAGCTGTGCTTGCTGGTGTCCTCTACGCCAGACCTCCCCCTTCTACAATATGAACTCTCTGTGTGACAGGGTCAATGACCCACAGTCATCTCTCTACCTGCAGACTACATGGACTGCAATATGGCTATGAGGCATCAACGCATCACGTTGAGAAGCCCTTAAAGCACAGATGGTGATCTGGCCTTTGAGGCCCATGTCCCAGTTCTCACTCTGTGAGATGAGTCTGAGCGGTAAAGGGTTCACTTACCCTGGCAGCGTGGATGAGGTCATTCATCTTTTTTCTGCACTGCAGGGCTGTCCTCTGGTGCATACTGTTGGCACTCAACACCACGGTGACTGCCTCCCATGCAGGGTTGGTGAGTCAGGTGGACCTCCACTTTCCATCCCTAGGGTAGAGGATGTCTCTCCTGTCCTCCACTGTATTCAGTCATTCATTCCAGGGATGAATCGCTGAATCTGGGTGCTGGTGCTGCTGGAGACCTCCGAGTCATTTCTTGGAGCGCAGTTCAGAGTGGGATAAAGCAGCAGCTGTCCGAGTGCCTTTTAAATATGGCGCCCAGATATGATGCTCGCCCCACCGCTAACACGGTCGGGAATCCCCAGCTGCATAATTAATAAGCCCAGCATCGCGCGATTTCCCGAAGGGCTCCACGGAGGGAAATGCTCTTGCCTTCCACCCCCGCCATGGGTCTTAGGCCTGAAGCAGTAAATCCTGGACTTTGGATAACTTCTCTCAATGAGCTGCAAACTGCATTAGTTCCAAACTGCAACTAAAAACTCTCCCAGCAAACAGCTGTAAAATTGAAACCAGAGAGCCTTCTTAAACTCCACCCATCTCCATGACGTTGTAGCCTGTTCTGGGTTATTCTTAAACTGACCTTTGGGGTCAAATGACCTACTCCTGCTCCTTGCTCATGTGTATGTTTGTATTTATGTAAGTTTATTATCCCTTATTTACAATTTATTTTTTTATCTGAGTAAGTAAATGGGTTTTAAAACCTTTTTGGAGCCATTGAATGTTTTGAAACTAATTTAGCTCAAACTCCTAAAACAAGAACATCTCTCAGGACTGCACTTCCTTGCGTGCAGTGGAGACATCACGTCTCCATTTCTCCAGTTAAGTAAACCCACCTGCTCTTTTATGATCTTAATAGACTCCAGGCTGCTTTAATTGCATTTATCCTATTTCTAGAGTTAAACTTTAATTCCTAAAGTATAAGTTATATACGAAAACTTTTATGAGAATGAGATGTGATCTTATTGAAACATATAAGACCCTGAGGGGATTTGACAGGGTGGATGCTGAATGGATGCTTCCCCTTGTGGGAGAGACTAGAACTAGGGGGCGCAGTTTAAAAATAAGGACGGAGATGAGGAAAAACTTTTTCTCTCAGAGGGTTCTGAGTCTTTGGAACTCTATTCCTGGAGAGCAGTGGAGGCCGGGTCATTGAATATTTTTAAGGCAGAGGTAGATTTACTCCCTTATTAGTCAAGAATCTAAGGTTACTGGGGGTAGGGAATGCGAATTTGGGGCCACAATCAGATCAGCTATGATCTTATTGAATGTTGGAGCAGGCTCGAGGGGCCGAATGACCTACTCCAGCTCCTAAATCATACCTATGAACCATGATCTAAATATTCACAACAACAGGCTAAGTGAATCAAAAACAAGTTGGCAAATGGAGTACAATATGGGGAAATGTAAAGTTATTCACTGTGAAAGCAAGAATAGAAAAGGAGAATATTTTTTAAAAGGCTTGAAATTTCTAAATGTTGATATCCAGAAAGTACAAGAATAAGGAGGTCTTGCGGCAATTGTATAGGGTTCAGGTGAGATCACATCTGAAGTACTGAGTGGAGTTTTCATCTCCATATCGTAGGAATGATCTGGAGATCAAATGCAACCTGAAAGCTTCTCTCTCCACAGGTGCTGCCTGACCTGCTGAATATTTCCAGCAGTTTTGGTTTTTATTTCGGATTTCCAACACCTGCATTATTTTGCTTTTAGTAAAAAATGACATACTTGCAATGGAGGCAGTAGAGTGCAGGTTCACTAGATTAGTTTCCTGGGACGAGAGGGTTGTTCTATGATGTGAGGTTGAGTGAATTAAGTCTATACGCTCTGCAGTTTAGAAGAATGAAAGTTGATCTCATTGAAAATAGAAGATTCTGAAGGGGCTTAACAGGGTTGTTTCCCTGACTGGGGAATCTCAACCACGGGGACACAGTCTCAGGGTGGATCATTTAGGACTGTAATGAGGAGAAATTTCAGGATTGTGAACCTTTGGAACTCTTTACTCCAGAGGATTGTGGAGGCTTCATCTTATGGAATCAAGGGACATGGAAAGCAGATTTGAGACAGAAGATCAGCTCGGGTCATATTGAATGGTGGACCAGGCTCAAACAGGATAGATGGTCTACTCGTGTTCCCATTTCTTATGTTCTTAAATTCTTATAGTGAACTTAGGAATTTTGACACAAAGTGAATATCATGTTGTAACTTCTGGGTTTATACAATATTCAACAGTTTACACAATGATGATCTATCAATTTGCCCATCAATCTATTTAAATAAAGGTACCATGCCACTGAAATATATTTAGTTTGAGGAGTTGAATGGCTTTTTCTTGTAACATGGATTCTAATATGTTCCCAAACATTTTTCTGTGTATTAAATACTTATAAACACAAACAAAAATGTCTCTGTTAGTCAGTGAGGTGGTGCATAGTGGTATTGTCCCTGGACTAGTATTCCAGAGACCCAGGGTAATGCTCTGGGGATCTGGGTTCAGATCTTGCCACAGCAGACGATGAAATTTAAATTCACTAAAAGTCTGATGATGATCATGTTGGTTGCTGTAAAAGCCCGTCTGATTCATTAATGTCCTTTAGGGAAGGAAATCTGCCATCCTTACCTGGTCTGGCCTACATGTGACTCCAGAATCACAGCAATGTCGTTGTCTCTTAAAAATGCCCCTGAACAAGGGCAATTAGGGGTGGGCAAAAGATGCTAGCCTAGCCAGCGACACCCACATCCCATTAATGACTTTTTAAAAATACACACGTGAGCCAATAGAACGTTGGCTCCGAAGCAGGAAATGAAGAGGAAGCCAGAAAACAGCTAACTGCTTTTTGAAAGTATTGCAATAAGACTGTTTAAGTAACATATTTACATATTGCTGCCTTTTATTTTCCAGCAGGTTATTTATTATTAATTTAATTTAAATGATGGGCATTTTCACACATTAAAAATCTATTCTCAAATATAAGTATTGATGATCCATCTACCTCATCCTTGTATAGAAATCCATGATTCCTGATATATTGATAAATAATAAGGATTATAATTAAATGTAAGTAACTTTTTTTATTTCTGTTGTTGACACTGCAGGAGAGTTTTCTTGTTTCACACTTATTACCCCCTTCTTTTTAATGTTAATTTTGAATATAATCTATAAATAATTTCCAATGAAACCAATTGATAATTAAATTTGATATTTTTCATGCCAATTCCTCCTGTGTAAAACAGTCATTGTTAATGAAGTGAAGGAACAATTTTTTAAAAATTCCTTCACAGGATGTGGGCTTCTTTGGCTGGGCCAGCATTTATTGCCCATCCATATCTGCCTTTGAGAAAGGGCAACTAGGGATGGGCAATAAATGCTGAAAAAGTGGTTTCTTGGACCTTAAATGATGTCAGTAATATTTGTTTATAAGAGGCCTTTGGAAATAAACATTGCAAGATTAAACTGGGTTCAATAGGTTCTATTTAAAAAGAGCAAGCAGCCTGTCATGTTGGAGCGGGCAGAGTGACACATTCTGGCAGTTATAAAATTCACTTCCCATTCTGCACCACACAAACATGACCACCGCACTCATTAATCTTTCTGTTGAGGAGGATGCTGACAGCTATCCAGATATCAAGAGAGTACCACAGACTAAACAGGCTGTCATGGTCTCAAGTTACCAGCTGGCCAATGAGCGTAACCTTTATTTCATCATTAGAACTCATGGCTTATGAGGCAAAAGTATTTAAACCTGAAAGGAAAGCTTTTCAATATGATTGTAAGGTGGAGAACGCTCAAAAATAAAACACAGATTAAAGTCCTAATTTTATAATTGCAGTGAGGTCTGATACACTGGGGCTGGATTTCTTTGATGCAGCAACATAAGCAATTTTTGTGGTAATAATTTTATACTCTTTAATATTTCTGCTGAGTCTCCCCATTTGCAGCACGATCGATGGGGATCCAATGTTCAAGATTCATTCTTTGCACTAACACTAAACAATACCTCCTGTCATTACTTAAGACAAGGAACATAGGGCAAAATTATTAACAACACTGAATTTTGTCTAATTTGAATTAAAATCCAGTTTTACAGGCTCCTGTTCTTTTCTAACAGTATGTAAATGAATACAATCACTTGCTTCCCCAAGATGATCAAAGGATACATAATAGAATGGGAAGTATTTTTTTCTATTTGAATGGTTATGTAGCACTGAAAATTATGGTCTGGTCATTGAGATGCTTCCATTGAGTGTTCAGTAGAAGTATACAAAGAGGTTAGTCACCAACTTTGTGGTCAATGGCTGTTACACTAGGATCATACCAGAGGGTACCCTCCTCTGTTGATGCTACTGGGTTTCATGGAATTAGTAGAAGGGAAACTCATTAGGATGGGACTGTTGCATGCCCATGCCAGATCTCCAGCACCCATGTGCCCCATGCTGCCAAGCAACCCTCTAGTAGTGTAAGGGTCCAATTTAGAACTTTTTAACAATATCTTTTTAACACAATCTGCAGGGGGTCGAGGCCAGTGGAGCCCACTTATGGCCTGTTGGAGGCTGGCTTGCCTCATCCTTTTCTACAAACCAGTCTCTCTTAAACCAGGTGCCTTGTGAGCTAGAAGCTCGGGACTCCCATCATGAGACCATGGGTGTCAAGGGCCTTTTGAGCAGGCAGCAGTTTGATCCCTTACAAGGATTGGAAAGTCCCAGATCACAGGGGACTATAACATTCTGCCAGAGTTACAGTAAGAATCTGTTGCAATTTACAAGGAATTGAAGGCAAATTATTGACCTGGTTAGGAAATTAGCTGAGCAGCAGGAAACAGAGAGTAGGAACTGTAATTGATGTCACTCTTCACCATGGACATCCAATCCCTCTACACCTCCATCCCCCACCGGGATGGTCTGAATGCTCTCCGCTTCTTCCTCGAACAGAGGCCCGAACAATCCCCATCCACCACTACTCCCCTCCGTCTGCCTGAACTTGTTCTCACACTGAACAATTTCTCCTTAAACTCCCTCCAAATAAAAGGTGTGGCTATGGGTACCCGCATGGGCCCCAGCTATGCCTGTCTCTTTATGGGGTATGTGGAACATTCCTTGTTCCAGTCCTACTCCGGCCCCCTCCCACAACTTTTTCTCCGGTACATCAATGATTACTTCGGTGCTGCTTCATGCTCTCGTCGGGACCTGGAAAAATTTATTGATTTTGCTTCCAATTTCCACCCCTCCATCATTTTCACATGGTCCATCACTGACACTTCCCTTCCCTTCCTTGACCTCTCTGTCTCAATTTCTGGTGATAGACTGTCCACCAATATTCATTACAAGCCTACCGACTCCCACAGCTACCTCGACTACAGCTCCTCGCACCCCACTTCCTGTAAGGACTCCATCACATTCTCTCAGTTCCTTCGCCTCCGTCGCATCTGTTCTGATGATACCACTTTCAAAAATAGTTCCTCTGATATGTCCTCCTTCTTCCTTAACCGAGGTTTTCCACCCACGGTGGTTGACAGGACCCTCAACCGTGTCTGGCCCATCTCCCGCGCATCCGCCCTCACCTTCTTCTCCCTCCCAGAAACATGATAGGGTCCCCCTTGCCCTCACTTATCACCCCACCAGCCTCCGCATTCAAAGGATCATCCTCTGCCATTTCCGCCAACTCCAGCATGATGCCACCACCAAACACGTCTTCCCTTCACCCCCTCTGGCGGCATTCCACAGGGATCATTCCCTCCGGGACACCCTGGTCCACTCCTCCATCACCCCCTACACCTCAACCCCCTCCCACGGCACCTTCCCATGCAACCGCAGAAGGTGCAACACCTGCCCCTTTACCTCCCCCCTCCTCACCGTCCAAGGGCCCAAACACTCCTTTCAAGTGAAGCAGCATTTCACTTGCACTTCACTTAATTTAGTCTACTGCATTCGCTGCTCCCAATGCGGTTTCCTCTACATTGGAGAGACCAAACACAGACTGGGTGATCGCTTTGCAGAACACCTTCGGTCTGTCCGCAAGCATGACTCAGACCTCCCTGTCGCTTGCCATTTCAACACTCCACCCTGCTCTCATGCCCACATGTCCGTCCTTGGCCTGCTGCATTGTTCCAGTGAAGCTCAATGCAAACTGAAGGAACAGCACCTCATCTTCCGACTAGGCATTTTACAGTCTTCCGGACTGAATATTGAGTTCAACAATTTTAGATCATGAACTCTCTCCTCCATCCCCACCCCCTTTCCGATTCCCCCCCTTTTTTTTCTAATAATTTATGTAGATTTTTCTTTTCCCACCTATTTCCATTATTTTTAAATATATTTCCATCCATTGTTTTATCTCTACCTTTTAGCCTTTTTCGATTCCTTCACCCCACCCCACCCCCACTAGTGCTATCTGTACCTTGCTTGTCCTGCTTTCTACCCTTAATTAGCACATTCCTTAGATAATATCACCACCTTCAACATCTCTTTGACCTTTTGTCTGTGACATCTTTTGGTTATCTCCACCTATCACTGGCCCTCTATCCAGCTCTACTTGTCCCACCCCCCCTTAAACCAGCTTATATTTCACCTCTCTTCTATTTTTACTTAGTTCTGTTGAAGGGTCATTCGGACTCGAAACGTTAACTGTGTTCCTCTCCACAGATGCTGCCAGACCTGCTGAGTTTTTCCAGGTATTTTTGTTTTTGTTATTGATGTGACTTGTTGTGTCCCACAAGGATCAGAGTTGGGGCCTCAGCTTTTCACTGTATTTGTTAACAACTTGGGTGATGGGATGGAAAGACACATACCCAAATTTTCCAATGACAGAAAACATAAGCAGTATTGATGGAAGTGTAAAATTACAAAGAGTTATTGATAAACTATAATAAATTATAAATTATGAATTATAATATTGATAAGTGAGCAAAACAGCGGCAAATTAATTTCAATGCAATGTCGTGCCTCGTATGGAGACGTCATATTGTGAACTTTCAGTCAATGCTTTTAAAAACTGTACACAGACTGGCAATTAAAATGACTGCTGCAGATCATGTGACCTTTGGCATTTGAGCTACAGACAGTATCAAGTGAATACCTAATTAAATATGGACATTCGCTGCCATCTGGAGAATTTACACGCATCCTTGTTAAAGGATATACCAACACAAAAGGACTATACAATTTCCAGACTGCCTGCCTCCTCGCTCCAATCTGGACAAAAGGGAAGGTTGAAACTCTATTTCTGTCAGACAGAAGTGAATGGACCCTCCAAACCTATATTGTATCACGATGGTTTTTCCCATCCAAAGTAAACTGGGAAATCTCAAAGGTGTTAAAGCACAACACAGGTTGTGAAATCAACATGAACACCACTCCCTTATATGGAAAAGAGATTGACCTTGAGAAAAGTCACATGGTTAGACAGCCATGTTTTCTTGGCTTGCTTAAAAGGAACAACTAGAAGCTGTTTGCAGTTACAACTTTTGGATCCCTTGTTAGTCAAGAATCTATCTACCTCGGCCTTAAAAATATTCCTTGACCCTGCCTCCACTGCTCTCTGTGGAAGAGAGTTCCAAAGATTCACAACTCTCAGGGAAAAAAAAAATCTTCTCATGTCCAACTGGGAGACCCCTTATTTTTAAACTGTGTCCCCTATTCTGGTCTCTTTACAAGGGGAAACAATCTATCAGCATCCACCCTGTCAAGTCCCCTGATCTGCAATCTTACTCACATCTACCTGCCTCTTCCCCATATCCATGGATACCAATCGACTACAAAAATCAATAAATCTCAGTTTTAAAATTAACAGTTGATCCAGCATTAAGCGTAATTTATTGAAGAGTTCCAAACTTCTACCGTCCTTTCTGTGAAGAAGTGTTTCTTAATTTCACTCCTGTAATGTCTGGCTAATTTTAAGACTAACCTCTCTGTTCCTAGACGCCCCTAGAAGCCAACTGAAATAATTTCTCTCAATCCACTTAATGGGGAGAATTTTCTCCCCGTTGGGAGGGGGCTGAGAGAGAGAGTGGGCGTGGGTGGGCGCACAGCTGATTGCCGCCCGCGATCAGCTGTGCGTCGTCATTTTATGTGGGCGGGGCCAATTATGGCCTGCCCAGCGCGACGCGCAGACGGAAGTGCTGAGCACTCCCTGTGCGGCACAGTGGGGTGAGGAGGCTGAGCCGGGGCCTGCGCTCTTTCACGTGTGCACGCGAAAGAGTGCAGAAATCTCCCTGAGGCACAGAGCTGCCTCAGGCAGATTAGTTTCATGATGAAAAATTTAAATAAAGAAATAAAAAAATTAATTCAGACATGTCCCCTCATCTGACAGTGTCACATGAGCTGGGCTATGTCAATGAATTTTAATTTAAAAATTTATCTGATTTATAAATCCTTCATGAAACCTCATCCCGCCCGTGGATGAGGTTTCATGGTAAATGCAAAGGCCGCCTGGGCTCTTCGCCTGCCCCCCGCCAACCTTAAGGTTGGATGGACAGCTATGTTAGTTATTTAAATTGCTATTTAAATGGCCTTAACAGGCCTTTGACAGTTCAGCGGGCAAGCAGCCAACTCCGGCGTGCGCCCGCCGAGCTGAAGATCTGATTGACGCGCGGTGACGTCGGGATGCACGCCTGACGTCACTGCGCGTCATTGTATGTGTTGGCGAGCAGGGCCCGCCCCAACACACCGACCCGAAGATTCTGGCCCACCTGTTACTTGAAATCTTTGATCAAATCATCCTTTAACCTTCCAAATTCTGGGGAATAAAATCCTATTATGTAATCTCTTCTCATTGCTTAATCCTTAGAGTGTCAGTATTATTCATGTTGCACTCACTCCAATGCCAATATATTCTTCCTAAGGTGTGGTGTCCAGAACTGTTCACAGTGCTCCATGTGTAGTATAACCAGGGCTTTATATAGTTGAAGCATGACTTCCATTCCTTTATGTTCTTTCTCTAGATATAAAGGCCAGCATTATGTTAGCTTTTCTGATTAGTTTTTGTACCTGTTCATGGCTTTTTTCTGATCTGCATCCCCAAAGTCTCTTTGGACCTCCACTGTTTTGAGCTTTTCGCCATTTAGAAATTACTCTGTGTTCTCTTTTTGTCCATAATCAGTACTGTATGAAGGAGGTGTGTCTTTTCTTACCTTGGAGTGTGTATCCCAATTTAATAATAATTAAGCAGCAAGCTTTTGAGAGTTTAAAAATAAATAGGTCAGCTATTCTCACCCACTTATCATGAATTAAACGGGACATCTCACACACCCATTCTCACACATACTCTCACATGCACAAAGATTGGATACAGTTAAAGGAAACGTTCTTTTCCCAATTATAGTTATATCTGCCTCTGATTTACAAACTCCGGTCACCCACGTGACAGGCTCATAGCCTTTTGAATGATTTTGATGAATTAAAGTTGAAGTGAGGGTCTTATACTGAAGAGTTCGCAGTAGGTTGTGAATTTGCTTGTAGTCAAATTTCCAAAAAATTTCAGGTGAGCTTTGAAACTGGAACAGGTTATGTACCTTGGCAGCTTGTTTTCACGTCTGACTCACAGACTGGCTGAACTGATGGTTTAGATGGCTTTGGAGGCTGGCTCCTTATTCTGAGACTTTAACATTTTAAAAGAAAAAAGCTTTCTCCAAAGAATCAAGGAATTCGTTGTTTTAAGTATTTCATGTCACCACCAGCTGAGCAATTACAGCTAGATTCTACTTCAGAAAGTAAATTCATGGGGCAGAATTTTCTGCCTGTCGGGCGGGCGGGCCCGACCCAAACTCCGGCGGGCGGGGAGCCGATCCCCGCCGGAGAAGCCAATTAAGGCCCGCCCAGCGTGTCATCCGCCGGGAAGCGCTATGCGCTCCCTGTGCGGGGTGGGGGGGGGGGGAGGAGTCCCCAAATGAGAGAGCGCACATCTCCCTGAGGCTAAGTGCTGCCTCAGGGAGATCGCTGACAGCTGTATAAACTTTAAAAATAGAAAAATAATAAAATCCTTAACATGTCCCCCTCATGTGAGATGGGACATGTTAATAAATTTCACTGAAACTTTAATAAACTTTTTTAAACCCGTGCCGCTGGATGAGGTTTCATGTTTTTTTCAGAAGCCCTCTGGGGCTCCTGGCCTGCCCACCAACCAAGGTTGGACAGGCAGGGCCTTTAATTGTTTTAATTACCCTGTCAATGGCCTCAATTGGCCATTGACAGGTCGGCGGGCGGACAGCTGATCTCGCTGTGCCCCTGCCTTCCTGAATATTTAAATAGGGCAGGGTGACATTGGGGGTTCCCCCGATGTCATCCCGTGTCATTTTGCCATCGGCGAGCGGGCCCCACCACCCCCCTGCTCGCCGCCAGCAAAATCCAGCCCCATGATGTTAAAATCCTGCAAGCTGCTTGCTTACAGTGAGCTTGACTGTCAAATTCCCTACAATTAACACACTTCCCTAATTTTCCATGTTACTAATAGTGCTCGTACTATTTGCAAATCAGTGAAGATTTGCTTTAGGGGGATGCATTTAAATCAAATAACACACAAAAGTGTTGATCAATACTGATAGGTGTTTGTGTGCCTCAGACAGCCCAATGATGTGGCGCATATCTAGATGTGTAGAGGTATTGGTTGAACTCCTCCCTTCTCATCTAATTCCAAACTTGAATTACCCGGATTTCACTTTTCCGGGAAAATGCTTTAAATTTCTCTCAATTCTCCCAAAAGACAAATTGGAGCATCATTTTACCTGGATTTACACAGTTGAGGAAGTATGTTGCCAGACTGAATCAACAGATAACCAAGTGTTAGGCTAGGCCAGACAGTCTGCTCCTGTCAGCAATGTAAGCTTGCCTGAGGGCATTGGTAACTATGGAAACTAAGAGATCATTCATGCAACAAGGTGATATTACGTAGCTGATTGCTGCCAATCAATAAATACTATCTATTTATAATCTACAAATCCAGAATACCAATTCCAGCTCTGAGTTTGACCATGAGATTGAACAGGTCAAGATCCCTGCATAAGCATTAAAGCTGAACATGGCTCTGAATTTCAGGAGAACATCGGAACAGGAGTAGGGCATTTGGCCCATCAAACCTGTTCCCTTATTCAATGAGATCATGGCTGAACATGTGAACATATGAATTGGAAACAGGAGTAGGCCATTCGGCCCCTTGAGAATAAACATGGGGAACAAAATCTTTTAGTTCCCATTTAACAGTTGCCAGAGAGAATAGATTCCATCCTTTTTGTGCTTGATCTGAACTGAGTGCGCAAATAATGCAAGTTAGTGCTTTAAATAGCGTCTAGCATGCCGGGCCTCTATCATACTCATTAGATACAGTAGGCGCATGAAAAATCTTAATAAAACACTGATGCCTCTGGGTAATTGAGATTATAGACCTGAGCATTGTAAACTGCAGTTTCTAAATCTTGCATGAAAACTCAGTTCTTGGTCTCACTGTTGCCAGGTTGAATAGAGTTCTGGTCAATGTTTCTTCACAGAACTTGACAGGTGACAGAGTTCAGATGTAATACGGTACCTTTCTCAAGTGCAGGAATTGGTATTACAACTTTAGACCCCTTAAATGCAGTCAAAACCTTTTGAGATGACCCCTTTGGCAAATGTCCCTGGGCAGTTAGAGGCAGATGCGAGATGCAGGACCAACTTGTCCAAGTATGTCCTTAGATTCTGATCATAAATTGAATTCATATTGGATGGGGAATTGGAGATATGGATGTATGTCATCTCCAACAATTTAAATCACTGACGATAGAACCATTACAATGAGGGTGGAAGTGTTCACGTGTATGAAACCTGAAAACAAATTGCAGAATATTATATATTATATCAATATATAGCCAGAAATGCCAGGTGGATGCATTGCAGCATGTAAAATTCATCAGGATAACTCAACATAAATTTCTTGATGGATGGTAGATTCTCCATATAAAAGTAAACATTTACATCTATTTTGCCTTTCTTTTAGGATGCATGATGCCCCTTGTATTAATGTCCAACTATCGAGCAATAATTGATGGAAGTCAGAACAATATGGAGCTAAAGCGGATTGTTGTTTTCCTTAACCTACTTCTGACCCTGGCCCCTTTTGGCCCCACAGAGCCAAGTGTTAAAAGATAGTCTGACAGGGCAACCCTGTTGGGCCATTTTGTAGGAAAACCTTATATTTCACAAATGCATTATGGAGTTTCAAACACTTCAAAAATTCTTGACTCCATTCTCTCTCCCCTTGTACAGTCTCTTCCCACCTACATCCGCGGTTCCTCTGATGCCCTACATCATATCAACAATTTTCAGTTCAAAGAAGAACAAAGAACAAAGAAAAGTACAGCACAGGAACAGGCCCTTCGGCCCTCCAAGCCTGCGCCGATCATATTGCCCGTCAACTAAAACATTTTGCACTTCCGGGGTCCGTATCCCTCTATTCCCATCCTATTCATGTATTTGTCAAGCTGCCTCTTAAACACCACTATCGTACCTGCTTCCACCACCTCCTCTGGCAGCGAATTCCAGACACTCACTACCCTCTGCGTAAAAAACTTGCCCCGCACATCTCCTCTATAGTTTTCTCCTCTCACCTTAAATCTATGTCCCCTAGTAATTGACTCTTCCACCCTGGGAAAAAGCTTCTGACTATCTACTCTGTCCAAGCCACTCATAATTTTGTAAACTTCTATCAAGTCGCCCCTCAATCTCCGTCGCTCTAGTGAGAACAATCCGAGTTTCTCCAACCTCTCCTCATAGCTAATAACCTCCAGACCAGGCAGCATCCTGGTAAACCTCCTCTGCACCCTCTCCAACGCCTCCATATCCTTCTGGTAATGTGGCGACCAGAATTGCACGCAATATTCCAAGTGTGGCCTAACCAAGGTTCTATACAGCTGCAGCATGACTTCCCAGCTTTTATACTAAATACCCCTGTCAATGAAGGCAAGCATGCCATATGCCTTCCTGACTATCTTATCCACCTGCGTTGCCACTTTCAGTGACCTGAGGACCTGTACACCCAGATCCCTCTGCCCGTCAATGCACTTAAGTGTTCTGCCATTTACTGTATAATTCCTACCTGTATTAGACCTTCCAAAATGCATTACCTCGCATTTGTCCAGATTAAACTCCATCTGCCATTTCTCCACCCAAGTCTCCAACCGATCTATATCCCATTGGATCCTTTGACAATCCTCTTCATTATCTGCAACTCCTCCAACCTTAGTGTCGTCTGCAAACTTACTAATTAGCCCAGTTACATTTTCCTCCAAATCATTTATGTATACTACAAACAGCAAAGGTCCCAGCACTGATCCCTGCGGAACTCCACTAGTCACAGCTCTCCATTCAGAAAAGCACCCTTCCACTGCTACCCTCTGTCTTCTATGACCAAGCCAATTCTGTATCCATCTTGCCAGCTCACCTCTGATCCCATGCAACTTTACCTTCTGTACCAGTCTGCCATGAGGGACCTTGTCAAAGGCCTTACTGAAATCCATGTATATAACATCCACTGCCCTTCCATCGTCGATCATCTTTGTCACTTCCTCGAAAAACTCGATCAAGTTAGTGAGACACGACCTCTCCTTCACAAAACCATGCTGCCTCTCACTAATACGCCCATTTGCTTCCAAATGGTAGTAAATCCTGTCACGAAGAATCTTCTCCAATAATTTCCCTACCACTGACATAAGGCTCACCAGCCTGTAATTTCCTGGATTATCCCTGCAACCCTGGCCCCAACCGTTTCCTCTTCACCATGGACGTCCAATCCCTCTACACCTCCATCCCCCACCAGAGTGATCTGAGGGCTCTCTGCTTCTTCCTTGAACAGAGGCCTGAACAATCCCCATCCACCACCACTCTCCTCCGTCTGGCTGACCTTGTTCTCTCACTGAACAATTTCTCCTTAAACTCGTTTAACTTCCTCCAAATAAAAGCTGTTGCCATGGATACCCGCATTGGCCCCAGTTATGCCTGTCTCTTTATGGGGTATGTGGAACATTCCTTGTTCCAATCCTACTCCGGCCCCCTCCCACAACTCTTTCTCTGGTACATCGATGACTGCTTTGGTGCTACTTCATGCTCTCGTCTGGATCTGGAAAAATTTATTAATTTTGCTTCCAATTTCCACCCCTCCATCATTTTCACATGGTCCATCTCTGACACTTCCCTTCCCTTCCTTGACCTCTCTGTCTCAATTTCTGGTGATAGACTGTCCACCAATATTCATTACAAGCCTACCGACTCCCACAGCTACCTCGACTACAGCTCCTCACACCCCGCTTCCTGTAAGGACTCCATCCCATTCTCTCAGTTTCTTCGCCTCCGTCGCATTTGTTCCGATGATGCCACTTTCCAAAACAGTTCTTCTGACATGTCTTCCTTCTTCCTTAACCGAGGTTTTCCACCCACGGTGGTTGACAGGGCCCTCAACCGTGTCTGGCCCATCTCCCGCACATCTGCCCTCACACCATCCTCTCCCTCCCAGAAACATGATAGGGTCCCCCTTGTCCTCACTAATCACTCCACCAGCCTCCGCATTCAAAGGATCATCCTCCGCCATTTTTGCCAACTCCAGCATGATGCCACCACCAAACATGTCTTCCCTTCACCCCCCCACTTTTGGCGTTCCATAGGGACCATTCCCTCCAGGACACCCTGGTCCACTCCTCCATCACCCCCTGCACCTCAACCCCCTCCCATGGCACCTTCCCATGCAACCACAGAAGGTGCAACACCTGCCGCTTTACTTCCCCTCTCCTCACCGTCCAAAGGCCCAAACACTCCTTTCAAATGAAGCAGCATTTCACTTGCACTTCCCTCAATTTAGTCTACTGCATTCGCTGCTCTCAATGCGGTTTCCTCTACATTGGAGAGACCAAACACAGACTGGGTGACCACTTTGCAGAACACCTTCAGTCTGTTTGCAAGCATGACCCAGTCCTCCCTGTCGCTTGCCATTTCAACACTCCACCCTGCTCTCATGCCCACATGTCCGTCCTTGGCCTGCTGCATTGTTGCAGTGAAGCTCAACGCAAACTGGAGGAACAGCACCTCATCTTCCGACTAGGCACTTTACAGCCTTCCAGACTTAACATTGAGCTCAACAACTTCAGATCATGAACTCTCTCCTCCATCCTCACCCCCTTTTTGATCCCTTTTTTCTAATAATTATTATATATTTTTTTTGTTTCCCACCTATTTCTATTATTATTTTAAAAATTTATTTCCATCCATGGTTTTATCTCCACCTTTTAGCCTATTTCGATCCCTTCCCCCCACCCCACCCCCACTAGGGCTACCTGTACCTTGCTCGTCCTGCTTTCTCCCCTTAATGTCACCATTAGCACATTCCTTAGCTAATTTCACTACCGTCAACACCCTTTGATCTTTTGTCTATGACATCGTTGGCAACCTCTCCTTTGCCTCCACCTATCGCTGTCCTTCTATCCAGCTCCACGTGTCCCACCACCCCCCCTCCTTAAACAGCTTATATTTCACCACATTTCTATTTCTCTTTAGTTCTGATGAAGAGTCACACGGACTCGAAACGTCAACTGTATTTTTGTTTTTGTTTCAGATTTCCAGCATCCGCAATATTTTGCTTTTAACTTCAAAAATTAGTCTTTGTGAAAGTTGAACTCTTGGAAGGCCTGGTAATTGTGATGAAACTCAAAAAGACTTACCTAAATTTGAGTTTGAGAGTTAGAGGTTGGAATTTAGGGCCTCCTGCCCATGCACTGGCCAGGAAGTGGCCGCACATGTGCAGATCGGGGTTTTTTTTAATGTAGTTTGGGCCTTTCATGTATGCACTGGCTGGGAAAGGGCCGCACGTGCGCAGAATGTAGTCTTTTCTACATTCTTTAAGCCAGGAACCAGCCCTGTGCACCTGCACAGAAGGTAAAGAAGAAAAAGAAGTGAAACGGCACAAAACTGCAGGTCAGGTGACCTGAGCCGGAGTGCCATTCCAGAAAAGGTGACCCAGGGAGCAGGACTCGGGGAGGGAAACAGGGGGAAGGTCCCAAACCAAGGAGTTGGACAGATTAAAAGGTCCCAGGAGAAAGTTCCAGGCAGGGCAAAGACAGGGAGCAGTGTCAGATTCCATTGAGTCAAGAAAAATGACAGGAGCAGAGAAAAAGGCTCCAAGTTAAAGAAAGAGCTGCAGGAGCAGACTTGAAGACAAGTAGGCTTGAGAGAAGCCTGAAGATCCGAGGAGGCAGCCAAAGGTTGGTGACTCCTTACTGTGGGCCTTTTGGAGCAGTGGGGTCCTGCTTGGCGCAGCTGAAGATCTGAAAGTGTGTGTTATGTTCTACTGTGGGGCCGCTTTGCTCATGAGCTGGTTGCACGTTTCTCTGTCGGCAGGTGAATCAATTACAATATACGGCAGACGCAGAGACCAATATGAAATGAATCACATGCTATTTATTTACACAGATAACGGAGCACTAACATGATGTGTGCTTCTCCAACCAGACCCTGCTCTAGACTAACATTAACATGGTAGCCTGCTATTGGGTCTTACAATCATATGGTCAATCTGCTTACATTCTCTTAAAAGTGTATTACACCTCAGATTACCACAGTGTGCTTAGAAGGTGAAGTTCACGTGTATTCAGAGATCCAGGGGAAAAGGAATCTTGGAAGGCAAGATTGAAACCCTGGAGGTGGATCTTTGTGGAAGGCGTCCGAGTGGGAGCGACTTTTGAAAAGAATTCCAAGGCGAGTTCTTCGAAAGTGGAGATTGGAAACCTTTGTGAGAAAGACAGAGCTTCAGTGATACTGGTTGGCTCACAGTGTGACAAGCTTTGGTTGCATCAATCATTTATTTTTGAGTGTGGTGTGTCTGACCACAGTTCATCTATTAATTTACATGCACCACATGCTTACCCTGAATATTAGAGTATAAGATAGATATGGTAAATTGTTTTTCTGAATTTATTTGTGTCCATAAAGATATAGCTGGGGTAAAGGAATAGTGAATATTTGAATCATCTTCTTGTGTTGGCATTGAAATTTTTTCCAACCTTTTTGTCTGGTGTTATGTAATTCATTTTTCTTGTTTAATAAATGCTTTATTCTTTGTTTATCAGCAGACTCCTGTGAATTTGTTCAATAACTTTCCTCCACGGTTTCAAAGAAAAATTAGGATCTATCAAGCCAGGTTCCCCTCTGGAATCTGACTTGTACATAGTAGTAACATCAGTTGGATCATAACAAACATATAGTTTTGAGTTAATCATAAAAATAATCAGCACAGAAAGATGCCATTCAACCCGTCCTGTCTATACTGGCTCTATGAAAGAATCTAATTAGTCATACTCCTGTGCTCTTTCCCCATCATCCTGCAAAATTCTCCTTTTCGAGTGTATGTCCAATTCCCTTTAGAATAGTGGTCATCTTCCACCAGTCAGACCCCAGGAAACAGGGATTTAAGCTCATTCGCAAAACACACCCGAGAGCGATTTCTTTTTGGGATTTTCAGCACTGTTCACTCCTGATCATTCTCAGCTGCAGCTTCACTGACACATACATCCAGCATGCTTATGAGGGTCTTGAACAAATCTATTCACATTTTTAATAATGTGAAAGAACTTTTGCCTTTCTTCTTCTCCAAGAAACAGGTACTGAAAGGATGCTGGTTAAAGCTGAAATTAAAAAATGGGACAGAATAAAACTATTCAGTTCTGTTTTATTTTTTAGCTAATATTTATGCGGATGTAACAGCCAATGTTAGGCCTCATCTGGAGTATCCCGTCCTAGTTCTGGGTGCCATACTTGAGAAAGGATGTGAAGGCTTTGGAGCGAGTACAGAGGAGATTCACAAGAATAACTCTAGTGATAAAGGACTGTAGCTATGAGGATAGATTGGAGAGGTTGGGACTCTATTCCTTGGAGAAAAGAAGGCTGAGAGGAGACTTGAAAGAGTTATTCAGGATCCTGCGGAATATGGACAGGGCAAATAGTGAGAAAACGTTCCCACTCAGGAGAACATCAA
Organism: Cetorhinus maximus; assembly: GCF_964194155.1. NCBI lineage: Eukaryota > Metazoa > Chordata > Chondrichthyes > Lamniformes > Cetorhinidae > Cetorhinus > Cetorhinus maximus. The sequence goes on along the minus strand of NC_135899.1, from coordinate 93,287,274 downwards.
GAACTAGAGGGCACAAATTCAAAATAATTGGCAAAAGGAATAAATGTGATGTGAGGGATTTTTCTTTTCACCCAGGGGGTGGTTGGAGTCTGGAACAAACTACCTGAAAGGGTGTTGGAGGCAGGTTCAATCGAGGTATTCAGAAGGGAATTGGATTGCTACCTGAAGAGAGAAAACATGCAAGGTTACGGGGATAAGGCAGGGGAGCGGGACTAGGTGGAATGCTCTTTCAGAGAGCCAGTGCAGACTCGATGGGCCAAATGGCCTCCTTATTCACTGTGAAGATTCTGTGATACTGTTCATAGCATCCATAATTTTTTGCAGATAGTATTAAAGAATACTTCCTTGTATCTCAGATATAATCATGGAGGAAATGTTTATGAAATAAGAGGAGCAGTTAAATTATTGTTATCAATATCATAGAGAAATTGATTTGACAAGAACTCCTGCTATTCAGAAATAACTTAAAGGAGACAAGATTGGAAGAATATCTACCACATTACTACTAGGCTTATGTCAGTATTTAGTGGGAAGCTAAGTACAGTGTCATTACTTTGAAAGCAACCCAGGGTATTTCCTGCTTTACATATTCCTACATAAAGAAAGATACATGACAGCGAGATCAGTAAGCAGCAAAGCTAATTGAAGTGTCAAGGTTTTAGGTCAAACAACACCATAGAAATCTCATATTGATCACCAAATTCTGCCTCTGTCAACTGTTGTATCAATAATTCCTTCATGTTGAATATAACATGGAGGATGTTATGATGAAAGAAGGAGCATAGAATGTACCCTGGAGATGTGATCTCATGTCCACTGACAAGTGTGGCTCAGTTCTGCCGCCAGTGACTGAGTTGGCCAAGTCCTGAAAGGCTTAGTTACCAGATGGCCCCACCACATTTGGTGAAAGAATCAACATGTGATTGTAACCTACTTTTCTTTAACCATTTATGGGATTTGAACATTTGCTGGCTAGGCCAGCATTTATTGCCCATCCCCAATTGCCCTTGAGAAGATGGTGGTGAGCCATGCACTTGAACTCCTGCAGTCTATCTGGTGTAGGTACACTCACAGTGCTGTTAAGGAGGGGACTCCAGGATTCTGATCCAGCAACAGTGAAGAAACGGCAAGTTCCGAGTCTGGATGGTCTGATTTTGAGGGAAAGTTGCAGTTGATGGTGTTCAGATGCATCTGCTGTCCTTGTCCTTCCAGCTAGCAGAGGTCGTGGGTTTGGAAGGTGCTGTCAAAGGAACCTTGTTGTGTTGCTGCAGTGCATCTTGTAGATGGTGCACATTGCTACCACTGTGCGTTGGTGGTGGAGGGAGTAAAGTTTTAAAGTGAAGGATGGAGTGCCGATCACACGGACTGCTTTGTCCCGGATGGTGACAAACAGCTTCAGTGCTGCTGGAGCTAGACTTGTCCAGGCAAATTCTCTCGTCCTCATTGATATATCTGTGGTGGACCATCTTTGTGAAGACAAAGGGACTTATTTCAGTGAAAGGATGAAAGGGTGCAAATTGCACTGTGTATTAAGAAGGCATGCCTGTTTGAAAGTCAGAATACAATGTCCTCCTCAAACCTCCAGAAGAAAATGAACAGTAAAAGGTGATTTGCCTTTAGATAGCACTCAAAATCCTTCATAACAACTTGTTTACTTTCAATCAGCTGGTTACAGTCAGAAGACCATGTTAGGTCAAGTGATATCCATCAAATCACCGTACAGCCTTGTTAATGAGTTTTAGCGGCAATTTTAGTGGCAGTCAACCCCTTAATGAGAAATGTGATAAGTCTAAATTTAACTGTTTTACTGTAGCCTTATGTGTTTAAGTTTTCTTTCTTTTGATAATAAATGTTTTAATTTAATATTTAAAATCTTCAAAAATGGGAGGGGAATCTTTACTTCTGACTTCAGTGCACGTGCCTTCTCATACTAAAAATACGAATGGCAAATTGTTGTGATAGCTTGGCCAAGTTTCCCTTTTGGATTTGTTCAGCCTGGTAATTACCACCTGCCATATCATAACACTGGCAACAAAAATGTAAGTACAAATTTGGCTGTGTACTGGGCAAATGACTTACCATGGCAGCCTACCACCTTCTGCTGCTAGTTCTTGCAGGTATTGCCACAGTGCTAAGCCCTGCCAGCTTTGCTACTATCCTGGTCTTTGGAGAGAGCGCCCTGAAGTGTCAGATGGGGCATCTCTCTTCTCACCCACCTCATGCAGCCAGCTCATCACTATACAATTGTTTTTTTTCTGTTGCCATTTTTGGCTGACAATATTTTACCAAATATAGTCTTTGCAGCAGGAATTATAAACATTGAAGTTAGATTTGCTGCTTGATCATTAAATGAAATGCATACAGTCAATTGGGAGCCAGTGTCACATGCGTCTGGCACACCTGATATCCTAGATTGATTGCAAGTTGAATCTATTGTGGTTTCTTCAGCTTCTAAGACATATAAGTTATGGAAGTCACATTGCAGATGTCATAGAAACATAGAAACTAGGAGCAGGAGTAGGCCATTCAGCCCTTCGAGCCTACTCCCTCATTCAATATGATCATGGCTGATCCTCTATCTCAAAGTCATATTCCTGTTTTCTCTTCATTGCCCTGTGTGCCCCTAATATCCAAAGATTTATAAATTTCTTCTTTGAATATACTCAGTGACCCAGCCTCTACAGCTTCTGTGGTAGAGAATTCCACAGGTTGACCACCCTCTGAGTGAAGGAGTTTTTCCTCATCTCAGTCCTAAATGGCTTGCCCCGTATCCTCAGCCTGTGGCCCCGGGTTCTAGACTCCCCAACCAAGGGAAACACCCTCCCTGCATCCAGTCTGCCTAATCCTATTAGAATTTTATATGTTTCAATCAGATCCCCTCTCATTCCTCTAAACTCTAGTGAATACAGACCCAGTCGAACTACCATCTCCACATATGACAGTCCTGCCATCTCCGGTATCAGCCTAGTGAACCTGCGCTGTACTCAGTCCATGGCAAGTATATCCTTTCTTAGGTAGGGAGACCAAAACTACAAACAATACTCCAGGTGTGGTCTCATCAAGGCCCTGTATAACTGCAGTAAGACATCCCTACTTCTGAACTCAAATCCTCTTGCAATGAAGGTCAACAGACCATTTGCCTTCCTAATTGCTTGCTGCACCTGCCTGTTTACTTTCATTGACTGGTGTACAGGGACACCCAGATCCCTTTGTACATCCACATTTCCCAATATATCACCATTTAAATAATACTCTGCCTTTCTGTTTTTCACACCGAAGTGTATAACTTCACATTTATCCACATTACACTGCATCTGCCATGTGTTTGCCCACATCCACAACTTATCTAAATCACCCTGAAGCCTCCTTGCATCCTCCTCACAACTCAAAACCCCACCTAGTTTTGTGTCGTCAGCAAACTTGGAAATATTGCAAAACAAAAACAGAATTACCTGGAAAAACTCAGCAGGTCTGGCAGCATCGGTGGAGAAGATTTCTTCTCCACCGATGCTGCCAGACCTGCTGAGTTTTTCCAGGTAATTCTGTTTTTGTTTTGGATTTCCAGCATCCGCAGTAGCTTTTAGCTTTTTGTTGGAAATATTGCATTTGGCTTCCTTATCCAAGTCATTTATATAAATGGCAAATAGCTGGGGTCCAAGCACTGATCCCTGCGGTACACCACTAGTCACCACCTGCCACCCAGAAAAAGACCCATTTTTTAACACACCCTGTTTCTGGTCTGTCAACCAATTCTCAATCCATGCCAGTATATTGCTCCCAATCCCATGTGCTTTAATTTTGTGCACTAGCCTCTTAAGCGGGATGTTATCAAAAGCCTTCTTGAAATCCAAATACACCACAGCCACTGGTTTTCCCTTATCTATTCTACTAATTACATCCTCAAAAAACTCCAATAGATTAGTTAAGCACGATTTCCCTTTCATAAACCCATGCTGACTAATCCCGTTAATTCTTTCTGAGTGTTCTGTTATCACATCTTTTATAATAGACTCTAATATTTCCCCACGACTGATGTTAGGCTAACTGGTCTGTAATTCTCTGTTTTTTCTCTCCCTCCTTTTTTTAAAATAGGGGGGTTACATTTCCCACCCTCCAATCTGTAGGAACTGCTCCAGAGCCTATAGAATTTTGGAAAATGACCACCAATGCATCCAATATTTCTAGGGCCACTTCCTTTAGTACCTGGGATGTAGATTATCAGGCCCTGGGGATTTTTCAGCCTTCAACCCCATTAATTTCTCTAGCACCATTTTTTTACTAATATTGATTTTCTTCAATTCCTCCCTCTCACTAGACCCTTTGTTCCCTAACATTTCTGGGAAATTATTTGTGCCCTCTTTTGTGAAGATGGAACCTAAACATGGGTTCCATTCTTCTGCCATTTCTTTGTTCCCCATTATAATTTCCCCCATTTCTGACAGTATGGGACCTAAGTTTGTCTTCGCTAATCTTTTTCTCTTCACATATTTATAGAAGCTTTTGCAGTCAGTTTTTATGTTCCTTGCAAGTTTACTCTCATATTCCATTTTCCCCTTCTTGATCAATCTTTTTGTCCACTTTTGCTGAATTCTAAACTGCTCCCAATTCTCAGGCTTGCTGCTTTTCCTAGCAATTTTATGGGAAGAATTTTCCCCCTGTAGGGGGAGGGTGTTCAGGAGTGGGCGTGCCTCCGACCAGCACCCCCAATTGGGGGCGCGCTGCCATTTTACGTGGGTGGGCCAATTAAGGCCCGCCCAGCGTGACGTCCGCCAGGAAGCGCTATGCACTCCCTGTGTGGGCTTGGCAGGGGGGGATTCCCAAAGCTGGGAGTGCGCTCTTTCAAGCACTCATCTCCCTGAGGCTAAGTGCTGTCTCAGGGAGATCGGCGCCAAATTTAAAAATGGTTCATGCAGAGAAATGAAATTTCCCCGACATGTCCCCTCATGTGACACTGTCACATGAGTTGGGACATGTCCAACACTTTTAAGTAAACTTTTATTAAATTTTTTAAAACCTACATGAAACCTCATCCCGCCCGTGGATGAGGTTTGATGCTTTTTCCTGAAGCCCGCCAGGGCTCCCAGCCTGTCCACCAACCTTAAGGCTGGATGGGCAGGTCCATTAACCAGTCTAATTACTTTTTAAATGGCCTCAATTGGCCATTGACAGGTCGGCGGGCCCACAGCTGATTCGGCTAAGCCCCTGCCGACCTGAAAATGGAAATGATGCGAGGTGACATCGGGAGTTCCGCCCGACATCATCCCGCATCATTTTTACACGTCGGCAAGCGGGCCCCGCCTCCTGCTCACCGACCTCAATATCCTGCCCTATATGTCTTTGGATTTAATACTATCCCTAATTTCTTTTGTAAGCCACGGTAGAGCCACCTTTCCTGTTTTTTTTTTGTGCCAGACAATAATGAATAATTGTTGTAATTCATGCATACATTCCTTGAAAATTAGCCATTGCCTATCCACTGTGAACTCTTTTGGTAAAGTTCCCCAATATATCATTGTCAACTCGTGCCTCATACCCTTGTAGTTCCCTTTATTTAGATTCAGGACCCTAGTTTTGAATTCAATTTCTTCACTCTCCATCTTAATGAACAATTCCATCATTTTATGGTCACTCTTCCCCAAGGGACCCTGCGCAACAAGATTGTTAATTAATCCTCTCTCATTGCACAATATCCAGTCTAGGATAACCTGCTCTCTAGTTGGTTCCTCAATGTATTGGTTTAAAAAATCATCACGCACACACTCCAGGAAATCCTCCACAGTATTATTGCCGGTTTGGTTTGTCCAATCCATATGTAGATTAAAGTCACCCATAATCACAGCTATTGCATTATTGCATGTGTCTCTACTTTCCTGCTTAATGCCTTCCCTTACACCTCCATTATTGTTTGGGGGCCTGCAGACAACGCCCACCAACGTTTTCTGCCCCTTGGTGTTTCTTCTCTCCACCCAAACAGATTCCACATCATGATTTTCCAAGCCAATATCCGTCCTCACTATTGCAGTGATTTCCTCCTTTACTAACAATGCTGCCCCACCTCCTTTCTCTATCTGTCTGTCCTTCCGAAATATTGAATACCCCTGGATATTCGGTTCCCATCCTTGGTCACCCTGCAGTCATGTCTCCATAACTGTAACTATATCGTAACCGTTTATATCTATTTGCACTGTTAATTCATCTACCTTATTATGAATACTCCATGCATTAAGATACAATGCCTTTAGACTTGTCTTTTTAACCTTGTTAGTCATAGTTTTATTTTGCACTATGACCCATTTGTTTCTCACCCTTGTTTTTTCTGCCTTCCACCTTTGCTTCTTACTTTTCTGTCTTTTGCTTCTATCCTTGTTACCCCCTCCCCTGTTTCCCTGCTCAGGTTCCCATCCTCCTGCCATTCTAGTTTAACACATCAACTCCTGTTAAGTGTACTCTAAAAAAAGGACATGCGCTGTCACATTGCGTTTGTTTACAATTATATAAAAAAGAGATTGGAGGATAATAAGAGTAACAGTTCACCTTTTTATTCTGAATGCCTTTTTCAGCATTGAAATATGGGGGAGAATTTTTCCTATGGTGGGCCTGCGATCGGCTGTGCGCTGTCATTTTACGCGGGCAGGCCAATTAAGGCCCACCCAGCGTAACGGGTGGCTGGTAGCACTCAGCGCTACCTGTGTGGGTGGGCGGGGGGAGGAGGGAGAGTTGGGGCCATGCGCGCGAAAGAGCGCAGCAATCTCCACGAGGCACGGAGCTGCCTCAGGGAGATTGAATGGATTATAAAACTTTTTAATAAATAAAGTAAAAATTTACTTAAACATGTCCCCTCAGGTGACAGTGTCACACGAGCTGGGAAATGTTTGTTAAGATTGGAAAATTAATTAATTTATTTCATACAAGCTTCAGGAAACCCCATCCCGCCCGTGGATGAGGTTTCCTGAAAAACACGAAGGCTGCTTGGGCTTTTCGCCTGCCCTCCACCAGCCTTAAGGTTGGACGGGCAACGTTCTTAACAACTTTAATTGCTGTTTTAATGGCCTTAATAGGCCGTTGACATTTCGGTGGGTGCGCAGCTGCCTCCACTGCGCGCCCGCCGAACGAAATATCGAGATGACACGTGATGATGTCGGGACGCACGCCCGATATCATCGTGCGTCATTTTACATGTCGGCGTGTCGGGCCCGACCCCGCACGCCAAGAGCAAAATTCTGCCCATGGACCTCGTTTCACTCTGCAAGAAGTGATTCTCTGGACATTTTCACAAGGGACCGATTAGGCTAGAATCTCTGCCAGCTGTAAGGCTCATACATGAAAAAAAATGTACATGGTTCTATCCCAATTCCTGGTAAGCATTAGCCCCCAACACAAAACTTCTTGCTAAATTGGCAGAATCATGGGGGAAAAAAACCAGGAAGCTGGCTTTTGAGTAAAGCTGGATTATAGAAATGGTGTACAGAGTTCTTTACAAAGGTCTGGGGCAAGAGGACTTTCATCCTGCATCTGATCAGTGCTCTGTCTTGCCCTAGAATACAATTATGAGCATGAAAACTATGAACTGGCGCATAAAGTGCTGATGAATTTATTCTGAAAGGAGACATATGGTCTACAGTTTGGATGCTTTATTAAAATAAATTATGCTCTCATGTATTACAGACTGTAGTACACCCTGGAGATTTGGTGGAGATCATGGATCACCCAAGCTTCAGTCTCAGTTTATCACATTCTCGAATGAGTTACCTGTGATGCACTCCCAATCGACATTTATTTTATATAACATGTAGGATTGGTGGGTGTATTGGCAGTGCTGCCTCTACTCCCACTGGCGCTGTCTCTGATTGGACAGCAGTTTTCAGGAGACCTTGATGCCAAGGAAGGACCACCACTGGCCGATAATTCTAGCAGCGTTTCTCAAAGTGTGCAACATGAGGCTCTCACTGGTTCCCCCTCTGACAGGAGAGACCCCGGTTGCCTCAATTAAATACCACCCACTCTAGGGGGTCCTTTTAAGCTAAGGTGATCAGCAGAAACAGGGAATGTTCAGTTTGGATGCCTGAATTAAATTTATCTCCGCCCCCACCCCACCCCACCCATAATTACTCTCTATCAAAGGCAATGGGACAGAATTTCATGTAGACAATGGGGGGTCTCAGAAGCCAGCAAGAGCCCTGCCTCGCTTCTTTTCAGGAAAGAAGGCCCAAGACAATCAAGCACTTGACTGAGCAGCAGTAGGTCTTAACCAAGATCAGGGACCCTGGAGGCTGAAGTCCCACCCACCAAGAGCTACTGGCCAATCAAAGGCCGGATGCTCCTCATTGCTCAGCAGCATCACTGGAGAGGTGATGGTTGCTGTCAGTTTATGCACCCTCCAGAGGCCCAGGATCAGTGAGGGCTACAAGGTGAGTGATGGTGAGCGCCGTGTCGCACGGGAGAGGGAGGGGGATTGGCATCAAGGCCAGCGGGGTGATTCTCAGTCGGTGTCCCACTTCCTGATGCTGGGTCCCTCGATCTTGCACCAAAGGACCGGCCTGGAAACTCGCAAGCAACCCCAACAGGGTTTGCTCCTCAGGCCTCCTGCATGGTGAGTCCTTCGCCCACTAAAGGGCCTCAGTTGACAATAGGTGGGAAGGCCATCCACACTCCTACCTGATTAAATGCCGCTCCTGCCACCAAGCTCACCTCAGGGGAGGGCATTAAAACTTCACCCAATGGATGTAAAATCAGGTGGCATGTAATGTTTTGACTCAAACCTGCCCCATTCCTGCTGGGTGCATTAGGTTACAATTACCCCCTGGTTGTGCAATCATTTAAGGGAATTCGAGGGCATTTTTTCCACATTCCAAAAATTCAACTTTGGACCAAAGCAATTTAACACAATGATATTATATTTTTGACCAAAAAATTTCTGAAGCATCAGTTAAAAGCAACGTGCAAATTTGCTCATTCAATGCAGATTATGCATTGCAATGCAATACATTGAGCATTCCAGGGCAAGATAGAGCACTGATCAGATGCAGGATAAAGGTCCCTTTTTCCCAGACCTTTGCAAAGCACTCTGTACAACATTAGTGTGAGGTTTTTACTCAGTTTTACAATCCAGCTTTACTCAAAAGCCAGCTTTCTGTTTCTTTCGATGAATGCTTTTTCCTATAAAAGGTGGAGACAGGCCAGAGGTCCAGTATGGAACAAAGCTGGAGATTTTGAAAAAGATATCAACTGTTTCAGTGTGTACAGCAGAACAGGTGCATCCGCTAAATCTTACTTAGCCAGACAAGCCGTTAAGAAATGATGAGTATGTAAAAGTACAAACTGCAAAGTAAGACTAGGGAGTTGAGGCCATTGGAGAGGTCAACCAGTAGAATCCAATATTATTCCAGACAGTTATCTACTGCTAGCTATACAACTTTCTGAAGTTCACCAGGAAAAGAGCAGGACACTTGCAAGGATCAATCAATTTGTACTAACCTAGGTCACAGAAACTATGGTATGAGATGATGGTGAACATATTAAAATTAGCAGCAGGAGAAGGGGTAAGTTTTATTTTGAAAGAGATGGGATTCCAAGGTAGACGACACCATTGACTGATTGACTGAACAGATAGGTACAATCATCTGTGCAACGTTTGCCAGCATCCATGAACAGGAAAGGGATACCATTTGATGAATGTCCAAATGATGCAATGCATATCAATGCTTTCCAAGAAGTACCCACACAGCTATATTTTAGATAAATATAGAAATATATTAAAATGTAAGTAAATTATGGATCCTGATGTTGAATAATTGGTTCATTGCAGATATGGGTTACTATTCTTAATCCAGTTCATAACAGTGCAACATAACCCCCTATGCTCCATGAACAACAGGTACTTGAGAGGCAGAAATATCACTAAGCAGATATCTGGCAATTTAAAACATTTCTAGTGTTTAGATCACCTGAGTGAGGCAGAGGGGAGAGAACGTTGTTGACAAAAATGTTCTAGAGAGATGACAGAATGGTGTTCTCTGTGCACACAACCTGACTATGCCAAAAGAATGTGTCAGTCTATGGAGAATAAGTATAACAATTGGCAGTGCAGAGGAGACCATTATAGGAAGCAGCACCTGTTTGACTCATTCTCTTCATGAGATCTGCGTTTTTGTTCAAATGGAAAATTAGTTTCTTTATGCAACACTCCACAGGTCTACAGATTTTTTAAAAATTCATTCATGGGATGGTGGCTACACTTATTGCTCATCCCTAATTACCCTTGAGAACTGAGTGGCTTGCTAGACCACTTTGCTGTGGGTCAGAAGTCACATGTAGGCCAGACCAGGTAAAGACTACACAAAGAGTAATTTCATTCCTACTTTATAATAATTGAAAACCACTTGATAAACACCTGCCGTACTTTTACTATAGCAAATACCATACTTACAGATCTTGGCAGGAAGTAATTTGCTTTTATTCAAATTTATATCAAATACAAGTTTCAAAGTTTTCAGTGGTAGTAGCTGTGGATTTTCACAGTGCAGATGAACAAACTGTAAAACAGGAGTCTCTTCCACACTGAAATGGGGTCAGAGGGGACAGCGAGGGTGGTTGGCTGGGACTCGGAGGTAGACGGACTCTGAGGGTGGGAATGTGGATGGGGGTTTCTCAGGAAGGTGGGGAACATGCACATTTACCTGGAATTCCTGGATTGACAAAGGTTCGGGTTGGTAGGTGACGGTGGGGAGGTGGAAGGCGATGCCAGAGGGTCAACAGTGATGAGGGAAAGGAAATGAGTGACTGGGGGAAGGGAAAGGACAGGAGAGCTGATAAAATATTTGACCACGACCATAGTTGTTGAAATCAAAAGTGAGCGGAGCCTCGTGTTGGACAGGCACAGGTGCTGCATGGGAGTGTGGTCAGTGGGTGGGCGGAGATGCGGGTCAGCTCAGATGGGCAACGGACAGAGAACCCCAGCAGGCAGCATTGAAAATACTCAGGAGACTGAGATGAGTGTGACGGATGAAGGCTTCGTGTGTGTGAGAGAGTGCTTGCACGAGGCTCCAAAAGGCCCTGCCACACACACACACTTCCCCCTCCAGAATCACTCATGGTCCAGCTGTGTGGAGCTGAACTGCTAGTGGGGGGAGGGATGCAGTGGGAGGACTCCCAAAGCCTGTCAATGAAGCTGAAAGACAACATTACACATTATTCAGTGAAAGTGAATATATTTTCAGATTATAAAGTGACAAAACCTGTTCACCTGTCCAACCGCTTGTCATCAGAATTTCTAACTTTTCTAGGCCTACCACTTCTTGTAGGAGCTGCCCTGACATCTGCAGGAGGGGTAGAAACAACCTGTACAATGGTTGTCCCTGTTGCCTCCGATGGCCTTTGACGTGCGTCCTTTGGAGAGCCGAGACCTTAACGGCACCGGATTGCTTTGGCTGTCCTCTTGTGGGCCAGCAGCTCCCTCTGCAGTGACAGAGGATGAGGTTGAGGGGGGTCACAGGGACTTAGAGGGAGAGGACAGCCTCTGAGATTCCTGAGTGAATGACCCAGGAGTGTACAGCTGCCACTCCCCCTCCCTTCAGGTGCCCGAGGGCCCCAACCCAACTCCTTGAGAGGACGGAGCACCTGGAGGGATGTTGAGGTGCCCCATTTCCCTCTTATGTTGCCACTGCAGGAACTCGCCTATGGCTACCACGATGGATTCCTGTCTGCGTGCATCTGCGTTCTACTGGGCCAGGGTCTCCATGGCATCCGCCAGCCTTCTCATGGAGACCTCCATATGTGCACATGTGGGCACCGCTTCATCAGAGAGCAGGCAGCCTCACTCCTCTGACTCACATGCCACTCTGTGTGATGTTCCCCCACCTTCTGCTGACTCCACAATGAATTGGAAGGCCAAATCCAGAGGTTTGTGTTCTGACTCGGACCTCACAGATGCCTCTTCCCCAACAGTCCTCCGAGTGCCGGGGAGCTCGGCTGAACCTGCCTCCTCCTGCTGTGGACACGTGTCCGTATCGTGACCACCAGATTGTGAACCTGAGCCTGCTCTAGATCCAGGTCCCACTGAGGTGTGTGTCTCTGCGCTGGTGCAGGGTGTGGGTAAGCGCTGTGACGGGTCTTCCAGGCTGCTTATTTCCAGCTCTTCAATGGAGGAGGTGCCTCTTGGCTGGAGGTGAGGACATGGATGGAGCTGAGGGACTGTCTGGCTGAGGGTGTCAGTCGCTTGGCAGAGCTCCCTGTGAACCAAAGCAGAGATAATTAATGCAGGTCAGCAGAATCAAAAGCAGGAGAGAGAGAGCACTCACAGTCACATTGAGAGAGGGATGATGTGGTGCAAGATCCTCAGGTGAGTGTTCGCCACCAACCCACCGTCACCGTGGGCACGGTTCACATCCTCACCAGTCAGTGTGATGGCACACTCCTCAAAGTGAGTGAGGGACTAATGTGAGCCACTCCACCCCCGGTCTGGGATCTCTCCCTGCTGATGTGAGCAGGCTTCTCTTCCATAGAAACAGATGGAGAGAATGTGAGCATGACACAAGGCACTGTGTGGAATGTTTGTGTGGTGAGCAGAGTCATGGATGGGATGAGGATATGAGCTCCAGAGGATATGAGCCTGGTGGGGATGTGAGGGTGTGTGTGAGAGTTAGTGGTGTTGTCCCTTGGTGTGAGATCCCTGTGGATGTGTGATGGGTTTGGGAGTGTGTGAAAATGGAGAGTGATGAGGTGGTTGACATGGCGGAACAGATGAGATGATTCATCCTCTTCCTGCACTGGCTGGCTGACCTCCTCTGTGCTCTGGTGATGCTGACTGCCCCAGCCAACACCTCCCAGGCCAGATTGGTGACTCTGGTGGACCTCCTGCAGCCAGAGCGGGGATCGAGGACATCACCACAGCCTTTCATTGCATCCTGCAGACACCCCAGAGAGGCGTCAGTAAATTTGGGGACTGCTGTCTCCTTTGCTTTCAGGGCCATCGCGTGGAGCAGTCCTGCGCTGTTGGCATGAAGTAGGCTGCGCTTTGCTGCGCTTGAAGCTTGGTGCCTGGAGCGAGGAATCGCTGACGACACAGCGGGCCGAGCAAATCCAAACCCGCCCGCCAGCGATCCGGTGTTTCCTGTGAATACATTATTAAAAAATGCACCGGGAAGGGTGCGATACAGCGCGAAAATCTGCCATTGCGGCTGGCTGGTTAAACGTTGTTTGTTTACACCCCCTACTGCACTGAGTGCAAACCTGGGATGATTCCACCAATAAAATTTCAATTGCTAAATTTCAATGATATAGTCAAAAATAAGGTGACTAGTCCAGCACTGAAGATGACCTACAATAAATGCTGAACTGACCATTCAGGGATGGTTGTATCTATACTCTTTGCATCTATTTTAGGTATTTTTATTGTCAATGGGGCATTGTATTGCCAGGTGTATTGCAGACTAAGAGATGAGACGACTGCCTATGGGGGGGTTGTACGTGTAACTTCTTATAACAAATTTGAACATTTATTGTAAGTGCTAAATAGCCCATAGTAGAATTAAGTTTCACATTATGCTTTAGGTGTCTAGGTAAGCTAATAATTCTTTATATCTGACTCAGAGATTTAAATGTGCCCTATTATTTTTATCATTCTCTAGTTCAAGTTAAGCAGAGACTGTTTGTCCTACAAAACATTTCAACATCCATGTAGCATGAACACCCCAGAAACATCATTTAAACAGTTCATTTTCGGCTTCTTCCTCAGAAGCAGTTCAGTGCAATGTTGACGTTTTAATGTTCTAACTACAGCAACAAAATATACACCTGACTCTGACAAAGGATTTAATAGTGAGGTTTCTGTGCCTTTTTAAGCTTCCTCCATGCCTCCTCCCCACGTTGTTATTTTGCTAAAAAGGGGAAATTGGACAATAGCACTCAAACTTTGAAAGCCCTTTTTAAATGGGCTTGTGGGGGAGTGTGAGGTCATGCACTTTGGGAGGAAGAATAGAGGCATAGACTATTTTCTAAATGGGGAGAGAATTCAGAAATCTGGAGTGCAAAGGGACTTGGGAGTCCTAGTCCAGGATTCTCTTAAGGTTAACTTGCAGGTTGAGTCGGTAGTTAGGAAGGCAAATGCAATGTTGGCATTTATTTCGAGAGGACTAGAATATAAAAGCAGGGATGTGCTGCTGAGGCTTTATAAGGCTCTGGTCAGACCACATTTAGAATATTGTGAGCAATTTTGGGCCCCGTATCTCAGGAAGGATGTGCTGGCCCTGGAGAGGGTCCAGAGGAGGTTCACGAGAATGATCCCAGGAATGAAAGGTTTAACATATGAGGAACGTTTAAGGACTCTGGGTCTATACTCGATGGAGTTTAGAAGGATATGGGGGGAATCTGATTGAAACTTACAGAATACTGAAAGGCCTGGATAGAGTGGACGTGGGGAAGATGTTTCCATTAGTAGGAGAGACTAGGACCCGAGGGCACAGCCTCAGAGTAAAGGGAAGACCTTTTAGAACAGAGATGAGGAGAAACTTCTTTAGCCAGAGAGTGGTGAATCTATGGTATTCATTGCCACAGAAGGCTGTGGAGGCCAGGTCATTGAGTGTATTTAAGACCGAGATAGATAGGTTCTTGATTGATAAGGGGATCAAAGTTTACGGCGAGAAGGTGGGAGAATGGGGTTGAGAAACTTATCAGCCATGATTGAATGGCAGAGCAGACTCGAAGGGCCGAATGGCCTAATTTCTGCTGCTATGTCTTATGGTCTAAATGTACCAGACAATCTCTTATCTAACATACTCTAAACATATAAACACTGTGGCAACAAGAGCAGGCCAGAGGCTCAGAATCCTACAGCGAGCAACTCCCCTCTTGACCACCACACCCTCCCCACTCCACCCCCACCACCCTCAAAGCCGGCCCACCAACTACAAGGCACAAGTCAGGAGTGTGATGGAATACTCTCCACTTGCCTGGATGAATGCAGCTCCAAAAACACTCAAGAAGCTTGACACCATCCAGGACCAAGCAGCCCACTTGATTGGCACCTCATCCACAAACATTCACTCCCTCCACCACTGACACACAGTAGCAGCAGTGTGTACCATCTATAAGGTGCACCGCAGGAACTCACCAAGGCTCCTTAGACAGCACCCTCCAAACCCACGACCACTGCCATCTAGAAGGACAAGGGCAGCAGACACATGGGAACACCACCACCTGGAAGTTCCCCTCCAAGCCACTCACCATCCTGACTTAGAAATATATCACCGTTCCTTCACTGTTGCTGGGTCAAAATCCTGGAACTCCCTCCCTAACAGCACTGTGGGTGTACCTACACCACATGGACTGCAGCGGTTCAAGAAGCAAGTTCACCACCACCTTCTCAAGGGCAGTTAGAGATAGGCAATAAATGCTGGCCTAGCCAGCGACACCCACATCCCATGAACGAGTATTAAAAAAAACACTCTGCTCTTAGAATGGTTTGCAAAAACACATGAATGCGTGTGTGTACACGCAGACACACACGAAAGTGAGCCCCGCCCCTGCACACACACAGGTATCGAGCCCTGCACACACTCCCATGCATGCACACATGCATCCCAGCACCATAAGCTGTGTAGGGATGTCGAAAAGTAGTCATCTTCACTACATTTTTATTTCAAACAATTTCAGGTTGGTAAGTGGCACTGGTATAATTGGATAAAAACAAAAAGCTAAAAGCTACTGCGGATGCTGGAAATCCAAAACAAAAACAGAATTACCTGGAAAAACTCAGCAGGTCTGGCAGCATCGGTGAAGAAGAAATCAGTTAACGTTTCGAGTCTTCATGACCCTTCGAAGGGTCATGAAGACTCGAAACATTAACTGATTTCTTCTCCACCGATGCTGCCAGACCTGCTGAGTTTTTCCAGGTAATTCTGTTTTTGACTGGCATAATTGGATCCAACGCTGTTTCTCTGGAGCCCATGTGAAAGACAAGCGGCAACATAAGTTGGGCTGAAAATCCAGTTTCCATGTTGTAATTCCAAGCAATTCATTTCTTACTTTACAACTGAAGAAGGAAGTTAATCTCCAGCCTCACAAATTCCCCATTTCAAATTAGCATGTGAAGCATCACCAGAGTCTTCAGAAGTGACTGCTCCTATTCTCATCTGTGCTCGTTTAACAGGATTTGAATCTTTTCATTTTGATGTTGCTTTATATGTTTGATGGCTTTGAGAAGTGACAATTAAAGGGATGATAGTTTTTGTCTGCCAAAGGGAACTTCACTTTCCAATTAAAATCTGCAGCCTTCTGAAAAATAAATCTTTACTCTTTCCTAATGGATGATTCATTAAAATCCAACACAGGTACAAGTCAGAATCCTCCACAGTCAGCACAGGTAGGCAAGGGTAGAATCATCAGTCTGTTCTAAAACCAACATATTCTGAGACATTCTTGTGGTGCAATTTTGTTTTTTTTTAAATATTAATAGAAATATCCCAGCCATATTCTCTAGATTTATTATTCCGATTTATTCAATCAATTCCAATTTTCCATGCTGTGACTAAGAACATTAGACAATTTTATATAAAACGATGCACAGGAGTTACCAGCAGAGCTTTATGATTAGATATCATGCCACAATGGGTGCCATATTTTTACCCAAATTAAAACCAAATTGCTTACCTTACAACTGATAGAATAATGACATACTGGAGAAGGATTTTTTAAAAATTCACAATATTGCTTGAATTTAAAAAGTAAAATTGAATACTCAATATATAACTTGCTTTAGAAACACAAATTTGAAAAGCAGTTTTGACTGTGTTCTGAATATTCTATCAGAATTCAACTTTAAACAAGAATCACTTCATTTTCTCTAAAGGAAATTGTTTAGAAATGAATTAGTGTTTCCTAATTTTTTTGTCTTTTTATTCATTCACGGGATGTGGGTGTCACCAGCTGGGCCAGCATTTATTACCCATCCCCAGTTGCCCTCGAGAAGGTGGTGATGAGCTGCCTTCTTGAACCGCTGCAGTCCATGTGGTGTAGGTACACCCACAGTGCTGTTAGGGTGGGAGTTCCAGGATTTTGGCCCAGAAACAGTGAAGGAACGGCGATATATTTCCAAGTCAGGATGGTGAGTGGCTTGGAGGGGAACTTCCAGGTGGTGGTGTTCTCATGCATCTGCTGCCCTTGTCCTTCTAGATGGTAGCGATTGTGGGTTTGGAAGGTGCTGTCTAAGGAGCCTTGGTGAGTTCCTGCAGTGCATCTTGTAGATGGTACACACTGCTGTGTCTTGAAGAGATGTTAATGTATATAATGTTACTGGGAATTATTTTTTAAAATAGAGTTCTAGTGGGGTCTGTGATTATGTGTGTGTTACTTGGATTAAAGCTAACTAGCCTGGGTGCTTTGATGTATAGTGGTTTTGAGATGTTAAATAGGTAAACATAAGGAGGGTAGAAGGTAAAGTGTAAATTTGCATTTGTTAAAAAAACCCATTCAAGACTGCAGGTGAAATCTTACACCTAGCTAGAAGATGCCAAGCAATGTATTTATTTTTTCCCAGCTTACCACTAAAATAGGTGGGATGAAAGGATGTTATTGTTAGCAGAGGTAATGTTAAAAGCCTAGTGATACCATGGAAAATTTACAAAGAGAAAGATATGTATAAAGGAGAAAGGAGATTGTGTGTAAGGTAGAGGGATTTTAAGATCCAACAACGTGAGAAGCCTCCAGCCTGTAAGCTTCAAGTCTGTCTGTCTGAAAAAAACTAATTTTGAATGCGACTGTCCAGGGTGTGCTTTGCCAGAGGTCTGTTAAATCTATGAGTTTTACTGTTGCCTTACCGGGGGTGTAATTGAGGGTCAGATTAATTAGGGGATTTTTGTAGTTATTATAGTAGTAATTTTATAGACATATGTACATGTTTACAATCTTTCTCATATTAATAAATGCTTAATTTAATTTTATAAAAACCTATTGAGACTCATTGGTCTTATTACTACTGAATTCAAAGCCTGATTCTTGAAACATACAAATTGCAAAAAATGGGTTAGGACAGTTGTTTCAAGTTTACCTCTGGGATTTGAACAACTCAGCCTTTACCGCCGGCTGGGTCATAATAGCTGCCACTGCGCATCAGTGGAGGAGTGAGTGAATGTTTGTGGATGTGGTGCCAATCAAGCGGGTTGCTTTCTCCTGGATGTTGTTGAGCTTCTAGTGTTGTTGGAGCTGCACTCATCCAGGCAAGTGGAGAATATTCCATCACACTCCTGACTTGTGCCTATAAGGTGGTGGACAGGCTTTGGGGAGACAGGAGGTGGGTTACTCACTGCAGGATTCCTAGCCTCTGACCTGCTTTTATAGCCACAGTATTTATGTGGCTAGTTCAGTTCAGTTTAGTTTCTGGCCAATGGTAACCCCCAAGATGTTGATAGTGGAGAATTCAGTGATGGTAATGTCATTGAATGTCAAGTGGCGATGGTCAGATTCTCTCTTTTTGGAGATACTCATTGCTTGGCACTTGTGTGGCACGAATGTTACTTGCAGTGGCTATTCAGTGACTATTCCCTCACAGCTGTTTACTCCTCAAATTTCTTCGCTGAAAACAGGATACACTTTAACTGGATGAGCTGAGCTGAATATTTCCAGGAAGAGCTCCCTCTTCAGATTTTACGGCTTACTACAAACCAGCCAAAGTGGGTCTGAAAATAAGATCACAATCCATAAACAACATCAAACACTATTGAATGGATTTGCAATTAATTGAAACAATATTACATACTTTTCCAAAACAAACAAATGCATATATAATGTAGGAAAGGTTGCTTTTCATATGCCTTTTTAAATCTTCAATTGTCTGAAATAAATGTGCATGATTTATTAACAGAATAGCTCATTGAATAATAACAGGAAATCTACACTGATAAACCTGATAGGTTTTGCACACACTAAATCATTCCTGTCCTGTTAGGTCCATTGACGAATGATGGCTAGTAGTCCTCTTGGAAATGCAATTAAAAATATTTTTTAAAAAACATTCTCTGTGTACTAATTCAGTCTGTGTTATTGCCACAATAACAGTTTTACCTTACCTTAACAAAAGAGATAATCAAATTCTAAAATATGAAACCAATATAATCTTCCAAATATTGTGGAAAAAATGAGCTTCTTGCAATACAACAAAAGAATTGAGCTCTTATCTCTGCCAGCAAGTCACTAATAAAGCATAACTGAAGCGTGTTTAGGAAATAATTGTGAAGGCTGCTGTGTATTCTTTTGACAAAATAATTGTTGACTGACTTTGCTAATTGAAGGGCACTCCTTTCTTTTCCTCTTGAATCCTGCACTGTGATTTTTTTTCAGTGTTTGCCCCATCCTTCCATTAACATTAACGACAATTACAGGCAAGAGTCAAAAGAATAACTGGATGTGTTTATAGCAGTCCCGAAATATCAGCTTTCACCATTGCTATCACCAGTGGTGATGGCGTAGTGGTATTGTTGTTGGATTATATTCCTGAGACCCAGAGTATTGCTCCAGAGACCTGGGTTCAAATCCCACCACAACAAATGGTGGAATTTGAATTCAGTAAAAATCTGGAATTAAAAGTGATGACCATGAAATTAATGTTGTAAAAAGCCATCTGGTTCACTAATGCCCTTTAGGAAAGGAAATCTACTGTCCTTACCTGGCCTACATGTGACTCCAGACCCCAGCAATATGATTGACTCTTAAAATGCCATCTGAAAAGGGCAATAAATGCTGGCCTAGCCAGTGACACCCGCATCCCATAAATAAATTTTTTAAATGTCATCTGCTGTTTTATTCTTCTCTGCGTTCTGGCCCTTCATCTTGGCTTCTTACTCTAAAAAGCAAAAGGATGATTTTGAATTGTTCTGAACTTTGAATATGTAGATTCTTTCCCATCTCCCTACAATATTCCCCCTTACTCTTCTAAAGGCATGGTCTCAAATTGCATTATAATTGCACTTCACCCAAATGGCTGTTATTCATTGTGTGAGACTAAACATTGAGCATTGATAAGTTATATATTGTCCATGTGGGCGAGGGGTAGATGGAGTGTCGAAGGTGCACTGCAGATTCACTAGAATTATAGTGGGGCTGAGCAGTTTAGATATAAAAGGATAGTTTGCTGAACTTGCCTTGTATTCCCTTGAGTATTGGAGATTGAGGAATGATCTGATTGAGGTGATTAAAATGTTAAATAGACTTGGCAGGATAAATGCTGAGAAACAATTTCCTCTGCTGGGGGGAATCAAGAATATTAGGGACATCATTTTAAATTCAAGAACAAAGCTGTTCAGGAGCAAAATTAGGAAGAAAGTTTTCCATTCCAAATGTGGTAGCAATCTGGATACTTTTCCCCAAAGAGTCAGGGAAATTTTCAAGATTGACAGAAATAGATTTTTGTCCAGTAAGGGCACCAAGGGATGTGGAAGAAACAAAGGAAAAATGAATTTGATGTGCAATCAACAATTGTTTAATTGAAACGAAAACAAAAATAGCTGGAAAAACTCAGCAGGTCTGACAGCATCTGCGGAGAGGAACACAGTTAATGTTTCGAGTCCGTATGACTCTTCATCAGAACTGTTTAGTCTCACACATGAATAACAGCCACTTGGGCAATTATAATACAATTTGAGACCATGCCTTTAGTTCTGATGAAGAGTCATACAGACTTGAAACGTTAACTGTGTTCCTCTCCACAGATGCTGTCAGACCTGCTGAGTTTTTCCAGCTATTTTTGTTTGAGATTTCCAGCATCCGCAGTATTTTGCTTTTATCTTATGGTTTAATTGACCTGTGGGGCTGAATGGCTTCCTCCTGTTTCTAATGTTGCTGTTCTGCCAATGGAAACGAAGAGCATCAGAGCCCAGCCTGGTCCTGTCCTCACTCAGTAACCACACAGCTCCCAGTAAGGATAGCAGCTCCCAGTAAGGATAGCGATCAGGAGAAGGGATGCTTTCCCTTCCTGGCCAAAGGAACGCTGACGCCAACTGAGGCACCTTTAAGTACAGGCTGGGAATTTTCTGCTTCCGACTGTTCATTTACCAACCCAGTCATCTGGGAAGCTAAAGAAAATACTACTTTAAAATAAACCATTCAATGTTAATAGTACATCACCAGATTCTTCAGAACAGCAGGATAACTGTAAACTGTTTGAAAAGCGGTTGCTTACACACTGTATTTCCTGACTCAGTGTTCCCTTCAATACCAACACTGTCCACCCACAGGTGCAGAGATGCGTTGGGAGGAGAAAGTCATAAAAAGCAGCACTTTGAGATACACTATAGCATTGCATGAATTCATATCTTGTCCCTTTCTCCCAAAGATAAATATATGAGCTTCCAAAATGATAGTCATATTACTGTGTTTCTTACAAGTATAACCAAATACTTTTTAATGCTAAAACTATGGACTTTAAAGTTGTGTAGAGGCATCTGGGTTTTTACTTTATTTTAAAATGCTGACTGTTATAATGTTTGCTATGCTTTATCATAATTTGGGTTCCAAACAGATTTTAACATGCTACAATAGCACCTTTAATAAATTAGTATTGGGTCTATAAGCAAGTGATGTACTTCAATTTTAAATAAACTATTCCGTTGTTAATTACTTTTATAAATCACAGCTAACTGTTTCACTACAGCCAGGAATCAAAACGATTTAATAGCATGGTTTCATAATGGTCTCACATTGTTAATATGGCTCCTGTTAAATAAACTTCTTTATTACTACAACTAAATCTGTTTCAATTAATCTTTGTAACATAGATCTGCTGTGTACCACTCAGCAGAAAACTTTTTTTCCAATGACTGTGGACAAGTGAAGAACAGCAAACAAGGGGACCTTTAAAAATACCAAGAAATCCTGAAAACTCTTCACAGGAGTGACACCAAAATTTAAAAAAAAACAGATTTGTACGGTCCATTAATTTAGCAATGCCCAAGCTTTTTTGTCTTCATTGGTCACTTGTGTGTAAACCAAGGAGTCCCATGGGACACATAAAATCTAAATCAATGTTCTCGTTAATTTGCATACATCTTGAGCTGCTGCAATGAACAGAGCTTCCTGTTTGGATTTTGGGCTTGTCCACCAATGAGGCAACAGCACTAACTACAGCCTTTCTTAACACTTCAAACTCATGGAAATCAAACAAGAAATACCAGCAAATAATATATATATGAGCACAAAAAGAGCTGAGTTACTTGGGCTTTCTGAACTAAATTAGACTTGGTCCAAATTCAAGTTAACAATAATCAGTTATTTTCAACTGTTTACTCAAGAACGATTGGAATGATGTGGTATATTGCATGTGATACGTATGTGGTGGGTCACAGATTCATTTCACTGACCTTAGCTGAGACAAAGAACAGAATATCAGATTCCTCCTCAAAGCCAGGAGAGACAGAGAGTATGAGAGAGAAAGAGAAAGAGGGAGAAGGCACGCCACACGACAGAGAGGCACCTCTTGGTTAGTCTTTTACTGCTACTAATATCTGATTCAGAGTGGCAACGACTGAGACCAAGCAGCAACCTGTCTGACCAGTCCTTTCACTGCAATTGTTATTCATTGATGTTTGACCAATGGAGAACAGCTGGAGAATGTTTATGGAGAAAAACAACAGGAGGAATATTAGGCTGAGAGTGTTGTCCTATGAAGAAGATTGAGTAGAATGGATAAAAGCAAAATACTGCGGATGCTGGAAATCTGAAACAAAAACAAAAATACCTGGAAAAACTCAGCAGGTCTGACAGCATCTGCGGAGAGGAATACAGTTAAATTATGGAGTCCGTATGACTCTTCATCAGAACTAAGGAAATATAGGAATGAGGTGAAATATAAGCTGGTTGAGGGGGGTGGGACAGGTAGAGCTGGATAGAGGGCTAGTGATAGGTGGAGGCAAAGAAGAGATTGCCAAAGATGTCATAGACATAAGGACAAAGGGGTGTTGACGGTGGTGATATTATCTAAGGAATGTGTTAATGGGGACATTAAGGGTAGCAAGCAGGACAAGCTAGTGGCAGATGGCCCTATTGGAGGTGGGGTGGGGGGGAAGGGATCGAAATGGGCTAAAAGGTGGAGATAAAACAATAGATCAAAATAAATTTTTAAATAGGTGGGAAAAGAAAAATATATATATATTTTTAAATTATAAATTATTGGAAAAAGGGGGGTCGGAAAGGGGGTGGGGATGGAGGAGAGAGTTCATGATCTGAAATTGTTGAACTCAATATTAAGTCCGGAAGGCTGTAAAGTGCCTAATCGGAAGATGAGGTGCTGTTCCTCCAGTTTGCATTGAGCTTCACTGGAACAATGCAGCAGGCCAAGGACAGACATGTAGGCATGAAAGCAGGGTGGTGCGTTGAAATGGCAAGCGACAGGGAGGTCTGGGTCATGGTTGCGGATAGACTGAAGGATGGATTTGTTTTTTCTAGGGTTAAAAAGAATAAGAGGTGATCCTATTGAAAGGATAAGTGGGCCTGTCAGGTTAGATGCTGAGACATCATTTTCCCTGCCTGGAGATTCTAAAATTAGAGGTCACAGTCCCAGGGAAAAAGGTCAGCTGTTTAAGACTGAGGATAGGAGAAATTTCTTCACTCCAAGGGTTGTGAATCTTTGGCATTATCTACCCGAGAGGTCTGTAGATGCTCAGTCATTGTGTATATTCAAGATTGAGATTAAAAGGTTTTTAGACACTAAGGGAATCAAGGGATATGGGGATACGATAGGAAAGTGGAGTTGATGTTGAAGATCAGCTAAGTTTTTATTGAATTCCATCTTATCAGAATAGGGGGGTGGAGGGATGGGTAGAATCTCCTCTGCTTCAAGTTATTATGAATCTACTTTCATGCCTACTCAAAAAAAGGCAACAAAAGGAATCTTTGATCATAAAGCAGCAATTGTATTACTTTTATGACTCTACAGCTTCCCAAAAATAAGAGGTATCACCCCTAACCCCGATGTCAGCCTCTGATTGTACTTACATAGGCACTGGTCACCCACTGCTATCCTCACCAAATAACCCTTTATTCATGAGTCCAGATAAAGAGCATTAGAAATCTATTTAACCATTGTGGGATCACAGTAAAGCCTAATCAGATATAGAGACTTTCCTGCAAAGATCATTGGATCAACCAGAAGTCGTGTCCAGTCGGACATTCCTTCATACTAATCAAGAAAAATTGAGGTCCATTACAGCAGCCTCACTACAACTCCTGCTGAGTTCAGCTAATTTAGCACAAAATGGAAATCTACCCTGGCTCCCCTGATCTGTTAGCCCTTGCCTTACAACTGAGCCAGTGGAGAAATTTGTACATTTACAAGTGGATTGTACAAGGGACAATCACATCGAGAGGGTTCTCATTTGGCATGTTGAGGTGTAGCTTTTCATTTTGAAAAATGAGTGAGGATGAATCTTGGAAGCCTGAAGATTATAGGAAGAGACAAAGATGAAAATAAAGAATTCCATAGGTTGGAGGTGCTGGGAATGAGTAGGGCACTGTAGAATGATCTTTGATTTCAATGCAGTGGGAATCTATAGGGAGGAAGTTCAAGGGAAATTGCTTGAAGCTTCGAACAGTATGAGACCAAAGTTCAAGGTGTACAGTTCATAGCAGAAAGATTGAGACAGTAAGAGTTTAGTAATTGAGAAGTTTGAATGATAAGCTATTTCTTGTCTGTTAACCAAGAGTTGGAGAGATTTGTTGGAAGCTAAGTGTGTTAGGAGTCTATGTTTAGCACAGGTTTTGTTCCCATTAAGATACCTTCTCAAAGTATAGGAATTTAAATTGGAAACATGCTCATCTAACAAACATAAGTATTTAATTGTACTGATCTACTGCTTAATCAAGTGTTGGGACATTTTATTCATGTTAAGTTCGACAGACATTTATTTGACAATATCATCTGTTGACTCACATTGGTCCCTGAGGTCATCTGTCAGTTTTCTAGTGCTTCCTGCAGTAACATTCTGTACTAAATACAGATGTTTTACTTGTTTAGACTCAGATCCATCAGTGATGACAAGTAAACCTGTCACTATAGTGCAGCTTGATCTGATGGAGTGCTGACATTTCATCCACTCAGAATCTGTTAGTCAAGCAAATAAGTCCTTTGCAGTCCCTGGGACCCTCCGAATGGATGTAGAGGTAGCCAGCTTCTTGCCAGATAATTCATCATATTGATTTAATGGGTTTCTATTAGTTCTTATCAATATTGATGACTTTTGTTAAAGAATAAATTTATAGCACTTTTGTTGAACCAATTGTGCATCAGCTGTTTCCCACTGGGTAATACAAGCACCTCTCGAGTCAGAAGGTTGTAGGTTCAAGTCCCACTCCAGGGATTTGAGTAGAACCAAAAATCAAGGTGCAAACTAGTACAGTACTGAGGGTGTCCAGCACTGTTAGAGGTGCTGTCTTTCTAATGAATTCCTATCAGTGCTCTTGGGTGAATGTAAAACATCCAATGGCACTATTTTAAAGAAGAGCAGGGGAGTTATACCCGGTGTCCTAGTCAACTAACACCAGACTAACAGATTATCTGGTCATTATTACATTTCTGTCTGTAGGAGCTTCCTCTACACAAATTGGCTGCTGTATTTCTTACTTTACAACAGGAATTAACTTCAAAGGTACTTTGTTGTCTCTAAAGCACTCTGGGATGTCCTGGGGTTGTGAAAGGTGCTATAGAAATGCAGCTGTTTCTTTTTATTTTCAGTTTCTTTCAAAATCTTGGAACGATAAAATGCTTTTGCAATGATTTCAAACAGGAAACAAACTCCAGTGATAGAAAAGCCCTCCTAATAATATCAAGGTTTTAAACCCTACTTCAAACAATACTACATACTACAAACACGCCTTTCAAGTGAAGCAGCATTTCACTTGCATTTCCCCCAACTTAGTCTACTGCATTCGTTGCTCCCAATGCGGTCTCCTCTACATTGGAGAGACCAAACGCAGACTGGGCGACCGCTTTGCAGAACACCTTCGGTCTGTCCGCAAGAATGACCCAAACCTCCCTGTCGGTTGTCATTTTAACACTCCACCCTGCTCTCTTGCCCATGTGTCTGTCCTTGGCCTGCTGCATTGTTCCAGTGAAGCTCAACGCAAACTGGAGGAACAGCACCTCATCTTCCGACTAGGCACTTTACAGCCTTCCGGACTGAATATTGAGTTCAACAACTTTAGATCTTGAACTCCCTCTTCCATCCCCACCCCCTTTCCGTTTCTTCCCCCTCCCTTTTGTTTTTTCCAATAATTTATATAGATTTTTCTTTTCCCACCTACTTCCATTATTTTTAAAATATATTCCACCCATGGTTTATTTCACCCCACCCCCACTAGAGCTACCTTGCGTGTCCTGCTCTCCAATCTTAATTAGCACATTCTTTTAGATAATATCACCACCTTCAACACCTCTTTGTTCTTTCGTCTGTGACATCTTTTGGTTATCTCCACCTATCACTGCTTGCTTGTCCCAACAACCACCCCCCTTCTTCCCCACCCCTCCCCTCCCCCTTAAACCAGCTTATATTTCACCCCTTTCCTATTTCTACTTAGTTCTGTTGAAGGGTCATGAGGACTCGAAACGTCAACTGTGCTCTTCTCCGCCGATGCTGCCAGACCTGCTGAGTTTTTCCAGGTATTTCTGTTTTTGTTTTGGATTTCCAGCATCCGCAGTTTTTTGATTTTATATTTTTAATACTACATTCTACTTTCTCTGATAATGCCAGCATCCTTCCCACCTTTCCTCCAGGCACCAGCTTTAGCCATTCTTTACCTGGGTGAACCTTAACAGCAGTCTATTCAACTCGGAGGGCATCATGTGTAAATCACATCTTCTCTTCGCTTGATGTTTGTGTTCCAATATAAACCACTCCACAGCAATCCAAGACAAGAACCTTGCATGAATCTTCCCTTCTTAGCTGAGCAATGCTGAGACCAATTGTGGTGACCTCCAATGACCATCCTTACTGAGATCTATTAACTCAAAGAAATCAAATCAGAAACAGTTTAGTCGAGATTATTTAATCCTATACCAGGCAGCGTCCTGTACAACTGGCCAATGGAGCCCCTGATAAACACTTTCACAGCTGTTCTGTCTAATTGGTTTTAAATTGCTTGGCCAGTAATTATTAACATCTGACAATAAGCAATTAAAACCCTGACTAGTCTTTTTAAACTGACCAATCAGGACAACATAGAGTTGGCCCAGTGTCATCACTCAAAACAAAAGTGTCAAAAGAATAAATTCCCAAATCATAAAAAAGGAAACTTATTAAATTAAATAAGGATATTACTCCCTGTATCAACTGTGTATTCCAGATCCTGCAGTTTCAATAAAACCCTGCATGAAAATTGATCAGCATCCCAGACCCTGTTTTACAACGAATGGGAAACTTCCCCAAATACTTTTGGGCTTGGTAAAATGAAAGCTGGTTTTTTTTTTCATGCTCAAGATGTGGACATTAGTATGGCTGAAAAAGGAGACAATTTTTGTTGAAGCTTTTCATCTTGCACTCATCAGGACAATTCACAAGAAAATACCAATGTCAGGGGAAACAACATTTTTATACATGCTGATTGGTTGGCAAGTGGACTCTGATTGGTAGAGGCATTGCCATGGAGAATGCGCCCAGTTAATGGTGATTGACAGTTAACTGCCAAGCATTGTTTGAAATTTAAACCAGGCACCTTGACTCTGATTGGTCAAGACATTGCACTGAGGAATGAGTCAGCAAATGGCTGTCACTTATTTTGTTTGGCTGAAACAGGCGCAATGTGTGTACATGCTCTTTCTGTCTGCAAAGAACAGGGCCCCGTGTATTAATATATGTAGCTTCCAGTACACGTAAATGTACCACATTGGGAGCCCAACTGACAATCTTAAATTGGTTGTCAGCATAATTCTTAGCACATTGAGGATTATTTAGTAAATAATTGTCCAATCGCGGAATCAAATCGAATGTTGGACACTTTAGAGTTTTGCTAGTATGGGCTGGTTGGGTACGGTTTGTACCTTGCTCATTGCGAACAGCGGCTGGGCCATGTTGTTTGATATGATCCACCAGCCTTTGGGACATACGGCCTACATACCTAGCATCACACTGGCACTGAAATTCATATACCATATTACTCATTTGTGTGATAGGCAGAACGTCTTTTTGGCTTGGCGACAGCATCCTGTTAGTGGAGAATACCACTCGTGTTGCTACTGCATAGCTAGCTTCACCTGTTGCTCAAATTTTTGAGATACCTTGCCCTTCCAGGGTAATCTGAGGTAGACTGGGAACTTTTCAGGGCTGAAAGTAATGGCCTCAGGCCTGTTTGCACGATATACAGTGTGAAATGATCTGATCGGGGTAGCCATTATCCCACAGAATTGTACCCAATTTCAGCATTAAGCTTGTATGGTGAGAAAATGGCTTGGACCCTATTTATGAGGCTGCCGATAAGACCAATCTTATAGCATGTGGAACTGTAAGAATCCCAATGTGTATATTGACCAGTGAAGGTAGACTGTGGTAGAGAATCTCCTGGCAGATTTCTCAACTAGTATGTCAAGGAAAGGGAGTTCATTTAACTGCTCCATTTCAAAGATGAATTTGAGCACAGGATGGGGTCCATTAAGACATGTAAGAAAATTATTACATGCAGCTGCGGATTTAAATATAGCAAACGTATCATCCACATATAGAAATGTACAGGTCTCATACAGTATAAATATGTTGTTTCCCCTGACATTGATATTTTCTTGTGAATTGTTCTGATGAGTGCAAGACAAAAAGCTTCGACAACATATGTCCCTTTTTTTCAGCCATATCCAAGTCCTACATGTCTACACGGACATTACTGGAAAAGCTAAGGTTTATTGGTCACCCCGAGTTGCTCAGAGTTTGATACAAACTTCTTGCCTTGCTAGGCTTCATCAGAGGACAGGTAAGGGCCAACGACACTGGTGTAGCAATGGGGTCGTACAGAACATGGGGCAGACTTTTCTTAAAAAAAACACTAAATTACATTATTTTGGGTTATTTCAGTCTCTAAATTTTACCTGATCAATTGATATTGGCTTGCATGCAGCTATCTGTGATAAATCAGAGATCTGGCTTGTCTTTGATCATAACAGACTGAGCTGGGGCCAATGTTCCAGCTCTGTTACACTTTTCTAAAATAAAGATGTGCATATAATTAAAGGGACCTGGTTGAATAAAGGCGCATAAATTCTAACATCATTTGGAAAGCTCAAAAAAACCTTATCAAGGCTGAAGAGAGAGGGTTAAAAAGTGTCAAAAAAAAATAAAGGGAAAAACTAAAAATAAAGAAGCACTTAAAGACTTTTTTTTTGACGATGTGCACCTAGCAATTGAACCCCTTCAATATTAGTGAACCGATGTTCAACTGATTGCATGAAATGTGTTAATGGAGTAACATTCCATTTAAAATAGCATTGAGATTTAAAGGCATTTATTTATTAGTCAGTCAAGAACTGAAGCATGTTTAACACTTGAGCCTCACTCACTGCCCTTGGAGACCTAAGAACTTGATTCCTTTCAGCCTGCAACTAATTTAAATTGGAGTTGCCCACTAGAATTGAATGTGACATGACAGCAAAAGTCAGCTTTATGCTAAAAACAAAAAAAAAAACTCTTGGGTTTGAAGACCAGCCCAGAGAAATTAGATGAAATTTGTCTTTTTATGACAGTTTATGAAACCACCAGTGGGCTCATTGAAATGAAGTCCTAATTTTATCAACACATTCTGCAGACACTGTTTGCTACAAGGTCCAACTCTTGTAGCTTCACATTAGCACAGAATATCCTATTTCCTTATGAATTGTCTCCTTTTGTTTCTGCTGAAGGTATTGACTCCTGTTTTACTGTGCGCTTGCACAGGGCCCCTCTGGTACCTTGACCAAATGTTTGAGGCTTAACCGTGAGTGTCAGGAAGCTATTTGATCTTGCCCAAGAACATAAACAAACCCAGGGCTTTCTTCATCTTACTTGCAGCAAGGGTTGCTATGGCAATCAGTTCAATTTTTTCCCTTCCTAACCCAGAGGAACAGAGGCCTGTTTTAGTGCCTCTGCCAGTGCCCCAGATATGGTCAATGAATTCAGCCTTGATCAGGATTTAACAGGGGACCATTCTGTATGATGCTACTCAACTCCTAAACATTGGGGAATCCTGAACATTATCTCAAGATGAATTGCATATTGAAGCTCAGGTTCCAGTTCCCCTTAAATAGTTCTGTAATACTATATTATCGCAAATAATCAAATTTCGATATTATCCTTTCTGATATTAACAGGCTAATGATTTATGCATTTGTATGACATTGCTTCTCATTAAGAGTGGAGAAATGATGGGCCTATTCAACATAAGCAGGTTAAAACCTGCTTTATTTCAAGTGGAGCTCCATAGGTCAAATTGGCATATATTCTGTCATATATTCTATATATCCTGTATGATATCATATATTCTGCTATATAACCTATATATCCTATATATTCTATAACCCTATTTTTTTCAGTTTACAGTCTATTCATATTTCAGGAATTGGTTCTATAATTCTATATCTTGCTCCCTTTTTAAGGGCAATGATGAGCTCAGGTTCCCACTCCTGACTGCAAACTGCAATCCTATGATTTCTGTTAGGTTTCGTGTGCATGTGGATGTTGCTTGAGGACAGGATGACGATCGGGATCAGCTGTGATGTCTTGCTCAGTCTAATAGGTTTTTTTTATTCACTTATGGAATGTGGGCTTCACTGGCTAGGACAGCATTTATTGCCCATCCCTAATTGCCATTGAGAAGGTGGTGGTGAACTGCCTTTTTGAACCGCTGCAGTCCATGTGGTGTAGTTACACCCACAGTGCTGTTAGGGAGGGAGCTCCAGGATTTTGACACAGCAGCAGTGAAGGAACGGCGATATATTTCCAAGTCAGGATGGTGAGTGGCTTGGAGGGGAACCTCCAGGTGGTGGTGTTCCCATCTATCTGCCGCCCTTGTCCGTCTAGGTGGTAGAGGTCGCTGGTTTGGGAGGTGCTGTTGAAGGAGCTTTGGTAAGTTTCTGCAGTGCATCTTGTAGATTGCAGACACTGCTGCCACTGTGTGTCAGTGGTGGAGGGAGTAGATGTTGAAGGTCGGATGCCAATCAAGTGGGCTACTTTGTCCTGGATGATGTTGAACTTCTTGAGTGTTGTTGGAGCTGCACTCATCCAAGCAAGTGGAGAGTATTCCATCACACTCCTGAATTGTGCCTTGTAAAGATGATGGACAGGCTTTGGGGAGTCAGGAGGTGACTTACTCATCGCACGATTCCTAGCCTCTGACCTGCTCTTGTAGCCACAGTATTTATATAGCTGGTCCAGTTCAGTTTCTGGTCAATGGTAACCCTCAGGATGTTGATAGTCTACTTGCACTAATGTTTAAATTCACAGATAAAGAGACCGCCATCAAGGGCAGAATTAATTCTCATTGGAGAAACATGGGTTACAAAGGACAGTCATTGTGGATTTGTCAATGACAAATCAAGACTGATTCATCTGATTGGTGATTTTGATGGTGTAAAAGCAGCTTAATGAAGGCAGTGCAGGAGATGCTGTGTATCTAGACTTTCAAAAGGTGTTTGATAAAGTACCACACGACAATTAATTAAAAAATAGAGACACATGACATTAAATGAATGGCAGTAAGTTGAGTAGATAATTGGCTAAGGGACGGAAAACAGAGAGTAGTGGTGAATGGATGTTTTTCTCATTGGAGTGAAGCATACAGATGACTCCTCTAGGGGTCAGTATCAGGACCACTGATTTCATTGTTACATGTAAATGACCTTATGGTACAGGGAATTCAATTTCAAAGTTTGCAGATGATACAAAACTTGGCAATGTGGTAATTAATGAGCATGTGATTAGCAGACATCAGGAGAATGTGGGTTGAATGCTGAATTGGATCAGGAACATGGCAGATGCAATTTAATGCAGGTAATTGTGAAGTAATGCATTTTGGGAGGAACATCATGGAGTGGCAATATAATCTTTATGGTAACTTTATAGGAGGAGGGTGCAAAAGCAGGAGGACCTGGGGGTGCCTATTCACAAATCTTCAAAGATGGCAGAACAAGTCAATAAGGCAGTTAAGAAAGCTTATGGAATATCTGACTTCATAATTCGGGGCATTGAATACAAAATCAAGGAAGTTGTGCTACATGTTTATGAATCACTGGATAGGCCTCAGCGGAAGTATTGGGCTGAATTTTCAATGCAGGATCAGGATCCCAATACCCAGATGAATTCTGAGTCCTGCAGCAGAGATGTCATTCTTGTGGCACTATTTTACTACAAAAAAACTGGTGTAAGCTACTTAAGTAAAAGTGGTAAAGCTGTTAACTAAAATACAGATATAAATTTTAAAATGCAGATAAAGGAAAAATATACTTAAAGGTACAATTTCAAATCCGTCCCTGAGATACTGTTGTGGGCTGTTGATTGAATTCTTTCGTTTTGAGGTGAAGGGGTTGAAACTTGAGGTTTTTTTCAGAAGCTGCGATGGGCTCTGCAGATGAACGTTCAAAGGTTTGCCTTCTCAGGTGGACTCAGCAGGTCATCAGATTTTTGGGAGAGAGAGGTTTCCTATTCCTCATTAATTCTGTGGTTACGACACTTGGAGATTGCCTGGACTCTTTAGGCAGGATAACAGTTGATTTCTTAATACCTTCCTCTTTGTCCTCCCTTGGACAAGAACCCTCCCTGATGTGGTACCTCAGAGTTCTTCCAGGGGGTTCTGCAACAAAATTCTCAGCCAGACTTTATGCAGTTCAAAAAACACAAAAATGGTTGCTATGTTAATATTTGAGGAGTCATTGTTTCACCAGACAAAGAAATTAATTATGTTGAGGTCCTTGGAAGTCCCTTCCTGTCTCCTATTCCCTCAGAAGTAAGAGTGTTTTTCACACGTTTCAGAGGATTCAATCCCTGGCAGAGTCTTTTGCATTTTAACAATTCTTCATAGCCAGCTCTAGAAATACGAGCCTGAAAAGGTTTGAGCTAATGCAGAAAAGTTACAAGTTGTCTGTCCATACTTGCATTTTGAAAAAGGCATTTAAACGCAATGTAAAGATTTGCAAATAGAAGTATACCTTTAAAACAGTTGTCCTTAAAATATCATAATTACACGCTCGTGACACACTCTTGACTTTTTGCCAATTATTTTAGACCTGTGACTTCTGGTTATCAATCCACTTGCCAGAGGAAACATCCCGCTTGCTCCATCAAAACCCCACAAAATTTTGTAAACCTCTATTAGGTCACTCCTTCCCTGCTTTAAGGAGAACAATCCTAGTTTCTCCAGTCTCTAATCCCTGCTATTATCCTGACAAACCTCACCCGTACCCTCTTTAAGGCCTTATATCCTCCCCATTGTGAGGTGCTCAGTATTAAACATATTGGGCCAGATTTTCAAAGGGAAGCGGGATCAGGACCTGGAGTGGGCGGCAATTAAAAATCATGGTCCTGGAGGTTATCTCAGGATCCCAACACCTCCTGAACAGTATTATGTAACGAGAAAGGGCTAATTAATAATCTTCTTGTAAAAGAACCTTTAGTGATAAATGACCACAATATGATAGGATTTTACATGATGTTTGAAAGTGAGGTAGTTCACTCTGAAGCAAGGGTGTTAAAGTTTAATAAAGGAAATTATGAAGGTGCGAGGGACAAATTGGCTGAGGTGAATTGGGAAAATACATTAAAAGGTATGCCTGTACATGGGCAATGGATAGTCTTCAAGTAACTATCACATAGCTTACAGCACCTATACATTCCTTCAAGGTGCAAAACCCCCCAAAAATTCAGTCAACCGTGGCTAACAAAGGATGTTAAAGATAGTGTAAGATTAAAAGAAGAGACTTATGATGTTGCCAGAAGTAGTAGTAAACCTCAGGATTGGGAGGTTTTAGATTACAGCAAAGGAAGACCAAGAAACTGGTAAAGAAAGGGAGAATAGAATATGAATGCAATCTAGCAAAAAACATAAAAATGGACTGTAAAAGCTTCTATAGGTTTATAAAGAGGGAACGTTTGGCTAAGACAAATGTGGGTCCATTACAGGCGGAGTCAGGAGAATTAATAATGGGGAATAGAGAAATGGCAGAGAAGCTAAATGATTACTGTGTTTATTTTCACTGAGGAAGATACAGGAAATCTCCCAGATTTAGAGATCCAAGGGACTAGGGAGAATGAGGAGCTGAAGGAAATTAGTGTAAGTAAGAAGGTTGTATTGGAGAAATTAATGGGACTGAAAGTTGATAAGTCCCCAGGACCTGATATTCTATCTCCCAGAGTGTTGAAAGAGGTTGCTATAGAGATAGTGAATGCATTGGTGATCATTTTCCAAAATTCTATACATCCTGGAATGGTTCCTGAAGATTGAAAGTTAGCAGATGTCACCTCGCTATTTAAGAAGGGAGGGAGAGAGAAAACAGGGAACTACAGACCTGTTAGCCTTACAACAGTAGTAGGGAAAATGCTAGAATCTATTCTAAAGGATGTGATAAATGGATACCTGGATAATCATAATCTGATTGGGCGTAGTCAGCACGGATTTGAGAATGGGAAGTCATGTTTGACAAACTTGTTGGAGCTTTTTGAGGATGTTACCAGCAGAATTGATAAAGGAGTTGATGGACGTAGCATCCTTGGATTTTCAGAAGACTTTTGATCTGATAGAGATGTTCAAAGTTATGAAGGTAAATAGGTAAAAATTATGCCCACTGGTTGATGAATTAGTAATTAAAAGCATCATTAGTAGAATAAAGCAAAAGGTTAGAAGACTTTTCTTTTGTTAAAGATTATTGAAATATAAAACATCCTAGCAGAAACAGCGATGGAAACACTATAGTGCACAGAAAGGAAAAGAAAAGTTGATAAATATTTGAAAAAGAAAAATTTACGACAGTTTTTAAAATTTATTGGTTCCCGGGATGTGGGTGTCGCTGGCTAGACCAGCATTAATTGCCCATCCCTAATTGCCCTCGAGAAGGTGGTGGTGAGCTGTCTTCTTGAACTGCTGCAGCCCATAGGAACACCCACAGTGCTGTTAGAGTGGGGAAAAGACAAGGAAGTGCACCTAAGTGGATTGATCTTCCAGAAAGCGGGCAGTGATATGAAGGGCTGATTAGTCTTCCATAGTGAGATATACTATGATTCCACATTCCAAATCGTGAACAAGCAGCTTCGCTCTGTTGAACACAAACAGGAATTTAAACAGCTGTGAAGTTTTTCACCTTACCCCCCAAACTCTCAAATACGCGACCTGTGAAGCAGCTAACAGAAAACTGCTAGGAAATAGATTTGCTTTTAAATGGATTTAATCTCTTTTGCCAGCATTTTTCTCCATGCTTTCTTTCATAAAATGCAATTTTGTGGGATCCCAGAGGTACAAAAGATATAACAAATAAAACATGAATCCGCAGCAGAAATTGTACTAAATATCACATTGCACTTTCATTCTGTAAGGCATCAATCTGGAGCGCAGTGATGGAAATTTCATCTCCGTTAGTAGCAAACACTCACTGAGATTAAAGTGGAGGTCAATCTGAAACATACCTTACCTTTGTTACAAGATGGAAACCGTTCCTCAGCTATGTCAACCATAAATAAATAAATCGCAGCACATTTATAAAATATTCTCAAGAATGAATGACGTTTGCCTCCTGTGTGCTCAGCACATGGAGGATATAGACGGCATATCTGGCCCCAAACAGCAGGAAGCAGGCCCATTCTGCTGTACTGACACGCTCAATATATCAGCACTGAGATACTGACAGCTGGGGAGGAGGAATCGCCAGATTTTAAACACTTTCATTTTGGTTGAAAATCTTACCTAGGAAATGTTGGTGGGTTGGCTGCAAGGACAAAGCACACTCATATTCACTGATAAAAAAAATGTTTGATTTTCTCCTTGTGCAATGGTGTAGAATGTTGTTAGGGCGTCAGCAACAAACTTTACATTTCTTCCAATTGAAATAAAAATCTACCCCACTGTGTTTGAGTCACCTCTGCCATTTTAACCCAGCAAGATGGAAATATGATTGTTAAGCTTATTATAGTTTTCTAAACTTTCTAACAAATTGAACTTGGTCAGTAATTTGCCTCTCCCACAATGTCCAAAGTGAAAACAGTTTCTCCTGAAAACAGTTGAAGATCATTTTGAATAATTTTGATCCAGAGAGGGGCTCATTCTGTCAGAAAGAAATCCTGGTGGACTCACTTGCAACAGAAAACTTCAGCAACATCGCACCTTTAACCAGTTAGTTAACATGCCAAGGTGCTTCACAGGAGAGTTAGTAAACAAGATTTGACCCTGAGCCACATAAGAAGTTAATAGGACAGGTGACCAAAAGCATAGTCAAAGAGGTAAGTTCAAAGCAGCATCTTAATAGAGGACAGTGAGGTGAAGAGCCGGAGAGGTTTAGAGTCCAAATTCCAGAGCTTAGAGCCTTGCTAGCTGCACCCAAGGCTGCTGATGGCGGAGTGATTAAAACCAGAGATGCAGAAGGGACCAGAATTAGACAAATGCAAAGACCTTGAAGATTTGTTGGACTGGAAGAGGTTACAGAGGTAGGGAGGGGTGAGGCCATGGTGGGATTTGTAAACAGGATGAGAATTTTAAAATCGCAGCAATACCAGCTTGGGAGACCATGTAGGTCAGCTAGTACAATGGTGATAAGTGAATAGGACGGTGGACAATAAAATCAGTTTTTGGATGTGTTCAAGTTCATGGAAGGTGATAAATGGGAGGATGGCCAGGTGGACACTGGAAAAGACAAGTCCAGAGGTAAGAAAATCTTGAATGAGGGTTTCAGCAACGATTGACGGGTGAAGTCGGCAAAGTTACTAAGGTAGAAGCAGACAACATTAATGATGACTATGTGTTTGGAAGCTTTTGGAGGCAGTAGCATAGTGGTATTGTGACTGGACTAGTAAACCAGAGACCAAGGTAATGCTTTGGTGACCCAGGTTCAAATCCCACCAGGGCAGATGGCAGAATTTGAATTCAATAAAAGTCTGGAATTAAGAGTTTAATGGTGACCATGAAACTAGTATTCATTCTTGTAAAAACCCACCTGGTTCACTACTGGCCTTTAGTGAAGGAAATCTGCCATCCTTACCTGGTCTGGCCTACATGTGATTCCAGTAATGTAGTTGACTCTTAACTGCCCTCTGAAATAGCCTAGCAAGCCATTCAGTTGTATCAAAGGAATGAAACTGGACAGACCACCTGGCATCAGCCTGGGCACCAGAAATGATAATGGCAAACTCTGCCTTTTGACCCTGCAAAGTCCTCCTTACTAACATGGGGGCTAGTGGCAAAATTGGGAGAGTTGTCTCACAGACTAGTCAAGCAACAGCCTGACATACTCATCCTTATGGAATCATAGGGCAGAATTTTCTGCCTGTCGGGCCTGACCCAATCTCCGGCGGGGATCGTCTCCCCGCCCGCCGGAGAAGCGGGCCCTGCTGCCATTTTACGTGGGCGGGCCAATTAAGGCCCACCCAGCGTGACGTCCGGCGGGAAGTGCTATGCACTCCCTGTGCGGGCGGAGGGATTCACCAAAAGAGAGCGTGCGGTCTTTCACGCATGCACACGACAGAGCGAACAGCTGCCTGAGGCTAAATGCTGCCTCAGGTGGATCGCTTCCACTTTGAAAAATATTAAAAATAGAAAAAATATCCTTAACATGTCCCCCTCATGTGACAATGTCATGAGATGGGACATGTTCATAAATTTCACTAGAATTTTATTAAACTTTTTAAATCCCTACATGAAACCTCATCCCACTGCTGGATGAGGTTTCATGTTTTCTCTATTTGCCGCCAGGGCTCCTGGCGTCCCCGCCAACCTTAGTTGTTTAAATGATCCTGTTAATGGCCTCAATTGGCCATTGACAGGTCGGCGGGCCTGCAGCTGATTTTGCCGCGCCCCCGCCTTCCTGAAAATTTAAATGGGGCGCGGTGATGTCAGGGGTTCCGCCTGATGTCATCCCGTGTAATTTTACACGTTGGCAAGTGGGCCCCGCCCCCTGCTCACCGACGGCAAAATTCAGCCCCAGGATCTTACAAATAATGTTCCAGACAGCACCATATATCCTGGGACAGGTATGTCCTGTCCAACTGGCAGGACAGACCCAGTAAAGGTGGCGGCACAGTGGTTTGCAGTCAGGATGGAGTTGCCCTGGGAGTTCTCAACATCGGCTTGGGACCCCATGACGTCAAAGAAACCTCCTGATGATTACCACGTACCGTCCTCCACCCTCCCCCTACGTCAGCTGATCAGTCAGTGCTCCTCCATGTTGAACACCACTTGGAGGAAGCACTGAGGGTGGAAAGGGTACAGAATGTACTTTGGGTAGGGGACTTCAGTGTCCTTCACCAAGAGTGGCTCTGTAGCACCATTACTGACCGAGCTGGCCGAGTCCTAAGAGACATAGCTGCTAGGCTGGGTCTGTGGCAGGTGGTGAGTGAACCAACAAGAGGGAAAGACATACTTGACCTCATCCTCACCAACCTGCCTGCCACAGATGCATCTGTCCATTACAGTACCTTTAGGAACGACCATCACACAGTCCTTGTGGAGATGAAGTCCTGTCTTCACGTTGAGAATACCTTCCATCTTGCTGTGTGGCATTACCACTGCGCTAAATGGGATATATTTTGAACAGATCTAGCAACTCAAGGCTGGGCAACCGTGAGGCGCTGTGGGCCATCAGCAGCAGTGGAATTGTACTCAACCACAATCTATAACCTCATGGCCTGGTATATCCCCCATTCTACCATTACCACCAAGCCAGGGGATCAACTCTGGTTCAATGAAGAGTGCAGGAGGGCATGTCAGGAGCAGCACCAGGCATACCTAAAAATGAGGTGTCAACCCGGTGAAGCTATAACACAGGACTATTTGCGTGCCAAACAGCATAAGCAGCAAGTGATAGACAGAGCTAAGCAATTCCACAACCAATGGATTGGGTCTAAGCAGTCCTGCCACACCCAGTCGTGAATGGTGGTGGACAATTAAACAACTCACTGGAGGAGGAGGCTCCACAAATATCCCCATCCTCAATGATGGGGGAGTCCAGCACATCAGAGCAAAAGATAAGTCTGAAGCATTTGCAACAATCTTCAGCCAGAAGGAGGAGACTGTGGCATTCTGGTATTGTCACCAGGACTATAAATCCAGAAACCCAGGGTAATGCTCTGGGGACCTGGGTTCAAATCCCACCATGGAATTTGAATTCAGTAAAAATCTGGAATTAAAATTCTAACGATGACCATGAAAGCATTGTTGGTTGTTGTTAAAAGCCCATCCGGTTCCTCTGGTCTACATGTGACTCCAGACCCACAGTAATGTGGTTTACTCTTAAATGCCCACTGAACAAGGGCAGTTAGGAATGGGCATTAAATGCTATCCTGGCCAGAAATGCCCACATGCAATATACCATGTGATATCAAGAAATGAAAGCACTGGATACTGCAAAGGCTGTTGCCCCTGACAATATTCTGGCAATAGTATTGAAGACTTGTGCTCCAGAACTTGCCATGCCCCTAGCCAAACTGTTCCAGCACAGCAACAACACTGGAATCTACCCAGCAATGTTGGAAATTGCCCAGGTATGTCCTGTACACAAAAAGCAGGACAAATCGAACCCAGCCAATTACTGCCCCATCAGTCTACTCTCGATCATAAATAAAGTAATGGAAGGGATCATCAACAGTGCTATCAAGCGGCACTTGCTTAGCAATAACCTGCTCACTGACGCACAGTTTGGGTTCCGCCAGGGTCACTCAGCTCCTGACCTCATTACAGCCTTAGTTCAAACATGGACAAAACAGCTGAATTCCAGGGGTGAGGTGAGAGTGACTACCCTTGACATCAAGGCAGCATTTGACCGAGTGTGGCATCATGGAGCCCTAGCAAAACTGGAGTCAATGGGAATCAGTGGGAAAACTCTCCACTGGTTGGAGTCATACCTAGCACGAAGGAAGATGGTTGTGGTGTTGGAGGTCAGTCATCTCAGCTCCAGGACATCACTGCAGGAGTTCCTCAGGGTAGTGTCATAGGCCCAACCATATTCAGTTGCTTCATCAGTAACCTTCCTTCCATCATAAGGTCAGAAGTGGGGATGTTGGTTGATGATTGCACAATGTTCAGCACCATTCATGACTCCTCAGAGACTGAAGCAGATACTGATGGGTTGCATCCTAGGATATTAAAGGAAGTAGCTGCAGAGATAATGGATGCACTGGTAGTAATCTTCCAGGAATCCTTAGATTCTGGAAAAGGCCCAGAGGATTGGAAAACTGCCAATGTAACCCCCTTATTCAAAAAGGGAGGGAGACAAAAAACAGGTAACTATAGGCCAGTTAGCTTAACATCTGTCATTGGGAAAATATTGGAGTCTATTATAAAGGATTGTTATGACCGTGCAGTTGATAAAGCTGAGTTTTTTAAAAATCCCAGAGGGAAAATTTAAACAACTGCCATAACCAATAATTTTAAGTGTTGTGTTTGAGAGGCGACTCTAAACTCAGGAATCAGTGCACTAGTTCTCAAGAGGTTTTATATTAAGCTAAATGAATCATTTTTATTAATTTTCACAAGTTAAGTATATACACATGGCTACAAATCACTATGATCATAACTTTTAACAAATTCCCAAACTAATCTTCATTAAGGCAACAGCAACCCGTAGACTTAACCAGACACCAGGCAAAGCATTTTCACCTTACAAATTCAGAATGAGGCTCTTTGCACTTTGGTTCCTGTGGAGACGGTTGGGGGCTTACAGCTGCTTTTGATCTCACATTGCCTCTGCTCTACATGCGCACACACAACGGTTGTCTTGTTATGCCTAGCACAGGCCATTGAATGTAAATTCTCATTGTATCACCAGCCTCTTCTAACAATAAAACCCTTTTCATCGTACCAATTTTATTAGCAATACAAACATATTGTTTGGTATCTGCTCACTAGGTGCCCGAATTCACCCCATTTCTTGAATGCTCTAATCAAAAAATGCAAATGCACTCTATCTCTCTTACATCTCAAAACTAGGACACATCAAAACACCCAGACTAGCTGGCTTTAATCCAATTAAGACACACCCACAGACTAAACCTCTATTTTAAAAGAAAATATTTTTCAATAATATTATCTTACATTAATAGCTTCATGACAAGGATGTAATAGCAGAGCATTTAGAAATGCATAATATAATCAAGCAGAGTCAGCATGGCTTCATGAAGGGGAAATCATGTATCATTAATTTATTAGAATTCTTTGAGGAGGTAACAAGCAGGATAGATAAAGGGGAACCAATAGATGTAATAAATTTGGATTTCCGAAAGGCATTTGATAAGCTACCGCTCAGAGGCTACTTAATAAGATAAGAGCTCCTGGCGTTGGGGGTAGTATATTAGCATGGATAGAGGTTTGGCTACTAATAGAAGACAGAGAGTTGGGATAAGGGGCATTTTCAGGATGGCAACCTGTAACTAGTGGAGTGCCACGGGGATCAGTGCTGGGGCCACAATTATTTACAATATATATTAATGACTTGGATGAGGGAAGTGAATGTTTGCGGATGACGCAAAAATAGGTGGGAAGGCAAGTGGTGAGGATGACGCAAAGAGTTATTACTCCAAAAATAGGTTCAGTCTCTCCAGCCCCATGCCACGATAATTTCAGCAATGACTTGCTGCACTTTATCTGTCAGCACCATAATTCTGCCCACATACAATATATTTTTGCTGCTGATTGTAAATTGAAAAGACTAGAGCTATTTAACAAGACATTTAGAGATGAGAAGACATTTGTCTCAACTTCAGTTCATCCATTCAGAGCAAACTTACACTCTCAAACTTGTATCATCTAGTTGTTCCTCAAATTATTCCAGGTTTCTGTTGCTCTGCTGGGCAGAGTGGCAGTGCTAAAGTTACGTTTTACTAATTTGAATCTGGTCCTACTTCCATAGTTTAATTTGTAGTATTTTGAATTAATCTTTGCCATTCTATTTACTGTCATATATATTACCTCAGGTACATCCTCTCCAGGCTGAAAAGTTCAATATTCTCTTCATAACTCAGGCCCCAAACAGTAGCGTTCAGCCTCATGGTTTCTCTCTGCATTGCCCTCAGTTTTGCAATATGCCTCCTTCATTTCCCAGCCACCAGAAATACGTAAGTTACTCAATGTGCGATCAAAACATTTTCAATCACTTCCAAAAGCAAATGTAGCTTCTAACCACTCAACATATGTTGCTGCTCCTTTCAGACCAGCTCTACATGCACCTTAAGGTACAGTTTGCACTGCACATAGATACAATTACCACAATTAACAATACGCTCAAGCTTCTATACCACAAAATAGAATCTCACTGTGCTGTCTCCATAATTAGACCATGTGTTCAGCAGACTGATCCTTGATTGGTTAATATTCCTACCAATTACATTGTCTCTTCCTCCATGGAAACTGGGTTATATTGCTGTTAAATTGCTCCCTCCCAACTCATTCTCCAAGTTGATAATTTGGGGCAGGATCCTGCACCCCCGCCCTGGCTAAAAAGTTAACACAGACCCACCCGGCTACAACAGGCTGCCCTGCAGCCATTTAATGTTTGGAGGGGCATTAATCGGCTTGAGGGGGGATTCTGCCTCCATCTGGGAAGGAAGAGCAGTGGCAACTGCTGCAACTACATGGTTGCTGGTGCCAGATGGGGAGGTAAGTGAGGGGACAGGGCTTGGAGGGGCCAGGATAAGAAGCCTGGGGCTTCCCCTGGGGAGGAGTGGAGGACATGCTGCAATGGCCATGGGGAGGGGGCCTCAGATAGGTCCAGAGGGCCCGAATAGAAGGAATCCCACCCCCCTTTCCTGCCAATAGCCCAAGGAGTGGGATCTGGCAGGCTTCAAACTGGGCTTCCTCCTCAACCAACTGTATGCAAAA
Source organism: Cetorhinus maximus (assembly GCF_964194155.1). Classification (NCBI taxonomy): domain Eukaryota; kingdom Metazoa; phylum Chordata; class Chondrichthyes; order Lamniformes; family Cetorhinidae; genus Cetorhinus; species Cetorhinus maximus. The sequence continues at coordinate 93,244,281 of NC_135899.1, read as the reverse complement.
TTGCAGTAGAGCAGGAAGAGGCCCCTTAAGTGATCATTATTTGGCGTGCAAAATTGCGGGGAGGTGGGTTCAGGGGAGGCCTGGTAGCTGTCAGGAAAAACACCAATGGCATTACACCCAAATTTACATTCCATGCCATCCCCCTCCAGCAACCCACTCCCAGAGACGCGTAAAATTCTGCCCTTACTTTTCAGACAGGGATCGGATATAAGGAATTCCAATTCCACCTTCATTGTTGTTCACACTGAAAGTGGAAATGAGGTTAAAATACAACAATATAACCCCTTAAAACATAAAACAAAACAAATGGCCAAAACAAGGCAGGAAAGGATTAATTCATTTCTACAAAACCAAACTTTATTAAAGGGACATTGGTGACAAGACGGAAATTTGCTAAACTCTAGTAATTATTCATGTTTTAATTCCTGTTGTGTTCTTGTGATTTTTTTTTTCCTTTTTAAAATAATGTGTAGCTTGGTTTCAAAAGGCCTTTAAAAAATCTCCACATGAGACATATACATATGCAGACATTAATTGGTAACATGCCCAGAGGTCTTAACAATCTCCGAAAGATGAGGTGTCAGTTTGCCAATGTCCTTAGAAATCAGCAGCTTGGAAGTGACTGTAATTATCATGCATTCATTCACTTGCGCTGAAGAGGAAGGACTCAGTTTGCTGTGACAGTGCATTGCTAAGGCTGTACTTCACCTAAATCCAGTCAGTCTGTAGTTAGGTATGATTTGTACCATTTCACTGAGTATTAGTGTGCCACCAAAGGCAAATGCATTTAATAAAATCTTGGGATAATTTTCCTAATATCCCTATTTCTGTTTTATTGTGTGAATTTTTCTACTTATCACATTGAACTGGTGAATTGAATACTTTGGGGCTGAAAGTCTTGTCAGTGAGTAAGTTCCAGCATCTGTCCAGCTGGGAACTCCGCCACTGACCCCACTCCAGTTTGCAGGTTCAGGGAGGTCACTTAATTTGCATTGCAATGGCAGGAGACTGGCCATTGTTCTGGCAGAGGTTGCTGTTCTATTGCAGTAGAATGTTGAATTCTCACCCTTGGAAAGCTGTTTGTAAAGGGGCTGCTCTGAGGAGCTGTGAATAAAATAGACCTTTTTCTTAGACAACTGGGGCCACAATCCTAGCGTGGACCCTAATAGACCCCACTTCCACACTTTCTCAGCAGATGCACCACTGAGGACTCTGCATCAGGTCCCTCTGAGGGTCGGAGACATAGGAACGGCGAACTTTAAGCAGCCCCCACCCCCTCATGTTGCTGCCCTTGTTTGAGGTAGGTGAAGGTTCCATTTTAAGGTTCCATTCCATTCAAGGCTACAGGGATCCCTGTGCGAGGATGGGACCCAGTGTGAGAATGGGACCCAGTGTGTCCAGATACAGGCCTAATTTATGGTAATAGTGCATCAGAAAATCCATGCATTTTCAGCTCAAGGGCACTCAATATCAGTGTCATGCACTCCCATTTTAAACATCGTATCGTTAGTTACAGAATAAATATAAGGACATAAAAATATAGGCTTGAATTTTTTGCCCATTGGGCACGCGTGATTTGCGGGCTCGGGGAATGGGCCCCTGACCATGATCAGCCCCCAGCCATGATTTCACGCTGGCCAATTAATAGCCACGCAGTGTGAAACGCACACTGAGAAAGGCTCAGCACTGCCGGTGGGGGCGGGAAGACGGTGGGCGCCAATGTCCCCATGAGTGCTGCTGAGCGCTTCCAGTGAGCTCCCTGAAGACAGGCAGCTACCCCAGGGAGCTGCAGACCCCCACAGAATAAACCAACACAAATTCTGCAAAATAGGTCCATGCAGCACAATCAAGCACCTGAAAGCAAAGCTCACAAAAAACCAGTCCCCAGGTATCTCTTTTTATTTTGTTTCCCCACGAAGATTCCATCCCGCTCTGGATCGAGGTTCGAGCAAAAATGTAAAGGCCGCCCGGCCGATTGGCCCGTCCGCCAACCGGAGAAGTGGACGGGCCACTAAAAATCGCTTTCAATTGCCTCCTTAATAAGAAATGGGAGCAGAGGTAGGCCATTCAGACCTTTGCGTCTTCTCCGCCATTCAATAATATCATGGCTGATCTTCTGTCTCAGCTCCACCTTCCTGCACTATTCCCATATCTCTTAATTCCCTTAGTTCCCAAAAATCTAACGATCTCAGTCTTGACTAAACTCAATGACTGAGCATCCACAGCTCTCTGGCATAAAGAATTTCAATGATTAACAACCCTCCGAGTGAAGATAGATAAAGAGAAGCTGATTCTCTAGCCAGTCCCATGCAGGTGTGATACTTAAAGCATCAGATCAAGAGATTCTTTACCTCGCTATAGGAATCCATACTCTCCCCTGAGAGTCAAAAAAAGAGCAAAAACCAATGGCCGATTAGGAGGGAAAATCTGGAAAATTTCTTTCTGATCTCTCGACCACATTAACTGTGAATTATAGGGGATGAAATTGGATAGTTAAGGCCTGTCAGCATGAACTGGCAGAGGATGATCCCTGAGTAAGCCCAAAACTCACTCAATTTTGGTCTTTGGGCCTGACCTAAATTAAACTGGCAGGTTCTGGATACCAACTGCAGGTCCACACTGACCCTCAGGGAGGTCCTGGGAGGGGTGTTGGGCTGAATGTGAGGGTAAGGGGTGATAGGAGGGTGAGAGAACAATTGAGAGGGAGGGAGGGAGGATCAGGAGGGGTCCGAACTGCTGTGGATCAATGAAGACCACTGCTCCTCCTTCCAGCTCCACATTCAGAAAAATATTTTTTAAAATCTTATCTTTTTGGTGGGTGGTCTTTAAGTCTGCTCATTAAGCCACATGTAGACTTATGTTATGTCAATAAGACATAAAAAGAAATCAAAACTTTATGTATCAAAACTTTATTCTTTTTTGCTATTTTAAAATGGACTTCTGCTGAATCACAAAATGGCTGTTACAGGGCACATGACTCACAAGGTTGGCCATCTGTTCTGGAAGGTTGCAGCAGAGACTATAAAAACAAAAGAGTTCGACTCCTATCCTTGTGGAATCTCACACCCCATTGAAGGCCACATTATAATCACAAACTAGACGACTAACAAATGAATTGACTCCCCCAATAGGGATGATAACAAAGACAGAGACATCATAACTCATTATACCTGAAGAAGCGTTAACAGCCACTATTTTGCTCCTAAGGGAAACAATGGATTTTGGCCAGGAGCACGGAAACTGCTTGCAAGGCTGCAGTTAACTCATTAATGGGCCACATCACATGACCCCATGCTTCCTGCCTTTTGGATCATTTAATATTTTATTTCTAGCCTCACAGCTCAGTCTGCTGTTTTAACACCAACCGGAAAGAGCTCCAGCAGATCCCTGGGTTGACCAAGCAGCCGGCTACCATCTCTCAACTCCTCAAAGTCTGTTTGATTTTAAAGATCTCTGATTGTCATCTGCCAAGTGGTCTAAGTGCACAATGCCCATTGTACTGCAACATCATTCATTTCATGTTACTGTCTCCAACCAGGAACTCATCTGGACTGAACTCTGCCATGAAGGAAACACTCTGTGAACTTTGATTTCTCAGACTTTGGAAATCACATGAACTAATGTTCACTTCTGTGGCCCTTTTAATGTTGTTGACCATAGTTGTAAACCTTCTTCTTTTCTATCCCCCTTACTGTATATATTTATATATGTGTGTGCGCGTGTGTGTGTGCGCGTGTGTGTGCACGCGTGTGTGTTCGCGCGTGTGTGTGTGCGCACATGTAAGCACGTGCATGTGTGTGCGCGTGCGTGTGTGTGTGTGGTTGCAGCCCCACTGGGTTTGAATGTGAATACACTAACCTTCTGAGTTAATCATAATGTGAGTTTGCTGCGAGTTACTATTAAATTGGATCACACAAACTGAGGAATTCGGGAAACACACACCAGTCTACTTTAAAAATAATTCAAAAACACCTCTGCTTATGGACAGAAGGGGAGAGGATAAAGGAGTTCAGTTCCTCTCTCTCTTGTCTGTAATACTTTTTATCCTGTAGTGTAGACTGTCAGACTGGTGCCATTCAGAACAACCCAATTTTGAGAAGTTGTCGGCACCCCATAGGCACATGTTCCAGTCACAGACACTGGACACCTACATCAATATGGCAGATGCTGCACTCCCAGCAGGGAATATGCATTCTCATTCCTCCGGCTATATTGAGGAGTTAGATCTGAGTACAGCATCAATAAAACAGTAGGACATAATATCTGGTGCCTACCTCTTGTACAAAACCTCCACTATTGTTCAGTCCCAACCAGGGAAAGACAATACTCTAGAAGATCAGTTTGATAATTCTCCACGTGCCCTTCAGCCATCGTGTGAGCTCATTAACTGAGATTATTTTTTGTCTCTTAAAAATAAATAATTCCGTAATGAAATTATTAATTATGGTAAAAGATATTTGTGGCACCTTGAGGACGAATTCACCAAAAAATGATGTATCAAAAACATCTCCCTCGATTAGAGAATATATCGAATCAGTGAGTAGCTGAGTTGAACCTTATGCAGCTGATGGGTCTGCACTGAGTCTCCGATGGGCCCCCATCACCGAAGGGTAATTGATCACCCACATGAACTGCACATTTTCAAATGGAATTGGACAATGAATAAGACCAGGTAAAGGATGGAGCTCAGCTTGTCTGTGATCCAATAGCTTACTGAGATGCATGAGTAATGATCACTGGGATGAGGTGCCAAAGAAAATCCCTGGTACAGTGGAACTGTTCCCTAACCCTTAGGAAGTCTGGAAAGATTGGTGAAAGGAAAAAAATCTAATTTTCATGACAAAATCTAAACACAAATGTGGCTGAAGAAGCCAATAGGATCAATCGAATTAGACTGGGCCTGTCTATGGTCTCACAGCAGGAAAGAAATAAAACCCTAAGTTTTTTTATTCAGTTTGAATATAACAAAGTGTTGTGGTTTTATATGTTTATCATTCCTGTTTATAACCCTGAGCATTAACATAACACAATTTCTGATCTTTAAAGCTGTTTTGATAATGTGCATGTTTTCAAACCTGCAAAGAGAATCCAGCCCTCAAAGTGTTAATAAATTATTTATTCCAAATGTAAAATCTGCAGGAAAATGTGAGAAACAATTGACAGGAAGAAAATGAAAATCTTCTGTAGCAGGAATAAGAGTTGAGAGTCCATCGCATCAACCACTTTGACAATTCGCTTTGACGATCATAGGGATGTGATGCTCCCCCCATCCCCTTGTCAACTCTCTCAGGTTTCCAGACCAAAGGCATTGCTAAGACCTTGTCTTAACTGTTCCACTAATGCACCACAGCCCCAACCTTACATGACCCACTTTGCTCCATGTCTGTGATGTTTCCATTCACCATTCTCTATCCTTGTGGCCCCTTCACGTAAAACTGGTGATAAATGATTGTGCTGCAGGCTCCTTTGAAACTGAATTTGAAGGATATTTTCATCCTTCGTGTTTAGACTCGATTCTAATCCACATCTCAGATGTGAAAAGAAACCCTTTACATTTGTGCAAATTTAACATTAGGGAACAGCAGGCTAATGCAAATAGCCATGGAATGTTTGAACATGCTTAATGGGTGCAATTTATATGTTTTGTATCAGACTTTATGCTTTTTTGAACAATTTTTTCAATAAACTGTGACATAGATAAATTCAGTCATTCTGTACAAGTGTACTCTCGCCAGTTTCGTTCTAGTGACCACCCCCAACCCCCAAACCATGGATCAGTTAAATCTTTTGCTGTGTTCAGTTGAATACAAAGCTATTATGCACTCGCTCTTTGTAATCCCCAGAGAGTGGGGGATGGGGAGTGGAAGATATGGAGGAAGGTTGGGGGGAGGGGAACTTGGCAATGAATTGGCAATGAAGTATTCAAGAAAACCAAGAAACATTTCCACCTGAACTTCTCCCTTGTGAAATTCCTGGATATTCTTAATTTGTAAAGAATTTGAAATGGATATTTTCCCCTTTTACACAATTTGAAAGCAATGTTCTGAAATACCAACCACAACAGACCCTTTCAAGATCAGCAAGACTGGTGCCTTGCTACATTACAGCACTGAGTTATTGCAATGGCATTTCATCTATAGCATGTATTTTTTTCATTTGACAGGATATTTTGAAAAGCTCTTTAGAAAATCTTATACACCTGTATTAAGGTTTCAAATTGAAAATACAAATTGGTTCTGTTGTGTAGAATTGAAAGGTGCAGCAAAAGCCAGCACATTAAGAATTAATATCCTTGGTCCACCGTACCTGCCCAATAACTAGATAAACATAAATGCAACCACTCACAGGACAGAATTTCCAGAGCAGATAATTATAAGGATTTTAATTAAATTCTAATGATGGAGATGCTGCTCCTAACAAGAGCAAAAACCCCTCCCCCCATCAGGAAATCCTGTTTCTCTCCCCTTATCAAAAATCCTGTACATCGTACAATTCAAAATAAAAAATGCTCTGGAATCCTGCTGTTTAATTCCTGAAGATGTTTGTTGAGAAATCACATATGATCAGAAAAAAACGAACAGTAATTCCGTGACTGTGGATGATATCGATATAACCTGTGTCTGTGAATAATTAGCGTGTACACATGTACAGGAGATATTGATATGTCTCCCACACTAGCATTCTCTTCACTGTAAACAGCCCACACTGACTTCTCAGGCAGTATTTTCTCTGCAACTAGTCATTGTGGAATAAAGGTGGCTACAGTGACATACATACAAAAAAGTCCAGTACTCAACCAGACTTAAAATATTAAATAGGCATATTTGGACGATCTGTTTCTAATAGCAATCTTGTGAATGGGTTTGCTGTATAGGTACATATGGATTTCAAAGTAAAATCAGCATCCCTTTTGTAGAGTGTAGATCTGTTTGGCTGCAATAGTTTTATTATAGCAGTTGGTTGAATTTCTGTGGAAAGTGTTTGCAATTTTAAAGAACCTTAACATGTCCTGCAAATGTCTAAGAGTCACTGATTCCATTCCTCTTCTTAGCAACTGCCTGAGACTAAACCAGTCTGTTCACAAACATTATGTCATACTTGAGCCCCAGGAAGAGCTTCAGATCATATATTTGCGCCACCACTCAGACTGTCCATTTCCACCACTGTAATAATGCCCAACTTTGTCCCTGTCTCAGCCTTTGTGCTGCTCAACCCTTTATCAAGGCCTTTGTTACTTTTAGACTTAACTATTCCAATGCACTTGTCACTGGCCTCCCACATCTTACCCGTTGCAAACTTAAAATCATCCAAAACTCTGCTGCCTACATCCTTACTTGCACCAAGCCGCGTTTATGGATTACCCCTGTGCTTGCCAACCTACACTGACTCATACTCAAGCAAAACCTCGATTTTAAAATTCTCATCCTTCTTCTCAAATAACTTCATGGCCCCCTACCCCCTCATCTCTGTAATCTTGCCCAGTCCCCAGCCCTTGAGGTTTCTGTATTTATCTCATTGTGGCCCCTTGAACATTTCTGTTTGCAATTGCCCCTCCATTGTCAGCCATGCCCCAGTTTACCTGGGCCTCAAGTTCTGGAATTCCCTCCAGAACCTCTATTTTTATTCACTCATGGGGGGTGGGCTTTGCTGACTGGGCCAGCATTTATTGCCCATCCCTGGTTGCCCTTGAGAAGGTGGTGGTGAGCTGCCTTCTTGAACCGCTGCAGCCCATGTGGTGTAGGTACACCCACAGTGCTGTTAGGAAGGGAGTTCCAGGATTTTGACCCAGCGACAGTGAAGGAATGGTGATATATTTCAAAGGCAGGATGGTGAGTGACTTGGAGGGGAACTTCCAGGTGGTGATGTTCACATCTACCTGCTGCCCTTGTCCTTCTAGATGGTAGTGGTCGTGGGTTTGGAAGGTGCTGTCCAAGGAGCCTTGATGAATTCCTGCAGCGCATTTTGTAGGTGGTACACACTGCTGCTACTGTGTATCGGTGGTGGAAGGAGTGAATGTTCATGGATGTGGTGCCAATCAAGCGGGCTGCTTTATCCTGGATGGTGTCAAGCTACTTGAGTATTGTGGGAGCTGCACTCATCTAGGCAAGTAGAGAGTATTCCATCACACTCCTGACTTGTGCCTGGTAGATGGCAGACAGGCTTTGGGGAGTCAGGAGGTGAGTTACTCGCAGCAGGATTCCTAGCCTCTGACCTGCTCTTGTAGCCACAGTATTCATATGGCTAGTCCAGTTCAGTTTCTGAGTCAATGGTAACCCCCAGGGTTTTGATAGTCGGTGATTCTTTTTCTGGGTGAGAAGGAAATAGTCTGAGCCCAAACTGAGCTGGTGATTGGTTAGGTCTGAAAAGGGGACGGGTAGGCGATCGTTGTGGGGAACTTTGAACAGGGTGGTTGAAAACTAGAGTTTTTTGGCAGGCCAGAAGGAGCATTCTCCTACTCTCAGACCCACACAAAAAAAAATTAAAAGCTTCCTGAGTCATTTTTTAATTGGCTGCCAGTGATTCCTTTAAGGACACCCGGTTCACTATTCAGCATCTGGTATTAGTGGGTGGAGCCTGTCTGGCACGAACTCCACGAGCCTGAAAATTTCAATGGGATCCTACAACCAGTTCAGGACCCTGATTTAAACAGCAGGCCTTGGGTATCAGTGGGGTGGCCTTGTGGCCTCCTCCCTAGATTTTAAGTTGCTGCCCATTCTCCTTCCAGACAAGAAAAGGGGTGGTCAACAGCTTAACATCCCTCCAGAAGGTTTTCAGTAAATATATTGATGTATTAACACGGAGATCTGCAGCAGTGCATGATGCAAGAGTGTGTCTCTCTATGCCAAAAGGATAAGTTTTGTCCTGACTCAAGACAAGAGCATTTCTGTATTAAGTTTTTTTATTTGGAGGAGATGGTGGTGTAGTGGTAATGTCACTGGACTAATAACCTAGCGGCCCAGGCTGATGCTCTGGGACGACAGGTTCAAATCCCCCCATGGCAGCTGGTAGAATTTATATTCAGTTAATAAATCCTGGAATTGACTGCTAGTCTCAGTAATGGTGACCATGAAATTATCATCAATTGTCATTAAAAACCCTTCTGGTTCACTAATGCCCTTTAGGGAAGGAAATTGGCCATCCTTACCCAGTTTGTCCTATGTGTGATTCCAGATCAACAGCAATATGGTTGACTTTTATGCCCTCTGAAATGACCGAGCAAGCCACTCAGTTCAAAGGTGATTACAGATGGGCAACAAATGCTGGCCTTGTCAGTGATGACCACATCCCATGAAAATAATTTTTTTTTAAATTTGAATCATGTGACTTCAAGGCTAGTAGAATGGTTGGACAGTTGGCAGATGAAATTCAATGCAGAAAGGTTTGAGGTATTAAGTTTTGGTAAGAAAAATGAGGAGAGACAATACCTGCTAAATAGTACAGTTTCAATAGTTTTAAAGGGGGTGCTAGAACAGAGAAAACTGAGGGTGTTTGTGCACAAATCTTTGAAGACAGCAAGATAAAGTAACAAGGCAGTTAATAAAGCATAAGGGATCCTAAGCTTTATAAATAGAGGTGTACATCACGAAAGTCAGAAGATATGCTAAACCTATATCAAACATTAGTTCAGCCACAACTGAAGTATTATGTCCAATTTTGAGTACTGCATTTGGGGAAGAGTGTAATGAAGACAATCCAGGAGAACTTTACTAGAATGTTTCCAGGGATAGGGGATTATGTGGATAAACAGGAGAAGCTCGAATTTTTCTCCTTAGGACAGAGAAGGTTAAGAGAAAATTTGATAGACCTGTTTAAAATGATGATGGTGTTATGACACAGCAGGTGGTAAAAGCTGAGTTATTTAAAATCCCAGAGGGAAACTTTAAACAACTGTCATAACCTATATTTTCAATTGGTGTGTTTGAGATGCAACTCTGAATTCAGAAATAAAACCACCAAGCCTCCAGAGGTTTTTTATATAAATTAAATTAAGCATTTATTAATTTACAAGGAATTAGACACATACACATGTCTACAAATTACCACCATAATAACTTTTAACCAACCCCCAAATTAATCATTCCTGGGTAAACCTTCACTAAGGCAACAATAACCCATAGACTTAAACAGTCACCAGACAAAGCACATTTTATCTTATGAATTCAAAATGAGGATCCTTTCAATTTGTTTCCTTTGCCTACAGTCGTAGGTTTACAGGCGGCTTAGAACTCACATGCCTCTGCCCCACACACAAAACTCTTTTTCTGTCTACACCTAGCCTTCCCTTTGGATGCAAATTCTTATTGTATCACCATGCCCTTTGAACTCCACCTCTTCTAATAATAAAACCCCTTTCATAGTACCAATTTTATTAGTAATATAAACATATTGCTTGGTGTCTCCTAGTTACGTGCAAGATTTCACCCCCAGTCTTTGAATGGTTTATTCAACAAAATGCAAATGTACCCTCCACCTTACTGTTAAACACCTCAAAACTACTATACATCAAAGCACCCAGACTAACTGGCTTTAATCCAATTAACACGCACACACTCACACCCACAGACACAGACCCTACTACAAGTCCAATATAAAATAATTTCCAATAACATTATACACATTAATATCTTCATGACTGAAGATAGATTAAATAAGGAGAAATTGTTTTCAATGGCTGAAGGGTCAGTTGCCAGAGAACACCAATTTAATTGTGATAGCAGTCTTCCTCATAAGACTATGGTTTGCACCGTGGTGGTCAACTCGATGTTAAACTGATTTAAGGTAATTGGCAAAACAATCAGAAGTGACATAAATAAAATCTTTTTCATGCACCAAGTGTTTAGGATTTGGAATGCACTGCCCGATTGGGCGGAAGACCCAGTGCAGACTCAATGGGCGGCAGAGTCTCTCTCTGTGTGCTGTTCAATGATTTTTATGACTTTAGACACCAATAAATATAAATTAAAAATTAGCTTTGCCTAATTCTATTTTTGGGCCAGAGAAGTCAACAGGGCATTAAATTATCCTGATTCATCTACATTTTCAATGAGAATTATTTGGCTTTCCTTATTGTTTGTACTCAGGAGCTAATTACAGGTATATTTTATATCATTCTAGAAGCATTAATGGATACAAATTTATCTGGGGAGGGAAATCAATTCATTATTTCTGGTAGATGATACATTGGGGCAGACATGAATGGAAGATATTTAATTCTTAGATCTTAATACCAATGAGATGAAAGGCTTATTTTGGCATAAAGATAATGCACAATTTTAATTTACTCGTTTAACACCATTTCGGTTTCTAGCATTTTCACTTGGACATCATGCAGTGGACAGAATGTTTACTACAGCCATAGACAAAGATCACATTGTAAGCTTACGGATTGTTTTATCCAAAAGGCTTGCAAATAATCTTTACAAGTAAAGCACCCTGAAGAAAATACCTCCTGTAGACCAATTCTGCTTTTATTGTTTCCCAGCATCAGTATCTTGTGTTTTTTTTCCCGATGCTCATTCATGGGATGTGGGCGTTGCTGGCAAGGCCAGCATTTGTTACCCATCTCTAATTTCCCTTGAACTGAATGGTTTTCTATGCCATTTCAGAAAGCTGTAAAGAGTTAACTGCATTGTTACGATCGGTCCCCGGGCGAGGTTCCCCCAATTTGTTACGAACTCGGACGAGGTGCCCCAAATTGTTATGCTCCCGGCTGAGGAGAGATGAACTGGTTCCCTTCCTTTAATCAACCCCTTCGGTTGGTCACAACAAGGTTAATTTAAAAAGGATCCCTTCCCTTGTGGATACCTTTCCCCAGTCCAAATGCATTTATTTAAAAGAAGCCAATTTAACCAGGCTTCCCTGAGTCAAAGAAAGGGTGAGTTTATTAGTCACTAATCGCGAGGAAAATAATAAAAACGCAACACACATATGCACAGGTTAGAAATGAGAAATTGAGTCCAAAAATAAAAGTTTAAAAAAGATCTACAAAGCAGTCCTTAGGCTTGTCCATGAGGAGTAGATGGTGAAACATCGCAAGGGTTAAGTTGGGGTGATTCCGATTGCACTGACTTTGACAGTTGAACAGTTGGTTTGGAGATTCTTGGTTCTACAGGTAGCTGAAAGGAGTTGTCCTGTTTCCTTTTTGACTGTGGCTTTGCTGACTTGTGACTTGCCTCCAGCAATCAGAGAGAGAGAGAGTTTTTTACCTGCAAGTACAGGGATGCCCAGTTGGTGTTCATCAGCTGTGACCTTCACAGCACACACACCAGAACAGAACACCCGACTAACACACAGAACTAGGGTTGCGCTTGGCTTTTTTAAACCCCTTATCCTATGTGTTCCTAGAAGGGAAAAACAAACATGTCTTTCGCCCAGATCTGTTTATTTTTCAACTCAGTTCATGTTCACAGTCTGGGATATAACTCAACAGGAAGTGGTTTCTGCTGAGATGGTATTAAATTTTCCATTATCTCTGTAACCACAGGAGATTACAATTCAGTTTGCATTGTATCTTTTCCTTTGGAGTGCCTCTGTCTGAAGGAGGCCCTGTCACACCTTTTAGGTGCGACATTCAGTTCTCTCTGAACTAGTTGGCCAAGTAATCCACGTAGGAATTTTCCAGCAAGTGGTTACCTTACAGTCTCAGCCAGCTTTTACTTGTAGGTCCTATTTTTAAAAAATACATGTCTTACTTAAAGTTCAATATGTCCATAAGTAATTCAGGGTTAGGATCCATGGTCATGACAACATGGCTGTGGACCTGGAGTCACATGTGGGTCAGACCAGGTAAGGATGGCATATTTACATCCCAAAAAGACATTAGTGGGCCAGATATGTTTTCATGACAATCAACGATAGCTGTCGCGAGACTAGTTCAGTATTCCAGATAATATTAATTTAATTTAAATTCCGCCAGCTACCATGGTCAGATTTGAACCCATGTCCCCAGAGCATTAGTCTGGTCCTCCTTATTACTAGTCTAATGACATTACCACTATGTCACCATCTCCACCATTCTGATTCTGTATAGTTAACGTGTAAATAAATCAGACTTAGTTTTGCCCGAATAGGACAATTTTACAATGAAGCATTCATCTTAGGCTTTATTAATAGGGGCATAAAGTACAAGTGCAGGGAGGTTATGTTGAACTTGTATAGGACACTGGTTTGGCCTCAGCTGGAATATTGCATCCAGTTCTGGGCGCTGCACTTTAGGGAGGATGTGGAGGCATTGGAAAGAGTGCAGAAAAGATTCACAAGAATGGTTCCAGGGATGAGGAACTTCAGTTATGAAGATAGCTTGGATAAACTGGGACTGTTTTCCTTGGAGAGGAGAAGGCTGAGAGGGGACTTGATAGAGGTGTTCAAAATCATGAGGGGTCCGGACAGAGTAGATAGGGAGAAACTGTGTCTGCTCGTGAGAGGATCGAGAATGAGAGGGCACAGATTTAAAGTGATTTTCAAAAGAAGCAAAAGCGACAAGAGAAAAAACTGTATCACGCAGGGAGTGGTTAAGGCCTGGAATGCACTGCCTCAGAGTGCGGTGGAGGCACGATCAATTGAAGCATTCAAAAGACAGTTATCTGAAAAGGAAGAATGTGCAGGGTTACAGGGAGAAGACGTGAGAAACGGACTAGGTGAAATGCTCATTCGGAGAGCCAGTGCAGACATGACAACCTGAATGGCCTCCTTCTGAGCTGTAACAATCCTCTGATTCATTTCAGAGTAGAAAGGTGAACACAGTGGGCATCCCACATGATCTCCAATGCCGCACATCATAGGTAACTGTAAGATAGGGCCTGATTTTAACTCTAAGTGAATGGGTTTTGAGCAAGTTAAAATCTTGCCATAGGAACATGAAGTGACCATTCAGTCCCTCAGGCCTGTTCCACAATTCAATTGGTTGATTCATGGTTGACCTGTATCTCCGCTCTATGGCTCACTATCCTGCTCATAAATTGAATAAGGGGGCAAAGCTTATGAATTGTGAGACACTCAGTTTGCTTATGGAACCTCCCCTTTTCCCGTGAACACAAGTTCAAAAGAGTTGGGAGAAAGTTCAAATCCTGACATCTGAACATCATTGAGTCTTTGATCTTGGACTGGCTGTTGTGAAGAGCCAATAAGCAGGGGGCAGGAGATTCTTGCCGGGGAAGTAAAAATAACAGTGAGTCATTCCCAAGCTGCACTCACATACCTTCAAGTCCGCGGTTAACTAACAACAACTTCTATTTATAGACCTTTGTACAGAAAAGAATCACTCAGAGCATTTCACATGGGGGAGAGCAGAATGGTGAGCAACAGGCAGGAAAGATTAAGGGAAGTAATTAAAGATGTACAATTTGCTGTTGAAGGGAGGGAGAGAGGCAGTAAGGAAGATTGGTTTTGGGAGAGAGGTGCAAACAGCCAAGCACAATAGTCCTGAAGCATCAGTTACTGAAGGTGGAGTAGACGGACTTGGAGACATATAATGATCCAGAGAGTGAGGTCTGGGAGCAAATGACATCAGATAAGACCAGGAAACTGGCTGCTTGTCTAGTGTCTAGGCCACTATTAGTGCATAGCAACAGGGGAGAAAAACTGGGGGATTGTATTCTCAATGTTTTAAAAAATGAGTAAGTATAGAGTCACTGAGTAGAACCCTTTGGTCCCACCGGCAGCAGGAAGTGTGGTGGGTGGGAAAACTTAATTTGACAGGAAGCCAAAAATCATTTTCCCGATGGCAGGGTGAACTTTTGCAATTCCGTTCTCGGTACTTTAAAGATGGGATGAGCTTCCCAACGAGCAATGTCGGGAAGTCCCTTTCCATGCATTAGCATGTGGTGCACGCTCATTAAAAGGCCACCTCACCAGAATTACATGCTCACTCCAGGCTCCCCACCAGGAAGGAAATAGAACATTCACTTTTACAACTGTATATAAGTGTACACCTCTCAATGGTGAGTTGGCATGACATTGCCCTCTTTGGGCAGTGCCTGTAAATGCCAAGATAAAAACAAAAAGCTAAAAGCTACTGCGGATGCTGGAAATCCAAAACAAAACAAAAACAGAATTACCCGGAAAAACTCAGCAGGTCTGGCAGCATCGGCGGAGAAGAAATCAGTTAACGTTTCGAGCCTCCATGGCCCTTCGGCAGAACTGCAGCATAGTTTCAACAAGGGAGAAATATAAATTGGTTTAAGGTGGGGGGGGAGGTGGGGAAGAGACACATTGAGGGTGTGGTGTGAGCAGATAATCAAAAGATGTCACAGACAAAAGGGTCAAAGAGGTGTTGAAGGTGGTGGTCTTTGTCTGAGAAAAGTGCTAATTAAGAATGGAAAACAGGATATTCAAAGTACAGCTCTAGTGGGGGTGGGGTGGAAAGACTAAAGGTTTTAGTTTTAGATTTAAAAATAATAGAAATAGGTGGGGAAAGAAGAATCTATATAAATTATTGAAAAAAAAGCGGGTGGGGGGGGAAAAGAAACGGGGTGGGGATGGGGGGAGGGGGGGTTTAAGATCTAAAGTTGTTGAATTCAATATTCAGCCCAGAGGGCTGTAAAGTGCCTAGTCGGAAGATGAGGTGCTGTTCCTCCAGTTTGCGTTGGGCTTCACTGGAACAATGCAGCAAGCCAAGGACAGACATGTGGGCAAGAGAACAGGGTGGAGTGTTAAAATGGCAAGCGACAGGGAGGTTTGGGTCTTTCTTGCGGACAGACCGCAGGTGTTCCACAAAACGGTCGCCCAGTTTGCCTTTGGTCTCTCCAATGTAGAGGAGACTGCATTGGGAGCAACGAATGCAGTAGACTAAGTTAGGGGAAATGCAAGTGAAATGCTGCTTCACTTGAAAGGAGTGTTTGGGCCCTTGGACGGTGAGGAGAGAGGAAGTGAAGGGGCAGGTGTTGCATCTTCTGCGTGGGCATGGGGAGGTGCCATAAGTGGGGGTTGAGGAGTAGGGGTTGATGGAGGAGTGGACCAGGGTGTCCCGGAGGGAACGATCCCTACGGAATGCCGCCGGGGGGGTGAAGGGAAGATGTGTTTGGTGGTGGCATCATGCTGGAGTTGGCGGAAATGGCGGAGGATGATCCTTTGAATGCGGAGGCTGGTGGGGTGATAAGTGAGGACAAGGGGGACCCTATCATGTTTCTGGGAAGGAGGAGAAGGCGTGAGGGAAGATGCGCGGGATATGGGCCGGACACGGTTGAGGGCCCTGTCAACGACCGTGGATGGAAAACCTCGGTTAAGGAAGAAGGAGGACATGTCAGAGGAACTGTTTTTGAAGGTAGCGTCATCAGAACAGATGCGACGGAGGCGAAGGAACTGAGAGAATGGGATGGAGTCTTTACAGGAAGCGGGGTGTGAGGAGCTGTAGTCGAGGTAGCTGTGGGAGTCGGTAGGCTTGTAATGGATATTGGTGGACAGTCTATCATCAGAAATTGAGACAGAGAGGTCAAGGAAGGGAAGAGAAGTGTCAGAGATGGACCATGTGAAGATGATGGAGGGGTGGAGATTGGAAGCAAAATTAATAAATTTTTCCAGGTCCCGACGAGAGCATGAAGCAGCACCGAAGTAATCATCGATGTACCGGAGAAAGAGTTGTGGGAGGGGGCCGGAGTAGGACTGGAACAAGGAATGTTCCACATACCCCATAAAGAGACAGGCATAGCTGGGGCCCATGCGGGTACCCATAGCCACACCTTTTATTTGGAGGAAGTGAGAGGAGTTAAAGGAGAAATTGTTCAGTGTGAGAACAAGTTCAGCCAGACGGAGGAGAGTAGTGGTGGATGGGGATTGTTGGGGCCTCTGTTCAAGGAAGAAGCTAAGGGCCCTCAGACCATCCTGGTGGGGGATGGAGGTGTAGAGGGATTGGACATCCATGGTGAAGAGGAAGCGGTTGGGGCCAAGGAACTGGAAATTGTTGATGTGACGTAAGGTGTCAGAGGAATCACGGATGTAGGTGGGAAGGGACTGGACAAGGGGAGAGAGAAGGGAGTCAAGATAATGAGAAATGAGTTCCGTGGGGCAGGAACAGGCTGACACGATCGGTCTGCCAGGACAGTTCTGTTTGTGGATTTTGGGTAGGAGGTAGAAGCGGGCCGTCCGAGGTTGGGCGACTATCAAGTTGGAAGCTGTGGGAGGAAGATCTCCAGAGGAGATGAGGTCAGTGACAGTCCTGGAAACAATGGCTTGATGTTCTGTGGTGGGGTCATGGTCCAGGGAGAGGTAGGAGGAAGTGTCTGCGAGTTGACGCTCAGCCTCCGCGAGGTAGAGGTCAATGCGCCAGACAACAACAGTACCACCCTTGTCAGCGGGTTTGATGACAATGTTGGGGTTGGACCTGAGAGAACGGAGTGCAGTGAGTTCAGAGAGAGACAGATTAGAATGGGTGAGAGGAGCAGAGAAGTTGAGACGGCTAATGTCACGCCGACATGCCTGTAAATGCCAGCCTGGGTGGTGGCAGTGGAGGATGACCAAAGGAGGGATGAAGGGACACAGGCTTAGCGGGGAAGCGGGGAGCAGGCAAAGGTGGAAGGGATAGTGCAAGCGGTTCAAGGAGGGAGAGTGCAGGATGTCCAGGAGGGAGAGTGCAGGATGTCTGAGGAGGGAGAGTGCAGGATGTCTGAGGAGGGAGAGTGCAGGATGTCCAGGAGGGAGAGTGCAGGGTGTCCAGGAGGGAGAGTGCAGGGTGTCCAGGAGGGAGAGTGCAGGGTGTCTGAGGAGGGAGAGTGCAGGATGTCCAGGAGGGAGAGTGCAGGATGTCTGAGGAGGGAGAGTGCAGGATGTCCAGGAGGGAGAGTGCAGGATGTCCAGGAGGGAGAGTGCAGGGTGTCCAGGAGGGAGAGTGCAGGATGTCCAGGAGGGAGAGTGCAGGATGTCCAGGAGGGAGAGTGCAGGATGTCCAGGAGGGAGAGTGCAGGATGTCCAGGAGGGAGAGTGCAGGATGTCCAGGAGGGAGAGTGCAGGGTGTCCGGGGAGGGAGAGTGCAGGATGTCCAGGAGGGAGAGTGCAGGATGTCCAGGAGGGAGAGTGCAGGGTGTCCAGGAGGGAGAGTGCAGGATGTCCAGGAGGGAGAGTGCAGGATGTCCAGGAGGGAGAGTGCAGGATGTCCAGGAGGGAGAGTGCAGGATGTCTGAGGAGGGAGAGTGCAGGATGTTCAGGAGGGAGAGTGCAGGGTGTCCGGGGAGGGAGAGTGGAGGGTGTCCGGGCCAAGAGAAGCAGGCTGATCCTCTCAAGCAGGCTTTTGGTTGGGGTAGGAGTGTCCGGGCAGTGATCGAAACGGAGGGAAGCATCTAAAGGGGGGGGCCATGGATGTCGAGGTTTGGGCCCCGAGTCTTAAGATTAGGGTATAGAGGCAGAGAGTACAGTGACGTGACAGGGGGAAGGTGGATCTGGTGTGTGTGTGACAGTGGCAGTGTCATGGTCAGATACTGTGGGGTTTCATGGGGGCAGTCACAAACAGTCAGGTTAATGGGAGGGGTCAGGGTCAGAGTGGACATCTGTACATGGACGGTTAAGGGCTCAGCGAGGAGAGAGGAGATAAAGACATTGTAGTTATTATGGTTTTATTTAGTGTGTAATGTGCCTTTAAGAATAATATGTATTCGGGAAGATCACATGATCTGTAGTAACCAATAGGAGAATAGCTTGAGCTGCCTCAGCAGTCAGTGTCGAGTTATAAAGAGTTGGAGTTGAAAGCACACGTGTAGTTGCTGCTGAGTATATTGTAAATAAACTTAATGTTTCCACCCAAGAAGTGTCTGCAGATCAACTCTATCATTAATAGCACAACTCGGCCACCCTACAACAGACAGGAAGTATTATAGGATTAAGAGTAACCGGGGAGGTGCATGGCGAATGGGGTGAGATGAAGGATAATGTGGCGTGGGTGAGCAAGTTAGGGGGAACTTGGTGGGTAACGGGGGGAGGGTAGAAGGTGGTGGACCTTCATTGATAGGCAATGCACACTGTTGTTTAACTTGTAATGTCGCAACACAGTCCCACAGTGAGATCCAGGAGTGGGAGGAGGGTCTTCAGTGGCGGGTGGAGTTAACGCTGTGCTTAGTGGGCCAAATAAAGGGGCAGCCTAATAATCATTAGTCAACTGGATGGAGAACCAGGCACAGGTCTGCTCTCACCTCTATGGCCAAACCCCCCCCTCCCCCACCGAAGACAGCAGCAGCATTCCTCGATAACTCGGGGGTCTCATTGCTGCATCATTCCGCAAGGTCTGGAGCTTGAGCTGATGGCCGTCTCCTCTTGACCAAGGAAGGGATGGCCGGAGTGGGAGAGAGAAGTGGAGATTCACGGGGCCTGGGTGGGGGATGACCTCAATGTGGAACCTTGAGGTATCTGGGTAGATAATAATGGGGGTTAAGGGGAGGGTGTTACGTATATGACGGCAAGGACAGGGTCTATGGAATGTGTCTCAAGGGTTTTGGAGGGAAGCTCAATTGTGCCTGAGGGAGGGTGTGCGGACATGGCTTTCATGACCCTGGTCCAGGCAGCCTGTACCCATGTACATGGGTGTCTGAACAAGAGAAGCACTCATCCTTGTTGCTCGAGTGTGGGCTTCACCATGCTGGGGCGTGTGTGGGGATTGGGGGACTGGAGCCAGGGGTAGAACAATGCTTGGGTTAGGCCTTCCCATTGGCTGAATTGATCAGGGACAGAAGTTTCAAACAATGTGATGACTCCATGGCTCATGGCAACGTGATCACAGAGCACCTGAGACACCCCGGATGAGGGTAACCTTGCCATTTTGCTAGCTGTGGCGCAACTAAGGAGGGATTGGTGCAGGGTGGCCCAGCGCCAGGCATGGGAACGGCCAGAGCAGCAAGAAGCAGCGGCTGTAGAAGCTCAAAAAGCATTGGAATTCTCATTGGAATCCCGAATCAGGTCACCAGTACCTGCTGGGTGGCCACATTTGTACCTTGGCCTCAGCTCCAACAGTGATGCCCAAGGATGCCTCCTATACAGGTCAGGATCCTTATACCTTGCACAACAGATGATGCAAGACAATAAATGGTGATTACATAGGCCCACATCACCCACGGGTGCTTGGCAATGAAGTGCAATGCCATAAATGCACACAATAATCTCAGCAACTAGCAGCATGATGAGAACACAACAGGCATAAACATGCTACAATTATACATCTGTTTACAATTGTGATTGATATTTACAGTGATTATACACCTGTACCACCTTTGTGCCCTTAGTCTTTCTTTGTCTTTCTTTTCCTAACACTACAGCTGGGAGTTTCTGGCCCTGCCAGCAATCGTCGTGGGCAGAAACAGTGCCTGCTACTGGTGGGGCTGGAAAATCCCGCTCTCTGTCCCTGTGCATCACCAACATCCACAGCTGAGCTGCAGGCAGCCTGGCTGGCACTCTTCCTCCCTGTGGGTGTCCAATGCCACCCCCCCTGACCCTGGAGGGAGGTTGAGGTGCCCAGTTTCCCTGTCACCTGGCCACTGGTGCACTGTACCAATGCCTAGAGCGAGAGAGTACAGTTCCCAGTGCATATCCGGCAGGAACTGTTCATTCTGCTGGACCTGGGTCTCCAAGGCGGCCGCCACCCATTCCCTGGAGGCAGCCAAGTGCTCACATGCTGGAGCCTCAACATCAGACAGAACGTGGACAGACTCCTCCAGCCTCCAGTCCAGTCTGCGCTTGGCGTCTGGCATCTCTGCCTAATGTCCCCCTGCCTGGCTCTGCATCTCCAACATATCTCTCAGGGCCGAGTCCAGAGGCTCATCATCTACATGGGGCTGAGCAGGGGCCTGTTCTCCAGCAGTGCTCGGAGTGTCAAAGACTCGACTGTCACTTCCTCCACCAGCCGTGAACCCCCGTCGGTGATGTGCTCACCAGGTTGTGACCCCGAGCCTACTCTCGAATGTGCATCCACCAAGGTGAGTGTATCTGTGCTGGTGGGGGGTGCAGGTGAAAGCCAGGGTGAATGTGCATCCTCTGAGGATTCTGAGGCATCTTCCTCAAAGGTGGGTTTGGAGCTGGAGCTGTGGCTGGTCTGGGTTGCTGTCCACCTCTGTTTCTTGCTGGTACCTGGAATAGAGAACAGAAAGATTTAGTGATTGAGTAAACAGGCTCCTTAATTAAATAAACCTCTCACTCAGTGGGCACAGCTGACAATTGCAGACTGAAGGCATCCTCACTGGCTTCCTGGGGGAGTACTATCTCACCCTCAGCACAGGCACAGTCCTGCTCCTCCCCAGCTAGCTCTGTGGCCATCTCCTCATGTGAGGTAAGGACTATGATGTCTGGAATTCCACCTCCAGTCTTGACCTGCTCGTGCTTGTTGTGGGTGTTCTTCACCTGAAGAAAGACAGAAAGATCGATTGTCATGCCCATGGGTGTATGAGCAGTTTAGGAGCGTGCATGCCTGTGCCAGCTGCTGAGCCCTCCCCAGTAAGTGATTAGCCAGCAAGATGTCCTGCAACTGATAGAAGATTGAGAGCATGAAGTGAGTGGCACACATTCAGTGCACATGTCCCATCTGCTGCTGAGTCCTGTAACCCAATCTCCTGTCTGACATCCCTGTGCACTCGAACACTTGGACAGCCTGATGCCCTTACGAGT
The DNA here is from genome assembly GCF_964194155.1 of Cetorhinus maximus. Classification (NCBI taxonomy): domain Eukaryota; kingdom Metazoa; phylum Chordata; class Chondrichthyes; order Lamniformes; family Cetorhinidae; genus Cetorhinus; species Cetorhinus maximus. The sequence continues at coordinate 93,222,708 of NC_135899.1, read as the reverse complement.
GTCAGTCTACAGTGAGTAGATGGTACACTTACCCTGACGGAGCGCAGCAGATCATTCATCCTCTTCCTGCACTGTTGGGTGTGGCTGCGCTGGACCCCATGGACACTAACCTCCTCTGTGACGTCTGCCTAGGCTGCTGTGGTCAGACAGAATGACCTCCTGCTGATATTCTGGGGAAACAGGACCTCCAGCCTTTCCTGGACAACCTGGAGAAGAGTCTCCAGCGAGGCCTCGCTGAACCGTGGGACCACACATTGTTCTCTTCTCTGGGACATTACAGACATGCAGACTGAAGCTCTTGGCCTGCAGTGAGTGAATGGCTGTCCAGGTGCCCTTTAAGTATGGTGCCCAGACCTTTGAGCCCCTACAAGGCAATGGTAGGGACGGTGACTCCCTGCCCCCCACTGCCGTGAGACTCAACAAGCTCCTCGCAGCTGCCTAATCGGTGAGCTGAGCAGCGCAAGATCGCGTGTAGACAGCCCTCCCACCACCCCAGCAGGAATCAGTCCCACTTCCATGCCCGCCACCAAACTTAGACTTCAGAACAGAAGATTCCGCCCAATGTATTTTCCTTTCTAGTGTTTGCATTTTCCATCAATTTGTCATCTTCAAGAAAGCTACACAAGTTTCAGTGAAATTAAAAAAACTCATTTTGATAGAATTGTTTTTGGAATCAAAAAACACGACATAATTTACATTGTAAAAGTATCAGAATGCAGTGCAGTTTTATGCTGAATATTTACAAATGTACAACATTAAATTAGCGTCTTAAAATAAAAAGATCTTTGGAAAGAATTAAGCAGCTTTACCTTATTTAATGTTTGCAGAGAATTTGATACTGAATAATTTTAAAATGCATTTGCTTGTAACATTTTACATCCTGTGATTTTTTTTGTATTTTGATTGCAAAAGTTTTGGAAATGGGAAGCTATATTTTCCTTTATTCACTTAATTTTAACAAAAAACTAAATGTGAGTAAACAGAGAGCGAGTACATTGGTAGAAATTGTTAAAATATTTCAGGCAGATAAACTCTAAAGTTTACATTTTTAGTTTTGTGCATTTTGCTAACACGTGGAATTAATTTACAAGGCATCACTCAGATTCTTAAGTGGGTGAGTATGTATTTACTATAGATGTTTTTTTGGTCATCAGTAAAAGAGAAAAACAATTTAAAAGGAATATGGACAAAAGATAAGACAAAGAAATACAAATTAGTTTTAGTTTAATAAAGAAGTAACTGAGAGAACTGAATCTGATACAAACTAGCTGTTGTTTTCACAGGTTGAGGTGCTATCTTGTAATACCATGTTTATTGGTATCTCTGGCTCTTTTATGGATGATTTCCACATGTTTGCACACTGCTGTCTTTGTTTGAAGGCTTTTTCATGCGGCTCAAAATGTGGAATAAAATCACCACCAACGTTTCATTTCCAGGCCATCCCCACCGGTTCAGCTGAGCAAAGGAAAGATCAGATTTTGGAGCCAGACCATGATACATGTGCGCTGCTGACACTTTGGACAAATTTTTATGCTTAGAATTTGTCCAATGTTGGGAAACTGTGCTGTATGTATATGGACGACTGACAAGAGAATTACATTAATGAGGGGAATTGAAGAACTTTCTGTACAGGATAACTGAAAGATTGATAAGATATAAGGAGATTATGTATTTATCATGATAAGTGTAGTTGTGCTTAGGTGACAAGAAGCTGGTATTTTTAAAAGTTTGCAGTCATTTTAGGTATTCTGCAATCCTTGGGTTTGACATGATGACAAATTGTAGGAACAAAGTATTGACCAAACCTTCCCACCACCATGATTAATGCAATGATATTCAGGTTATTATTTGAAGTGAATAAAAATTAAAGAGTTAAAAGAAGACAGGAAATAAATACGGATAAAAATGAAAAATGGAAGCCAGAAAGAAAAACATTAAAGATTCTATAAATACTGAAGAGGTAAAAGAGTTAGGCTGAGATTTCTACATTGCCAATAGACAAGAATGAAAACAAATCTCTGTATTCTTTCCATTATCTTCCAATTTCAATAATTTGGTTGTTTCTAGTAATAGTAACAATTGTAAACATTATGTGATGCTGGCATTTATATGAAAAAATAATGCTTTGCTTCTTGTATACCCTCTGGACATGAAATATCACCAACATATTTCAAAAAGACTTATTAATATTCAATAATCAAATAATTATTTGTATTTTTTTTAACAAGAAAAATGCTTAAAGCAAAATGGGTTTCACGCCTCTGTTAAAATAACAGGAAGAAAAATTTGATGCCAATGCTCTGTGTTCATATGATAACATCAGTAACAGTAATTTCTAAACTGTAAGGTTTAATAAAGGATTATCAACAAGAAAATCAAGAAGAAACATTCATGTCGAAAATACATTGGAAAATGTATTTGTCAGGGGTTTGTATGAAAGGACGAGATGGAACTTTGGACACTTGTGGGTATTTTTGTGAGACCCTGCAGGGGCTTTATACACAGCCAGCACAGAACGCAAGAAACACAGGGACGCCGTCCACGATCTTCTATCCATTCGTAAGCTGTGTACCTGAGACTTTGCCACCCTTGCCCTGCTGCATGGAAGACTCCACTGGACAGGCAGATTTCAAAAAGCTTACCCCACAGTCTCTAATGACACAGTGTGAAAAAAATTCAACAATACTTGTAAAAGGTTACTTTCATTGGATACCAAATAAAGCTTTCCAATAAAAAGGCTGCATCCTCCAGTGTTTTTGAAAACTCATTTTACAAACTAAAAATGGAGTGACTTGTGCAGCCAGTACGTTTTTTTTAGGGATGAGAACAATACAGTGGCAAATGTCAGGTAAAATTTTTGATATCCCTCAACAAACTAGATAAATATAGAATTACGTTGTTCAGCACAAGAGAGCTGGGTGAAAGCCCATCGTATTGAAACACAGCTGTTTCTATCTGAATGTACATTAAACCATTTAGCACAAATAATGTACCTCCACGGCTGGATTTCAGTTATTTATGCCATGTAGCTGTGTTAAAATATCATTCTCTGAGTTTTTCTCATTTTTGCCATTGACATTACCGGAAGTGCACATGTCCTACAATTTTCTTAAAAATTACAAGAAAAATGGGTTTTTCTTTCAATCTTTTCCAACCAGGGGGAAATCGAGCTCCCTCTAAAGTTTGTCTTTTTCCACCTCAAAACAACACAATGTGCTTACATCAAATTTCAATGCGTTTATTGGACAAGTTGGACTAAACCACACTTCATCCTCACTCAGCAAGTATCTTTTTTCTCAGAAACCATGACTTTTGCTTGTTTCCATGTGAGATTTTGAATTTCATATCCAATTTAGAATCCCTGTCTAAGTGCAAACTGGTAACACAAAGCTACTCATCCATGGGAAATTAGACAGCAATTATTATTAAAAGTTACAAAAAAAAGCTAAGATGTTGGACATTTTTGAGAATAGACCTAAAACCAATCAGACTCACCAAAATTCAGCTTGCGTATCCCCACAACAGATACTAGGTAAATAACGGAACACAGAAAGTAAGCTTGTGTCACAGAAAGAGTCTCCATATTATTTTGTAGAAGTGCAGAAGTTTTAAACATCAAGCTCAACTTGGCTATTGAAGGAGCAGCAAAGGAGTCTGTGAAACAGCAACCCATCCTCCCCAATCATCCATCTCACAGAATGGTGCAGAAGGAGTGGGGGAGGGGAGGGTTTCTTATTCAAACCACAAGTTCATGCTGCAATAGGACCTGAAGCCATTATACCAGGAATGCTGCTCCTTTATCTCCATGTAAATTGCCAACCAGAAGGGTCGTAGTGCAGGGTTACAAAGGCTGAGGGCAAGTCATCCTGCTGTTTAGGGACCATCCATAAATATGTACTCCCAAAAGTGGGTTTGGGTGTGAAAATGTAGTGAAGCAGCCCCTGTAGAAACCTGAGGAAAGCATTTATCTTAAATTGTGAACAATTAATCCAGTGATCTAAATATATAGCCAGTTTGTTTTTCCTCTCTACATTTTTCTGATTATGTTTGTATTCTTGATCATATTTCCATTTTTAGTTCTTGATCATATTTCCATTTTTAGTTCTGGAGAAGGATCTGCCAAATCATTAACTTTCCCTTCCTCCCAATAGTTGCTGATTGACCTGTGTATCTTCAATTTTCTGTGCCTTTTTCAAATGTGACAAATTTTCTACTTGAACTCTGATGAAAAATGTAATGATACATTAGAAGCACCTTAAGATGATATAACTAGATAATATTTTTTGAAAGATTGTAAATACTGTCTGTATGATTTTCTAATCTTTTCTCCTCCCAACCACTGCCCACCACTGAGGATGTTTTACTGCACATTTTCAAACCCCAACCCCACGATTGTGTGTTGCACACTTTATGGACGGCCCCTGGACTGCAGGGAGGTTTGTCCCCCCCTCTTTGTTACCTACTCAGATGGTCAACGATTTACATGCATGATCTCTTTATTCAGTAGCTCGGATGCTTTGCTCAAGTAAGTCAGATGGTTACAGAGTGAGATTTGTTACTTGGTTAGATATCAATAGCAATATTTAGATGGAAAAGTAAATAAAACTGACTGGAAAAGGATTTGGTTTCTCTTCTGTTCCGCAAAGGTCTCACAAAACTCATATAAATCACATTGTTTACCCATGCTACACTTTCACAAATGAGTTTCCTTAACACAAAGTAATATATAGATTATATATTTAAGATTGGGTTTTTAATATTATGTTCTAAGTATTACAAAGTAGGAGGCAATGAAGCTTTTTTCTTCCCAGTTTGGGGCACTCAGGCACAGAGGTTCATTGTCTGCATCATGTCACTTCATTTGTAGTCCAGCCTATTCTCCCACAACTCCAACAGAATGATATAGTATTGCATGTCAGGTAAAATGTTTGATATCTCTCAACACACTGAATAAATCTAGAAGCTGGTACCTTAAATCAACCTTTTTTTGCTGAATGCTTTCCTACCACTTTCCATCCCATTTAGTTTAATGAGTTTAATTGTTGATTATTTCTTTGCGCAATGAAATGTCACAGAATTCACGCCCATATTTTAGAGCAAAACAATCATATGATACACTGAACTGTACAGTCAACTATTTATAATAAGGATTCATCTTAAAGTACTACATTGTATTGATAATTGATTTTACATCATTTGAATGTTATGAATTCTCTGCAATGTGTGAACTGTATATCGTGCTGACTATTTTCTTTGCAACTTAAATGCTTTATGATTTTTCAGTGAACAATTAAAATAAAGGTTACCATGACCTTCACACTCTAATGGACTTTGCCACTGACATAAGTATGCACAGCTCATGTATCTATGCTGCATCATCCCATTGTCATGACTGAGTGCTTTGTAGCAATATATATTTTTAACTTTAGGATTCTTCCACAATTGTTATAAGATTGACGATTCTAACTTATGCTCAACTTTTAAAAAATCTGTTTCCATGTTTCTTAAATCTCAGGTGGGTTTTTTTTTATCCCATTCTTAAGACTGCATCAAAACAGCTTATTTATTAGGCAAAGTGCATAAATTGATACCAGGGTGGTTAATCTGATGTCTGACTGGAAGGGATCTATTTGTAGTCATTTAGACGTAGACAACCCTTCTTGTCCTTGAAACAAAATGGAAAATTAATAGATATGAATGAAAACAGGGAACCAGATGATCCTCAGGAGTTTTGTTCAGTTTTAATTTTTTTTCAAATGATTCAATCCCATGAAACCCAATTCGAGAACCTAACCTTTTTAAAATCCCATCCTCATTATCCAGAAGGTCGTTTTAATTTTACAGATGAGAATAGTCTCATGTTTGATCCCTAACATGTATTGAGTTTGTGGCTGTTGGATGGAGTGGCACAGGGGGTGCTATAGTTGGCATCAGCATCCTTACATTAGGGAAGACAAGATCAGACAGAGTTTCCACTCCCGAATCTTATCCAGTGACCTTTGATGGAAATGGGCATTTGTAGATGCTGGTTGAGGACAGGACAGATTTTATTGTGATGCACCATGTAATTGAATAGCCTTTAGCTGCTCATTCACAAGGTTCATGTAAAGTGTCAGACAGTGCCTGCAGATGTGTGCCTCAGTATAAAAAAGATGATGCAGCGGGGAAACAGTGGGGGAGAATAAAAATAAAATCTTATCCTCCTACCGCCCTATCTGAAAGCTCTTAAAAACTAATGTCATTTAAAGGGATTCTAATCCAAAACAATGAAGCATCAAAATGCAGCTACTCACTGCTATCACCCAACTCAAAGCGCCATAGAGAATAAATGGACTTGTACTTCCTGTGTCAGTTATGGGTCGGGTGGTAACCGACTTCTGTCTGCGTTCAAGGATTGTGGATTCAAGTTCCATTTCAAGCCTTGAGCACAAAAGCTGAGGCTGACACGCCAGCGTCGTACTGAGGGAGTGCTGCACCTGTTGGAGGTGCTACCTCTCAGGTGAGATGTTGAAACCAGATATGTTGCCATCTCAGGTGGATGTAAAAGATTCCATGGCACTATGCTGAAGCAAAGCAGCAGAACTATCCCTGCTGTCCCCTGGCCAATATTTATTTGTCAATCAACGTACTAAAGTAGCTTATCTACTCATTGGCAAATTATTGCTTGCTGGAGCTCACTGTATGCAAACTAGCTGCTGTGTTACTTATGTTACAACACTAACCATGTTTTAAAAGTAATTCACTGGTTGTAAAGCACTTTGGGATGTTCTGTGGTCATGAAAGTCACTATAGAAATGCAAGTCTTTCTTGATAATTGCTCTAATAACTATGTATTTGGCATGTATTGTGTAAGCTTATAAAAGAGGTTTACCTTTTAACCTGTTTTTTAGTCATGTTAATTTCAGATTCCTTTACAGCAATGTGGCAGTGATAGTTAATGTACAAATTAGAAATGAATTTTCCTGAAGATTAAATAGGGCTAATTATCAAAAGCATCATTCTTCAAATTGCGAGTAAATGATTTGAAGCATGGCAGACCAATTTTGAAATTATATCCCAGTCACTAATACTGAAATTAATTTTGTATGGATTAACAAGTGTACTCCCAGGCATTATTTTCCTAAATAATAGGGAAAGATTCAATGGTATAGAGTAAAAAAGTATTTTTTTGCATTATCAGACCAATCATCTGCAATTAATCCTGACTGATGTATTCAGAAGAAGGAGTATATTTAATAAGATAATCATCCTTTTGTTGGGCTACCCAGGCCAAATTGGAAAATTACAAAGCAAACATAAATAGTGAGTGCAGGAACAGAGAGAGCTGGGGGTGAATGTACTGAGATCTTTGAAGGTACAGGACAAGTAGAGAGGCTATTAAAAAGCATTTGGATTCTTGTCCTTATTAATAAAGGTATAAAGTATGACAGCAAGGAGGTTATGTCAAACCTTTATTAAACACAGGTTAGGCCTCAGTTGGAGCAGTTTGTTCAATTCTGGGTGCTTTAGGCCTTGGAGAGGGTGCAGGAGAGATTTACTAGAATGGTATCTGAGATGAGGGACTTCAGTTATGTAAAGAGATTACAAAGCTAGTTTTCCCCTTAGAATGAAGAAGATTAAGAGGAGATTGGACAGAGGTGTTCAAAATCATGAACAGTTTTGTGTCTTCAGTGGCAAAAAGGTTGGTAGCCAAAGGAGACAGATTTAAGGTGATTAGAAAAAGAACCATCGACAACAGGAGAAAAATTATTTTGCTCAGCGAGTTGTTGTGACTGGAATGCACTGTCTGAAAGGCTGGTGAAAGTCACTTTCAAAAGGGAATTGGGCAATATTTGAAGGGGAGAAAATTGCAGAGCTATGTGGAAAGGGTGGGGGAGTGGGACAAGTTTGATTGCTCTTTCAAAAAGCCAGTAAAGGCACGATGGGCTGAATGGTCTCCTTATGTTATTTATCATTCTAAGATTCTATTCCGCCTCGGGATTAATGGGGTATAATGCTTTGTTATGTTCCTTCTGACAGGTCATTTTTCTTGTGAACACGGTTGCACGCCTATCTACCGGTAGGTGAGTTGGCAACAATATACTGCAGATGCAGAGACCAATATAACATGAAGCACATACTGTTTATGTACACAAGTAATGGAGCACTAACACAATGTGTACTTCTCTAACCAGGCCCTATTCTAAACTGCAGATTAACAGCAATTGGTCAATCTGCTCAAATTTTCCTAAAGGTGTATTGCATCTCAGATTACCACATCCCTCCCCCTTTACTCGAAAGTACAATTTACAATCTTTACAATGTATCAACTATTTACATAAATAAACTATTTACAAATTTTCAGTCTCTCTGGAGGCTTCTTCAAATGTGTCAAACATCGTAGTTCTACGAGTTTGGATGTTTTATCAGAGGCCGCCCTCTCAGGAGTTATCTGTCCACTAGATTCTCCAGTAGGAACCTGTGGGTTTCTTTCTTTGACACTCTTGGGCTCAACTGATCCTACAGGTACTTCCAAAGAAAGGGAAGTTCCTTCTACATGTGGTGTAGACTCCAAAGGGAATGCTTGGCACATCCTTTCTTGTAGATCTGTTTCCCTTTCCTGGGGTGCATACATGTCTCCTAATTATCCGACCTTCAACTGATATGTGAAAGCGCAGTGGTCCTGTTACTGCACTAACTTCACCTGATAGTCATTTGGGCCCATCTCTAAGGTTCTTTGCAAAAACTGCGTCTCCTACAGTGAAGTTTCTTTCACAGCTGTGGTAATCGTGTCTATCTTTCTGAGCCTCCTGACTTTTCTTTACTCTCCCCCCTAAATTCGGCCTTATGAGACTCAAACATGTCCTGAGATGTCTCTTCAATAATAACTCTACGGGGGCAATACCGGTGGTCGTGTGTGGCCTAGTCCTATTGCTGAGTAGGAAACGTGATAATCTAGTTACAATAGAGTCTCCATCCAGTATTTTCATTCTGGGCTTGAAGGTCTGGACTGCCCTCTCGGCCAACCCATTGGATGCAGGATGGTATGGCGAGGTCTTAACAAGTGTTATGCCATTGAGACTTGTAAATCTTTGGAACTCCCCGCCGGTGAATGCCATTCCATTATCTGCCACTATTATCTCTGGTAAACAGTGTATCGCAAAACTCTGACACAATCTGTCTATGGTAGCAGCAGATGTGGGTGATCTCACCTCGTATACATCCATCCACTTTGAGTGAGCGTCTATAATCAGGAGGAACATTGTGCCCAAAAAAGGCCCCATGTAGTCAACATGGAGGCGGACCCTTGACCTTCTGGGCCTTCCCAGGGATGCAGTGGAGCAGAAGGGGGCAATTTCTGTACCTGTTGGCACTGCATGCAGCTCTTGTCCATCCCAGGCCACCATAAGTAGCTGCATGCCAACATTTTCATTCTAGAGATGCCGGGGTGAGCACTATGCAATTTGGTCAATAATGGTTATCTTCCTCTCAGAGGCACAATGACTCTCGCTCCCCACAGCAAGATGCCATCCTGGCAGGTAAGCTCATATCTCCTATTAAGATCGGGCTTCAATTCTTCAGACATTGGCTCAGTAGACCATCCCTGCAAAACTTGTTCCCTAATGTGAGACAAAATTGGATTGCAGTCTGTCCACTCTCTTATTTGTTTGGCATGTACTGCTGACAAATCCAGGAAGTTTAATAACAAGACAAGTTCTTGGGGAATTGGGACATTCACATTGCTGTCTTTTAGAGGTAATCGACTCAGTGCGTCGGCATTTGCAACCTGGCTTCCCGGCCAGTGGATAACAGTACATGCGTAAGCAGCTAAAATCAATGCCCACCTTTGGATGTGTGCCGAGGCAATTGGCCCAAACAAGCCAAGTATTGGCTTGTGATCAGATACAATGGTGAAGTGGTGACCATGGATGTATTGGTGGAACTTCTTAACGCCAAATACAATGAATAAGCCTTCTTTCTCTATTTGTGAGTATCTTTGTTCTGTAACACTGAGTGTTCTTGAGACGTAGCCAATGGGCCGTTCGGACTCATCCGCCATCCGGTGGGGGAGTACTATCCCTACTCCGTAAGGGGATGCATCACAGGTCAAAATTAATTCTTTAGGTCAAAATGTACCAACAGGTCCAATAGATGTAGCAACTGCTTTACTGTGGTAAAAGCCTGTTGTTGTGGAGCTTGCCAGGACCACCTGTGATTTTTCTTGAGCAACCCGTATAATGGAGCCAGTACTGTTGACAAATTTGGGAGAAAACAGCCATAATAGTTAATCATTCCCAAGAATGACTTGAGTTCTGTGGCGTTTCTCGGTGCTGGTGCCTCACGAATAGCTCTCACCTGGTCTCCTACTGGGTGAAGGCCCTGTGAGTCGACCCTATGACCCAGGTAAACCTCTTCTTTTGCTTGGAAGATACATTTTTCTCTTTTCAAACGTACTCTGGCTTGTGAGAAACGCTTCAATACCTTTTCCAGGTCAGCCAGATGTTCTTCATCAATTAGTCCTATTACTAGGACTTTATCGAGATATACCATCACATGGGGCAGATCTTGGAGTAAATTTTCCATAGTCCATTGGAAAATGGCACAAGCCGAAGAGTCTCCGAAGGGTAACCTGGTATACTGGTATAACCCCCTACGTGTGTTGATAGTCACAAAATCCCAAGATGCCTTTTCTAGCTCGACTTGCTGGTAAACATGGTTCATGTTGAGCTTCGTATACACGGTTCCTCCTGCCAGCTTGGGGTACAATTCATCAGTTTTCGGTTTAGGATGCCTGTCAAGTCTGCCCACTTAGCTAATGGTCAACGTGTAGACCCTGCATATTCGCACACTCTGGTCAGGCTTTAGCACTGGAACTATTGGCACTGCCCATTTGGAAAATTGTACAGGTTGTTGGACTCCCAACCTTTCCAGCCTGTCCAATTCGACATCAACTGTTTCTCGTAATGCATAGGGAACTGGCCTCGCCTTCAAGAATCTGGGGGTTGCCCTGGGATACACGTGGGTTTTCACTTGCAGCCGCTGAATCTTCTCGAGCTCTTCCCTGAACACAGAGGCATATTTCTGTAATAATTCCTGCAGATCTTTCATTCTGAGTTGAAAACTCTTGGTCCACTCCAACTTTATTTCCTTAAGCCAGTTCCGACCAAGTAAACTCAGAGCCTCCCCTGATACCACTATCGGGGGTAAATTAACAGCCTGGCTTTCACACTGTACTGGAACCTTGCATCTACCTCTTACTAGTATGTCTTCACCAGTAGACGTCTTTAATTTAGCATCTGAATTTTCCAGCTTTAGTGAGCAGCGTCCTCCATTCAGATATTTGAACGTATGTTCCTCTATGACTGTCGTGGATGCCCCTGTATCCACCTCCAATCGAATGGGTTTCCCGTTGACTTCCACTGTCACGTAGATTGGCTCTGTTTTACCCATTTTTAAGTTGTATAGTGAGTAAATATCTGACTCTGTTTTTTCTGGTTCTTCCATTATATAAATTTCACGGCTTTTTTGCTGGTCTGTTAATAGTGACTGTTTCTCGCCTTTCCGCGGAGCCCTGAGCTTCCGCGCCATTTCTAACCGGTGCTTCCTTTGCGATGCGATGGACGGCGCCATTTTGTGCTCCCTGGATCGCTTCTGAATCTCTGACTGCGTCTCCATTGCAAGCGCCAGCTCCAGCGCCTTGCTGAAGTCTAAATTCATTTCTGACAACAACCTTCTCTGAATAGTGTCTTCATTAACCCCACATACTAATCGGTCTCTTAACATGCCGTTAATCGACATCCTGAACTCACAGAGCTCGGACAGTTGTTTTAAGGCTGCTACATAGCAAGCGACTGTCTTTCCAGGGATACGACACCTCGAATTAAATTAAAATCGCTGCGTTGTTACCGAGGGTTTCGGCTGAAAGTGGCTTTTCACAAAATTCATCAACTCATCAAAGCTCTGGGAATCTGGAGCGTTAGGTGCCATTGGACTACGAATTAGGCCGGATATTTTACTGCCACAGGTCGATAGGGGGATCACTCGCCTCTTCTCCTCCCCCGATATGTCACTGGCCAAAAAGAAGAACGCGAGGTGTTCAATATAATGTGACCAGTCATCGATGGTCTGATCAAATGGTTTGATGCGGCCAAACTGTGGCACACTGGAGGGAGATATCTTCCTCTGAGGGCTGTACTTACAATTGGCCTGCAAGAGATGGCTGATTCACCTCAGTGGAATTTTCGCAGCTTTCTTTAGCGTCTTCGACTAGTTGTGTTTTCCCTCGTCGCCAGTTGTTATGTTACTTCTGATGGGTCACTTTGCTCGCGAACACAGTTGCACAGCTATCTACCGATGGGTGAGTTGGCAACAATATACTGCAGATGCAGAGACCAATATAAGATGAAGCACATGCTGTTTGTTTACAGAGGTAACAGAGCACGAACACAATGGGCAGAAATTTCTGTTCGGCCCGCTCGAGCGTGAAATGACGCCCGTTGATGTCGGCGAGCGTACAGATGTCAACGCACAGTCGCGCGATAGACTGTCGGCAGCGCACTCCCCCCGACAATTAAAAGGCCTGTTAAGGCCATTAAGTAATCAATTTAATTAATTTTTTTGCTGCCCGTCCAACCTAACAGTTGGTGGGCAGGTGAAAAGGCCAAACGGCCTTTGCTTTTTTTTTTGGAAACCTCATCCACGCCCATGGATGAGGTTTCCAAAAATAAATAATAATAAAATAAAAGTTTTAAAATTTAATTACTATCATGTCCCTGCTCATGTGACAGAGTCACTTGAGGGGAAATGTTTCGTTACATTTTTATTTTTTAAATTAATTTTTAAAATATCTCTTCCTCTCCCTGGGCCTTGGGGAGATTAAGCAGCTTTCACTCATGCGCGTGCGTGAAGTTCGTGCTGGGCCCGCTCGCCCTCCTCCCCCACCCCTCCCCCTCACAGTCAGCGCTCAGTACTGCCCCTCATGTTTCACGCTGGATGGGCCTTAATTCGCCTGCCAGCATGAAATCGGGGTGTGTGCCAATTGTGGTCATCTTCCTGCCCATCCCCGCCAAGCACCCCCGCCAAGGGCAAAATTCTGCCCAATGTGTGCTTCTCAAACCAGACCCCATTCTAAACTACTCATTAACATTGTAGCCCACGCTACACAGCAACTGGGTAATGCAATCACGTGCTCAATCTGCTGACATTCTCTTAAAGGTGTATTACACCTCAAATTACCTCATGCTTTTATCTCACCAGTGAAGAAAACTGCATAGTCAATAATAATAGGATATAAAAGTCTCTCAGAATCCATTGTTTCCCATTTATTCCTTCTATTTGAATTATAAAGGCAGCCAGAACATTTGATTAAGTTGCATGCAACCTTGTGGCAATTGCAACCTCCAGTGTTTCCACATGTCCCACACAATGGCCAAGATTAGCTGCAGGTAGAGGAAGGTCAAGGTGCCCTTTTATTTGATGAATTGAGGTGTCACAGGTCAGCATTTTGGGCAGATCCATTTTCCAACAGCTCAAACAGCACAGGTTCCCAGCCAGACCTAGCCAGGGCCTGAGTTAAAGATGTGCCTCATGGATCCTAAACCATTCGTGTTATGCCAGCTTCCCTGAACAATCAAGAGCAACTTGCATCAAACTTTTAAGGTAGGAAATATCACAAGGTGCTTCACGGAAAAGGAAGAGAAAAAAATAGATGAGGGAATAAGAGAACAGACCGTAAGACATGAGGCCTGATTTTAACCCAGAACAGAGTGGGCGAGGTGTGACAAGTGGACAATGTTCCAGAGCACAGCAGCATGTGGCCCGGGCAATTTTAACCACCAGTCAGGTGTCCTCCAACGCAGCAGCTGCTGTAAAGCAGCAGTGAACTGTTTGGTGACTGGAGACTGCCACCCAGGACCAGTAGAGCAGCCGCTGGCAGTGAGTCACGGGGAAGGGGATTCCCGAGGGTCTTGTATTCAGCAGTGGGAGGACAATCTGGCACAGGGGCAGGGAACGCGTAAACTTTTCTTGCAGAACCCAGACAAGCAGACCTGGTCCTTCTATCCTCACAAGGAGAAATAAAATTAGTAAAAGTAATTGAGACGTTGATGCCTTAATTTTCTGCTTTGCTTCCCCCTCAGTTCCCGCTGCCTTCGCCTAGTGTGAAAGACACAATTGCTTCACTGCTCAGGCCAGAAGTTAAAAGTATATTCCAGGCTCTCCGGTGTCATTAAACCCGGATCTGCATATTTAAAGCAGAATCCCAAACTCGAGTGAGTGAAAGTTGAAGACAGTGGAAATGGAATGAGATGTCACCGGGGAATTGTCTCAGTTGATTTAATGGCATGTCCCACCCATTTCCTATCCCCGAGAGTCAGGAGTAGTGACCAAAGCTTGGGAGTCAATGGGGCTTTTGCCTGACTTTGTTAAAGGCTTGAAGTATGAGAGAGCTTGTGACAGTCTATGAATAGTACCACATCATTACTGCATGCTAGATGGAAGAAAGATTATCCCTGTCTCAACAACATTAATGAGAAGATCAACATACTCAGTGTGACAGTCTAGCAGGCAGCTAGAGAGAAAGGGTGGGAGGAAATATCCTTGAATAACATTTGGGGCTGATAATGCCATCAGGTATTGCCCACACCTGTACCCAAATGAGCTAACCTTACCTCACAATGCTCTTTCAGTCGTATTTTGGACATATCCAGTACACAGTGCTCAAAACACTGGGTGTGCCAGGGTGATCGGAAACTGGAAATGTCCAGTTCCAATAGCAATGTAAAGCCTGCTGAACAGTGACAGCAGCTTTCTCCTGCACACACTCACAAGTAAACGCAAACCTTGTAGGATTTGGCCAACATAGAGCAAAAGGTCAGGGATGCATTTAAAAATTTGTAAGCATATAGAGGTCCCACCAACCTCACCTGAAGGGATTGTTCAAAGCAGAAATGGAGTAACTGAAGCACTCCTGCAATGTCCCAATTTCATTGTGAAAACAGTTTCTAATTTAAATATTCACTGATGCCCTAATGATCTTCGCACATAGCTTGTTAATAGGCTTAGAAACATGGAATGGTTCAGCAGATAAGGAGGCCATTTTGGCCATTTTGCCTGTACCAGCTCTCTGCAAGAGCTTTCCAATTAGTTCCATTCCCCTACTCTTTCCTCATAGCCCTTCATTTTTCTACTTCAATTATGTATGTAATTCCCTTTTGAAAGCCTTAGCTTCCAATAAATGAACTGGTCGTATTTTAATACATTAAAAGCAAGTCAGGCGTGTTGGAGGTTTAGGATCCTCATCCAATGGGTAGCATTTAATGGGTTTGATGGGGGTCTTGCCCATTGATTGGAACACTGAGGGGGAACTCCCAGTATTTCCATGGCAGAGTGCCTGCTAGCAATGAATGCCTACCCCCCACCCCCAACAACATCCAAGCCAGGTTCATGTGTGTGTCTTGGAGAGGAACTTGCAGGTGGTGGTGTTCTCGTGTACCTGCTGCCCTTGTCTTTCTAGATGGTAGAGATCGTGGGTTTGGAAGGTGCTGTTGAAGAAGCCATGATGAGGCTCTTTACTCTTGCTATATCCAGTACCTTCAGTCCTTTTTGATATCATGTGGAGTGAATCACTGAATGACTGAAGACTGCCATCTATGATGTTGGAGATCTCAGGAGAAGGCCGAGATGGATCACCCACTCTGCACTTGTGACTGAAGATAGTTGAAAATTCTTCAGCCTTGTATCTTGTACTGATATGCTAGGGTTCCCAATCATTGAGGATGGGGAGATTTTTCGAATCTTCTCTTCTTATTTGTTTAATTCTCCACCACCATTCACAACTGGATGTGACAGGACTGCAGAGCTTTCATCTGATGTGTTGGTTGTGGTATTGCGTAGCTTTGTCCATAGTGTGCTGCTTTTGCTATTAAGCATGTGTGCAGCCTGCCTCACAGATACTGGGATCAACCGCAAAGCCTATCACTCGGCACGATGCTGAACTCTTCTTCTGTCGCCTTCGTCTCCGTGCTCACTTCTTTGGGCAGGGGTCCTCCCCTGGTTCAACGGATCCTTTCACCAGCCTCCTGTATTCTCCTTTCACCTAGACCCCTCTCTCTGGATTCTTACCTGCTCATGATCGTTTCATTGAGAACTGTCGGTGTGACATCGGCCGTTTCAATTTCTCTGCTCCTCTCACCCACTCTAACCTGTCTCCTTTTAAACTTGCCGCACTCCGTTCTCTCAGGTCCAACCCTGACTTTGTTATCAAACCTGCTGACAAGGGTGCTGCTGTTATTGTCTGGCGCACTGACCTCTACCTCACAGAGGCTGAGCGTCAACTCGCAGACATTTCCTCCTACCTCCCCCTGGACCATGACCCCACCACCAAACATCAAGCCATTGTTTCCAGGACTGTCATTGACCTCATCTACTCTGGATATATTCCCTCCACAGCTTCCAACCTCATGGTCTCCCAACAGCCCGCTTCTACCTCCTACACAAAATCCACAAACAGGACTGTCCCAGCAGACCAATCGTGTCAGCCTGTTCCTGCCCCACAGAACTCATTTCTTCCTATCTTGATTCTGTTCTCTCTCCCCTTGTCCAGTGTCTTGCCACCTACATCCATCATTCCTCTGATGCCCTACATCATATCAACAATTTCCAGTTCCCTGGTCCTAACCGCCTCCTCTTCACCATGGATGTCCAATCCCTCTACACCTCCAACCCCCACCGGGATGGTCTGAGGGCTCTCCGCTTCTTCCTCGAACAGAGGCCCGAACAATCCCCATCCACCACTACTCTCCTCCGTCTGGCTGAACTTGTTCTCACACTGAACAATTTCTCCTTAAACTCCTCTCACTTCCTCCAAATAAAAGGTGTGGCTATGGGTACCCGCATGGGCCCCAGTTATGCCTGTCTCTCTATGGGTATGTGGAACATTCCATGTTCCAATCCTACTCCGGCCCCCTCCCACAACTCTTTCTCCGGTACATCGATGACTGTTTCGGTGCTACTTCATGCTCTCGTCTGGGCCTGGACAAAGTTATCAATTTTGCTTCCAATCTCCACCCCTCCATCATTTTCACATGGTCCATCTCTGACACTTCCCTTCCCTTCCTTGACCTCTCTGTCTCAATTTCTGGTGATAGACTGTCCACCAATATTCATTACAAGCCTACCGACTCCCACAGCTACCTCGACTACAACTCCTCACACCCCGCTTCCTGTAAGGACTCCATCCCATTCTCTCAGTTCCTTCGCCTCCGTCGCATCTGTTCTGATGATGCCACTTTCCAAAACAGTGCTTCTTCCTTCTTCCTTAATCGAGGTTTCCCACCCACTGCCGTTGACAGGGCCCTTAACCATGTCTGACCCATCTCCCCCGCCCCTGCCCTCACACCTTCCTCTCCCTCCCAGAAGCATGATAGAGTCCCTCTTGTCCTCACTTTTCACCTCACCAACCTCTGCATTCAAAGAATCATCCTCCGCCATTTCCGCCAACTCCAGCATGATGCCACCACCAAACACATCTTTCCTTTCACACCACCCACCCCCCACACTCCCCTCGGCATTCCGTAGGGACTGTTCCCTTCGGGACGCCCTGGTCCACTCCTCCATCACCCCCTACACCTCAACCCCCTCCCACGGCACCTTCCCATGCAACCGCAGAAGGTGCAACACCTGTCCCTTTACTTCCCCCCCTCCTCACCATCCAAGGACCCAAACGCTTCTTTCAAGTGAAGCAGCATTTCACTTGTACTTCCCTCAATTTGGTCTACTGCATTCGCTGCTCCCAATGCGGTCTCCTCTACATCGGAGAGACCAAACGCAGACTGGGTGACTGCTTTGCAGAACACCTTCGGTCTGCTGTAGTGTTCTATGGTTCTATGACCCAGACCTTCCTGTCGCTGGCCATTTCAACACACGATTCTGCTCTCATGCCCACATGTCCATCTTTGGCCTGCTGCATTGTTCCAGTGAAGCTCGACGCAAACTGGAGGAACAGCACCTCATCTTCCGATTAGGCACCTTACAGCCTTCCGGACTTAACATTGAGTTCAACAATTTTAAACCATGAACTTCCTCCTCCATCCCCACCCCTTTTTGACCCCCCTCTTTTTTCTATATTCATTTTTATTTTTTAATTTCCCCACTTACTTTCATTATTATTATTTTTTAAATTTATTTCCATTTTTATTCATTGTTTTATCCGCAGCTTTTAGCCTTTTTGATCTTTTTTGCCACGACCGTCCCCTCCCCCACCAGTAGGGCCATCTGTCACTCTCCAGAGTGCTTACCCTGGTCCGGCCATTATCACATTCTGCTTTCCACTGGTAATGCCACCATTAGCACCTCCTTTAGCCAATATCACCACGATTAACAACCCTTTGACCTTTTGTTTATGACATCTTTCACAATCTCTCCTTTGCCTCCACCTATCGCTGGCCTTTGATCCAACTTCACCTGTCCCACCCCCTTAAACAGTATATATTTCATCACATTTCTACCTCCCTTTCGGTCTGAAGAAGAGTCATACGGACTCGAAACGTTAACTCTGTCTTTCTCTCTCCACAGATGCTGTCAGGCCTGCTGAGTTTCTCCAGCATTTTTTGTTTTTGTTGCAAAGCCCATCTCATTAGAAATGATAGGTTTTACAATTCTATAATAAGTTTGAAAGAGGCAAGTTTCCCAATTGTTGTAAAAATTGATCAATGAAAATACAAATCAAAGCTAATATAAATATTCAGGGAGGTGGGGAGGAGGTAGATCCAGGCCAGGGATTGATCGACAACTTGTCTTTTTTTAACAATTGTTATTGACAATTACCTAAGAAAGATAGCATTTCAAACCATGTGTCTCAAATATGAGTTTGGTATTTAATTACATTCGGGAATACAAAGTCTGTTGATTTTAGGTGAGATATTTTATTTATAGTAAATCCACATTTGCACAATATGTTTTTATTATTCATCCTTGGGACATGATGTTACCAACAAGCTTAGCATTTATTGCCCATCCCTATTTGCCCTTGAGAAGGTGGTGGTGAGCTGCCTTCTTGGACAGCGACAGTCCACGTGGTGTAGGTACACCCACTAGTGCTTTAATGTAATGGTTTGGTACATTTCAGGGACACTAAAATAAAAGCAAAACACTGCGGATGCTGGAAATCTGAAATAACAACAGAAAATGCTGGTAAAACTCAGCAGATCTGGCAGCATCGGCGGAGAGAGAAACAGAGTTAATGTTTCGAGTCCAGTACTGTTTTTAACCAGCATTTTTTATATGTAAAGTTTGATTAAAGACAATCTCTGTTATACAGATAACATTTACCAAGCTAAAGTGGTGGCAGTCTGTGTAGAAGACAGCAATGCATCCAAAGTATACGAAAAACCAGGGGCTATCTTCACTCAAATGGTGGATTGTACATTTTATTCCTGGCAACATTTTCAAAACAACTGCATTGTTAAATAAGACAGTGAGTTTCTTATGTACTGTAAAAGTTATGGTCCTGCTTTCATTTCTTTTTCTCTCTTGACTCTTGCTCAGGGCATTTTTCCAAGCCCAGGATTTTCCATTCATCGGGTGGGCTCGGCAGGTGAGGTCAGGGGGGGGCCGCAGAGCCGACTGCCGCCCACGATCGGCTCCACACCACAATTAACCCAATTAAGGCCCGCCTTGCTTGGATCGTGAGCGGTGGCGCTGAGCGCGACCTGAGCGGGGTGGGGGGAGGAGGGAGATCCGGCCTGGCGTGCAGTGAACACATGCATGCGAAAGAGCGATTCAGTCTCCCTGAGGCAGCTCCGTGCCTCGGGGAGATTGAAGCGCTTTTTGAAAAAAATGATTAAATACAATGAAAATTCAATGAAACTTGTCCCCTCATGTGACTGTGTCACATGAGATGGGACATGTTTTTAATTTCAAAGGAAAGTTTTTATTTAATTTGTATTAGCTTCAGGAAGCCTCATCCCTCTCGTGGATGAGGCTTCATAAAAAAACGTAAAGGCCGCTTGGCCTTTTCGCCTGCCCGCCAACCGCATTAAATTCAGGTTAATTACCTGGTTAATGGCCTTAATAGGCCTTTCAATTATCGGCAGGCGCACAGCCAACTCCGGCGCATGCCCGCCGATCGAAATATCGCGCAACATTGTGATAACGTCGGGACGCACGCCCGACATCATCGCGCGTCATTTTATGTCCCGGTGTGTGGGAGCGCGCCCACACGCCGAATGTAAAATTCTGCCCCATGTCTTATTCTTCTTAGTTATCTAATTCCTGTTTTCCAGTTTTTACTGCATCCCATTTCTATAAATTTTTTATGCTACATTTTCTAATCTGCTTCTGTTTTACTTTGTCTTTACGGTTTCTCTTGCATGTGTGTATGAGAACTCCTCCAATACCAGGCTTAGCTGTTCACAAAGCAAAGCTTTAATTAACATTCTTTCTCCTGATTTCTTTCACTTCTCTGCTTTTTTTGTGAGTTACTCTTTGGTTGTCAAACACGTTTGGAATTTTTCTGTTTCTATTGTTACTTGGCCTTGCAATCTGTATTTTATTTTTCACCTTTTTCAAGGCTGAAACGTATACCTTTCTCCCCTGAAGATCATGTGATTTTATTCAAAGCTCAGTCTCTTTCAGCATCCTGTTTTAGTTTCCCTTCCTCTCTGTGTAAATGTATACCACAGGTCACCCACCATCACAGCCTGCTCCTTAGTTCTATTTTCTAGCCCATTAACCAGTGCTGAATTTCTCAAATTTATCTTGTTTTCTGCCTCTAAAGTTATTGACAATTTTCTTGATCCTGACTCTTCATTCAGAAAATTGCACAAAATAAACACAATATCTGACTGAGATTGCTGAATATGGAAATAAGACCATAAGACATAGGAGTAGAAATTAGGCCATTCGGCCCTTCAAGTCTGCTCCGCCATTCAATCCTGGCTGATAAGTTTCTCAACCCCATTCTCCTGCCTTCTCCCCATAGCCTTTGATCCCCTTACCAATCAAGAACCTATCTATCTTGGTCTTAAATACACTCAATGACCTGGCCTCCACAGGCTTCTGTGGCAATGAATTCCATAGATTCACCACTCTCTGGCTAAAGAAGTTTCTCCTCATCTCTGTTCTAAAAGGTCTTCCCTTTACTCTGAGGCTGTACCCTTGGGTCCTAGTCTCTCCTACTAATGGAAACATCTTCCCCACATCCACTCTATCCAGGCCTTTCAGTATTCTGTAAGTTTCAATCAGATCCCCCTTATCCTTCTAAACTCCATCGAGTATAGACCCAGAGTCCTCAAACGTTCCTCATATGTTAAGCCTTTCATTCCTGGGATCATTCTCGTGAAGCTCCTCTGGACCCTCTCCAGGGCCAGAACATCCTTCTGAGATACGGGGCCCAAAATTGTTCACAATATTCTAAATGTGGTCTGACCAGAGCCTTATATAGCCTCAGCAGCACATCCCTGCTTTTATATTCTAGTCCTCTCGAAATAAATGCCAACATTGCATTTGCCTTCCTAACTACCGACTCAACCTGCAAGTGAACCTTAAGAGAATCCTGGACTAGGGCTCCCAAGTCCCTTTGCACTCCAGATTTCTGAATTCTCTCCCCATTTAGAAAATAGTCTATGCCTCTATTCTTCCTACCAAAGTGCATGACCTCACACTTGCCCACGTTGTGTTCCATCTGCCACTTCTTTGCCCATTCTCCTAACCTGTCCAAATCCTTCTGCAGCCTCCCCACCTCCTCAATACTACCTGTCCCTCCACCTATCTTTGTATCATCTGCAAACTTAGCCAGGATGCCCTCAGTTCCTTCATCTAGATCATTAATGTATAAAGTGAAAAGTTGTGGTCCCAACACTGACCCCTGTGGAACTCCATTAGTCACCGGCCGCCATCCTGAGAAGGACCCCCTTATCCCCACTCTCTGCCTCCTGCCAGACTGCCAATCTTCTATCCATGCTAGTACCTTGCCTCTAACACCATGGGCTCTTATCTTACTGAGCAGCCTCCTGTGCGGCACCTTGTCAAAGGCCTTCTGGAAGTCCAAGTAGATAACATCCATTGGCTCTCCTTTGTCTAACCTACTCATTGCCTCCTCAAAGAATTCTAACAGATTTGTCAGGCATGACTTCCCCTTGATGAAACCATGCTGACTTTGCCCGATTTTACCATGCACTTCCAAGTATTCTGAAATCTCATCCTTAATAATGGACTCTAAAATCTTACCAACAACTGGGGTCAGGCTAATCGGCCTGTAATTTCCCGTCTTTTGCCTCACTCCCTTCTTAAACAGGGGGGTTACATTAGCGATTTTCCAGTCCTCTGGGACCCTCCCTGATTCCACTGATTCCTGAAAGATCACCACTAACACCTCCACTATCTCTTCAGCTATCTCCTTCAGAAC
The DNA here is from genome assembly GCF_964194155.1 of Cetorhinus maximus. Classification (NCBI taxonomy): domain Eukaryota; kingdom Metazoa; phylum Chordata; class Chondrichthyes; order Lamniformes; family Cetorhinidae; genus Cetorhinus; species Cetorhinus maximus. The sequence goes on along the minus strand of NC_135899.1, from coordinate 93,200,324 downwards.
TCTGGGGTGTAATCCATCTGGTCCAGGTGATGTACCCACCTTCAGACCTTTCAGTTTTCCTAGCACCTTCTCCTTGGTAATGGCCACAATACTCACCTCTGTCCCCCGACTCTCTTGAACTTTGGGGATGTCACTCGTGTCTTCCACTGTGATAATGCAAAGTACCTCACATAAAACAAATACTTTATTCACATGAAAAGCTTCACTCATGTAAGAACCATTGTATTAGTACATGCAATTAAAATATGTCATCTAATTATCTATTATCAGTGCTGTCTATCAGTTCCAAGTCTTTTATTTTATATAGAAGTTGAAGAGTCTGCTTTAAAGAAAATTGTATTCTGGAAATGGCAGCATCAAACGAGTTGAATCTGCATTCTCAAAAATGAAGAGGGGGCTTGGGCCTCTCTGATTCATGACGATATGATTTACACAATACAGCTCAATGGATTCATCGAATGGAGATATGGCAGATGTGGTTGAGGTTGAAGGAGGAGGAGGACCCCATCGGGATCCCACTTAATAGGTTGTTTTATGTGAGGTACCATGCCCTTGATATTAAAAATCCAGTCATCAAAGCATCTCCTTCTAGCCTAGAGCAGGCTACTTGAATAATGAGGGAGCAATTACACAGGACAGACAGAACTCATTTGTAGTTTAGCTCAGAGAGAAAGATTGTGGGTAAGGAGACTTATTTAGAGACTGGAAGAACATTGGAGATGTTTATGTAGATGAAATTTGAACATTATTTCTAATTGTCAGGTGAGATTTTTAATACACAAAGTCAATTTCCTTCATACCTGTAAATGAGATATTGTATGTTGCAGCTGAGGGAAGAAATGCAATATAAATGAGAATAATGCAAATAGATATAATTGGGAAAAGCAAAAACAAGCAAGAGCCCCTTTCCATAATCAGGGCTTAGGGTTTTTAATCTGTCAAGAATTCAATGGTGAGTGGTAATCTAGTCAGTCTCTGAAAATATTTTTAAGGTTAAAATTAAACCCCTGCTATTGGGTAAAATATGGCTATATATGTTAATCATCAAAGAAAACTAAAGGGTCAGGCAACCAAAGATTCTACAAAGCCTTTATATCACTCCCCAGTTTTCGAACCCATATAAAGGTCTTTTCAATTCATTCATGGGATGTGAGCATCAATAGCTAGGCCAGCATTTGTTGCCCATCCCTAACTGCCATTAAGAAGGTGGTGGTGAGCTGCCTTCTTGAACTGCTGCAGTCCCTGCGGTGTAGATACATCCACAGTGCTGTTAGGGAGGAGTGACAATGAAGTTGGGATGGAGTGTGACTTGGTGGAGAACTTGCTGGTTGTGGTCTTCCCGTGCACCTGCTGTCTTTGTCCTTCTGGTGGTAGAATTCAAGGGTTTGTAAGGTGTTGTCAAAGGAGCCTTGGAAAGTTGATGCTATGTAACTTGTACATGGTATACACTACTACCAATGTGCATGAGTGGCGGAGGGAGTGAATGTCTAGGTGGTAGATGGGGTGCCGACCAATTGGACTGTTTTGTCCTGGATGAAATCTCTGTATACCCATTGATGTTATCAAGTCAAGGTAAATAAATATTTGCAGATGAGTTAGGAATATCCAGTTTCTGTGCCTTTACAGTGAATGCATTGAATGAATTCCACTGCAGTTGTTGTGTAGAGTTGTGTCCTCTGTTATCCCAGAGTTTGTATCCTGGGAGAATAGTCTCAAATTCCAACCTTCCAAATCCCAAGAAATATCCCGTTGCTCTACCTTGGCAAAGTAAGGGAAATGTTTGCTATGTTCCTGCACTTGCGGAGTCAAATATTCCAAAATGTCCTGAATTTTCATGATTTAGTGTCACACACATTACAAGGTGTTGCTGTATTTACCATTAGAGAGTTACCACTGCTGAGTACAACTGCCATAGGAGCCCAGAAAATGCTAAATTTGTAAGTAGCGAAGCAGAAATCAGGCCGTTTTAAAAATGTACTTTCTTCATTCCCCCAAAATAATACAAATGTTATCCACAGAATCATAACCTTAAAACCAGTGGAATTTCCCTTATCCAGAGATGGTACAAAGAGGTATAGAGGAAAACAGACTAGGAGGAATGTAAGCACAAATATCATGACTATTTGAAATACGAAAGACAATTTGTAACGCATGCGACACACTTAGTGAAATAATTGTAATTTAATTTTAATCTTTATTATATTGTAAGCACTGATTGCCACTAGCATAATCGAATTGTTATGAAGACATTAGGCAGTGGCATGCATCCAAAAGAACAGTATGATTATGTGGTTTATGTGTACAACTGAAATTGTGTTTCTTCTTCCCTCTGGGCCAATCTGTAATTAAACAAAGTCCAATAAAATGATAATTGAATGGAGAAGTACCACATCAGGAGGAAACTAGAAAGTAACTTTCAATAGAAGGACAAACTTTCCAGATTCTGTGAAGGGGTGGCCATTTTTCCTGTTAATTTTCAATTAGACACAATCGTCAGAAATGAGCCCCACTCCTGCTTGAATCAACAGACAGTTCTCACACCCTGTCGGTAAGTGTCAGCATCCTGTTTTTAATAAAGAAATCACAGGGCTTTTTTTTATTGGTGATGCTCCTCTTTCAGGCGTGGCTCAGTCCGTAGCACTGTGAGCCACAGGGTTGTAAGTTCAAACCCCATTCCTGGACTTTGGCACAAAAATCAAGACTAATTGTTGATAGAATTCTACACCTTTGAAAATGTGTTCTTTCATGTGATGTGGCATCACCGGCCAGGCCAGCATTTATTGTCCATCCCTTATTGCCTTGAGAAGGTGTTGGTGAGCGGCCTTTTTTTAAGTGCTGAAGCCCATGTGGTGTAGGTACACACACAGTGCTGTTGAGGAGGGAGCCCTAGGATTTTGACCCAGTGACAGTGAAGGGACAGCAGTATAGCTCCAAGTCAGGATGGTGTTGAACTTGGAGGGGGGCCTTCTAATGCTGTCTTTCAAAGGAGAAGGAAAACTGAGACCCTGATTGCCCTCACAGGTGGATGTAAAAAGATCCTGTGGCATTATTTCAAAGGAAAGCAGTGGATTTCTTCCCAGTTAACATTTATCTCTCAATCAACATCACAAAAACAGTTCATCTGTTCATTTTCACATTGCTGTTGTGCACAAATTAGCTGCCATATTTCCTGCATTAGAACAGTGACTAGACATCAAAAGTGCTTCATTGTCTGTGAAGAGTTTTGGGATGTCCTGAGGTTGTGAAAGGTGCTACATTAGGCAAGGCTTCATTTTTTTCTGATATCATGAAGCCTTGGCTTTAATTGCTGGGCACAGTCTAACTGGTGAGATCATCTTCTGCAGATTTAAAAGAAATTGTCAAATTTCCCACCCCTCTCTTAGAAATTTGCTTGTCAATGACCTGAGGGTGTGCTTAAGTTCCACACATCACCACTGGGAATAGCTTAACTAGACAGTCCAGGTTAAGCATCGATTCATCTTACCAACTAAACATCATCAATGAGTTTCACATTTTGGTAATACCCCTTTAAAGCACCTTGGAATGTTTTTCTACCTTAATGGTGCTATCTAAATGCAAGTTGCTTTTGTTCTGGCCTCAGGCTACCCAAGACCAACGCCACAGAAAACGAGCTAAACATCTTCTATCTGTGGGACCAACTGTCCCGGGTGGTGTATGTCAGCGAATTTGCTGTGCTCGCATCAGATTTCACCAGTCACTTTTCAGAACTACCACTCTCACCCCCAACCCCCTACCTCATCCAGTCATCCCCACTCCTCGGAAGACAGTGGGAACTGGGGAAGCAAACAGTTCAGAGGAAAAGCTGAGGGATCGCAGGGTGGGTGATGCCAAGCTCCCACAAACAACCAAATATTACATTTGATCTGCAAGCAAATCTATTCTTGAACAAACTGTAATAATCCCTTAGTGTTGACAGCAACAGGAAAGTTTAATTACAAAGTATCTCATTGCACAAAAAATCCATGCAGTATGCTTTTATTCATTAAACTGTTAATCAATTATAACACATTCTTATTTAAATTTATTTTTTCTATATTAGGTGTCATAAGAACAGAGTGTAGCTAGACAGCCAGCAGAAACTTTGAGAAGGACAGATGACTCACTTGTTTGGCTTTTGTGTTCACTGGAAGCACAAAAAGACTTCAAAATGGAGTGAGAATGGGCAAGGCAGAGATTTCCTAAAGCCTAGCCTATTCCCATTTCACAAATAAAAACAGAAAATGCTGGAAAAACTCAGTAGGTCTGGCATGTCTGTGGAGAGAGAAACAGAGTTAATTGTTTCAAGTCCATATGACCCTTCTTCAGAGCTTCAGATTTTGCTTTCATTTTGCTCTCATTGAAGAAATGATGGTTAATTTTACACCTGAAGCTCTGCTTACAGGGGACAGATTTTCAGCTGATCCACAGAAGCTGCAGTGTGTGTTATCTGCACTTATACTTTACTCTGTGTTGATGAGCTGAGATGCAGTCACAGCACTGCTCGTATCCCCAACCTACACATGGAGTTCCAGCTGAACCATGTGTAGCAATGGCTGTGCAATTCTACTCACAATCTCAATGAAGACTGATAGCTAAAACTACAATTTGCAAATGTTTGAAAGGATGGTTTCTGGCATAGAATTGGTCATCCTACACTTGAGCTTTACAATGTTCTGTTTGAACTAGACCCAGTTCCTTCCAACCTATATTTCAGCCCTTTTCACAGAATCACAGAATCACACATTGCAGAAGAGGCCCTTCGGCCCATCAGGTCTGCACCGACACGTGAGAAACACCTGATCTACCTACCTAACCCCATTTACCAGCACTTGGCCCATAGCCTTGAATGTCATGAGGTGCCAAGTGCTCATCCAGATACTTTTTAAAGGATGTGAGACAACCCGCCTCCACCACCCTCCCAGGCAGCGCATTCCAGACCGTCACCACCCTCTGGGTAAAAGTTTTTCTGCACATCCCCCCTAAACCTCCTGCCATTCACCTTGAACTTATGTTCCCTTGTGACTGACCCTTCAACTAAGGGGAACAGCTGTTCCCTATCCACCCTGTCCATGCTCCTCATAATCTTGTACACCTCAATCAGGTCGCCCCTCAGTCTTCTCTGCTCCAACGAAAACAACCCAAGTCTAACCAACCTCTTACTTAAACGTTTCATCCCAGGCAACATCCTGGTGAATCTCCTCTGCACCCCCTCCAGTGCAATCACATCCTTCCTATAATGTGGCGACCAGAACTGCACACAGTACTCCAGCTGTGGCCTCACCAAGGTTCTATACAACTCCAACATGACCTCCCTACTTTTGTAATCTATGCCTCGATTGATAAAGGCAAATGTCCCATAAGCCTTTTTCACCACCATACTAACATGCCCCTCCGCCTTTTGGCCCTGAAAAGTTCCCAGTCTACCTCAGATCACCCTGGAAGGACAAGGTATCTCAAAAATTTGAGCAACAGGTGAAGCTAGCTGTTTCACGCTACTACTATACACGTAGCAACACGAGTGGTATTGGTCACTAACAGGATGCTGCCGTCAAGCCAAATAGATTTTCTGCCCATCTCACAAATTATGGTATATGAGTTTCAGCGCCAGTGTGTAGGCTGTACGTCCCAAAGACTGGCGGATCATATCAAACAGCAAGTCCCAGTCGCTGTTCACGACAGGCAGGGTACAGACCGTACCCAACCAGCCCATGTTCGCAAAACTCAAAACGCAGTGTCCAACATTAGATTTGATTCTGTGATTGGACAACATTTGCTAAATAATCCTCAATGTGCTAAGAATTACGCTGACAACCAATTTAAGATTGTCAGTCAGGCTCACAATGTGGCTCATTTGCGTGTACTGGAAGTTACGTATATTAATACACGGGGCCCTGTTCTTTGCAGACAGAAAGAGCATGTACACACATTGCACCTGTTTCAGCTAAACAAAATGAGTGACAGCCGTTTGTTGACTCATTCCTCAGGGCAATGCCTTGACCAATCATGATCAAGCTGCCTGGCTTAAATTTCAAACAATACTTGGCAGTTAACTGTCAGTCACCATCGACTGGTGCATTTTCCAAGGCAATGCCACTTGCCCCAAGCAATCAGCACTCTCTTCACATACAGTATAAATTGTTGTTTTCCCCCTTATATTAGTATTCTTGCGAGTGTCCTGCAAGGCAAAAAGCATAGACATATCTCTTTTTCTCAGCAATACTCAAGTTCTGCACCACGAAATGACTGTCTATATATTCTGCATATGCAGAATCTATCATGCTCAATATTACACTGCAGGAAATGCTGTTTAATGAGATCATGGCTGATCTGTAGCCTAACTATCTTATTCCTGCCTTTGCCACATGTACCCTGGTACCTTGTGTTAACAAAAATCTACCAACTCAGATTTAAAATTAATAATTAATCTAGCATTAGTTGCTGTTTGTGAAAGAATTCCAAATTTGTGCCACCTCTTAGTGAAATGATACTGCTTTGTCACAAATGCTCGTATATCCTCTATTTCTGTCATGTGACATAATCGAGGTCAAAGACAAACACGGAAGACAAGGCATTTATTACAAGGACTTCCCTTCATTTCAGCTTCAGCCATACCTCTATGTATATGTTATATAGACAAGGAGCACTGTGGCTGCATCTCAACTGTCTACCTGGACCTAAAGCTCTGCAGTGGGGCCCATTTACACCATTTTGGATGCCAGTGCATCTTATCTCATTGGCTGTACTGACCTACAGTTACATTCTTATGGCCCAGGGAAGTAGGAACACATACAATAGGGAGTCTCTTTTTCCAGCTGTGCCCCCTGCATTAGTGGTCTTGTAATTAAGGCCCAATGCATCCAGCTCCCAACCATTTTTTGAACTGTTCCACTGAGTTATGGAGGATGTCAGGCTGCACAGTGAGGGAGCTCAGCCTTGTGTTCTTTGTAGTCATCAGAAATCAGATCATAGCTGCAGTTGGTCCAACAATGATCCAATGTACCCACCTCCAGAGCTGTCAGGGATAGACAGTGTTAAAGAAAATATAAAATATTTGTTTTCATCCTTTCTTTTCCTCAAGGAGCTTGTTCCCTTTTGAAATGTGATTCCAAAGATGTGGAAGTGGGGACACCATATGTATGAACATAGCTGGTGCTTATCAACAATACAATCAACACGAGGGCATCATAGCCAAGTCTACCCTGTCCTCTCTAAATTTCCACAAACATGAGCCTTTCAGTAGGACCAGTGCATTGAAAGTCAGAGCAGGAACCCTGGCTGATTTTCTTCCCTCCCTCATGTTAGAATGCTGAACCAATTGTAATGCCTCACTCAGGCTTTGGTTGAGATCAGTCAACTCAGTACAAACAGGGGATTGAGCCTTGGACTATCTCAAGTGTTGGCTTAGCCCCACACAGAGTAACATATTTACACGTGAAGCCATTGAGGAGGTCAATGGGGAAACTTGGCATTGTACATACCAAAGGCAATCCTTTGTCATTTTTTGTCTGAATAGAAATCCCTTCTCAATCTAGTAGAACCTTGCAGTTCACATGCTCAATGTAACACATTCCAACCTCAAGTCAGAGACCCTCCTCATGGATCTGCTCCTTGTCTTCACCATAGCAGCTAACCACAGGGCAAAGAGCCATGGGATGGATCTGTCTGGCTGCCTAACTCTCTTCCATGAACTTGCCCATGCTCAGGTAGCCCTAGAGAAGGACCACGTGGCATTTGCCAGTACACTCGAGTCATTTCACCACCAGTGGGCACCACAAAGCAGAAACTGTCTAAGAACTCATGTTCAGTTTAACCTAATGCTTCTTGTTTGTCTTTTGGATCAGGTGTTAAAGCAAGGTGCATGTGAAAGATCACATGACAAGCTGCTTGTAAATTGAGTTCCAGCTGTGGCTCAGTGGGTCCACTCTTACCTGGGAGTTAAAAGGTTGTGGGTTCAAGTATCACTTGAACACAAATTCAAGGCTGACACTCCAGTGCAGTATTGAAGGGGTGCTGCACTGTCAGAGGAGCCATGAGATGTTAAACGAATGTGCTGTCTACCTCGCAGTGGATCAAAGAGATCCATGACAATATTTTGAAGATCGGGTGATTTTTCTATAATGTCTTGGAGCAATATTTATCCCTCATACAACAGCATAAAAAACATCATCGTGTTGCAGTTTGGGGGACCTTGCTGTGAGAGATTTGGGTGCCATGTTTGCTACATTACAATAACAACGACATTTTAAGAGTATTTGCTTTTATTTACATTTTAAGAGTATTTCATTGGCCGTAAAGGGCTTTGGGATGACCCAATGTCGTGGAAGGCACTATAGAAATGCAAGCCTTTCTTTGATTGAATTATGTGTAACACTGATTGGTCGTGTCCTTCTCAGATTGAGGGGGCAGTCCTGGTGACAGTGGGGTTGGGGGTGGGGGGGGGGGGGTGCCTACTCCCACCTTTTCTTTCACCTTTGATCCAATGAAAATGGTCAGAGCCCGAGTGTTATTTATTATTGTTATTTCCTGGCCGTATATTTTACACAAATGACCCATTCATTGATTCAGTCCTGGTGAGCCTGCCAGTGTGAAGGGGTTGAGTTACCCAGCGCTGATTGGGTTGGTTTGGGAGTGATGTCATAGACCCGGGGAGAAGCCACGCCTTTGGTGCTGCGATTGGTGGAGCCGGGGAGTTCTGATTGGCTGGGAGAAGTATCAATCCGTGAAACTGTATCCATCCCGCGCGGCCGTGAAGTGGGGACAGAAATTGATGAGGGGGATGAGCTGTGAGCGGCTGCACTGAAGACTCGCTGCTGCTGCTGCAATAAAGGGGTTTTTTTTATATATAGAAACACTATTATTTTTTAAAGTTGCATGATTTTCTTCTTCTCCCCCCCCCGCCGCCCCGTTTAAAATGGTGCAACAAACAAAGAGTTCGGAAAGTAAAAGCAGCAGCAACAGCTGCAGGGAAGCGGCAGACAGCGGGATCAGTGATATGAGCGCAGCCTCCAGTCCGAATCCCGGCTTCTCCGCTCATCCTGGGGAAGCTCCCTGGACCAGTGCCTCTGCCAAAGCCGAGGAGGAGGCGAGCTGCAACCCGGACTGGTGCAAAACCCCCACCGGGCACATCAAGAGGCCCATGAACGCTTTCATGGTCTGGTCTCAGATCGAGAGGAAAAAGATCATGGAGCAAGTCCCGGACATGCACAACGCCGAGATCTCCAAACGCCTGGGGAAGAAGTGGAAAATGCTGAAGGACAATGAGAAGACCCCGTTCATCAGAGAGGCGGAGCGACTGAGGCTGAAGCATATGGCAGATTATCCCGATTACAAATACCGACCCAGGAAGAAGGTCAGGTCGGAGTCCGGAGCGGGAGCGGACGAGAAGAGCTGCAGAAAGGAGGTGAAGCCTTTCAAGAAGCACAGCCGGCCCCAGAAGGCGAAACTGCACCTGGAAAGGTCCAAGGCGAAGAAAGCCAAGGTGGTGAGGGCGGCGGAGGGCGCGGACTCGCAGTCCGAGTCGGAGCCGGAGCCGGAGCCGGACAGCCCTTACAACCCGGACTGCAACGACAGCGACGGCTCCTGCGCCGACATCTCGGGCTATCCCGGCAAGGACACCAGGCTGCCTTCCCCCGGCCCCAGGAGAGGCGCCCAGCTGACGGCCGCCGTCTCCGCCGCCGCCGCCGCCGCCTCCGCCCGCTCGGTCCCCGGGAGACCCCCGGAGGAATCGGATCACGAACTCTTGCTTTTCGACTTGAGCCTGAACGTGGCGGCCGGCGCCGACCTGCTGGAGCTGAGCGCGGCCGGAGCGGGGAACCTGTCGCTGGACAAGGACACTGACCCGCTGACCAGCGGCAGCAGCCCCGTTTCCCACTTCGAATTTCCAGATTACGGGACCCCCGAGGTGCGGAAAATGATCTCAGGAGACTGGCTGGAGATTGAATCCAACATTTCCTACTAGAAGGCAGCGGGTCCCGGGGAAAATGCATCTCCCAGTTGCTGTTCCTCTTGAGGGATATTTTAGATTACAAAGGACCGACCGACTCGAATATACTGGATGCAAATCTTATCTTGAGGGGGGGGGTCCTCCTCCTTTTTATAATCAACCTTTCCTCTGACAAGTGGAAGTTGATCTTATCAGGGTGCTTTAGAGAAACGGCATTACTGGTTGTCACTGATGATAACGAGCACAATTAGTCAATGGAAGTGAAGAATTTCCTAATTTTAGTGATTGATTAAAAAGGGAGCCGAATATTATTGAATGTGACGGGGTTGGGGAGGTTGGGGGGTTGCGGAGAGAGAAACAAACAAAATCCTGAATTGAGATCCTGAACGGGGTGGGGCAAAATAATAAATCCGTCAATAAAAGGTTTTCGAGGAAATGAAGGAAAAGATGGTCCCAGAAATGTTTATCCTTGCTGGGGGCGGGGTGGTGAATAAAATAAGTTTAGGGTAACAAGGTTACAGCTGTAGTATCATGTGGTTTGTGCAGTGATTATGGAAAAGAGCGATAATAACTCATTGTGGTTCTAGTTTTTACGAGTTAGTGTCATGTTGGTGATTTTAGCCCGTTTACGCTACACATGTAGATTCATTTCGGAGCGCGTCGCCCTCGATTCAGATCAAATGTGAATTTACAGTGGGGGTTGAGGGGGTTTTATAGTGTTGGCCTTGCCGTTAGCCTGTTTAGAAAAAGCAACTAATAAAGTATTGATTATAAACTGATTTTTTTTTGTTATGTATCGAGACGAGCTGGTTACAAAATGAAAATGTGCAGGACTGATATCTTCGCTAATATAAGCAGGAAAAGATTCGTTTAAAATGTAGTCTAAATGGTTTTGCGGATTGACAAGAAGGAGGCTGGGTTGTCAGGATATTACAATATGGATACAATTAATGTGGGACTTTTAGTGAAAACGTAGATGAAGTTGAGGAAGAAAATAGAGTTTTATTGTGCCAATTTATTACAGTGTATCTATTATGACAGGGATGATTCTGAAGAAATTAAATTAACATGTTGTGGTCTATCAGTACCTCAATAAATCTTCGTGGCATTCTTAGTAGAAGAGTTGTGATTGCTAGGAGCTGACTGACACACAACGTAGCTTTCTGTATTCGTTTAAAGACGAACATTAAGATCGTATGTACTGTAGCCTGGCAGTTCGTCTCAATGGGCTTTAGATCATTGTACGAAACTACTGTGAATTTGAAACCCTATGATTAGCCTCAGCTTCTTACCGCTCAGGACTATAGAATTCAGAGAATAAGGATGCCACCTTCAGGGTTCCTCTGAGCTTTTCAGGTTAAGCTTGCTTTCGAGGCAATGCTGCCGAACGCTATAGCATTCCCTCAGCTTCTTGTCGTGTCTAGCTCTATGTTGGTCGTCAAGCATTCGTACTGGATTCTAAATTAAAGGTTTACAGGCAGGTCTTACAAAAGGAAGTATAATTTCCTGCATTATGCACAGTATAAAACCCAGTACAGTTTTGTGGTACTGAAAATGTTCAATGCCCACCATTACTCCACTATCCATTCGTTAAATCATTTATTACAAGCATTGTGCTGAATTATTTTTTTGAGAATCAATCAGAAAGGGAGGGGCAATTTTTGTTTCATTTATAATCGATGCAGCACAATCGAAGGGCCCATGAACGCAGCATATAAAAAACAATCTTCCTTTTTCATTGGTCTGTACAAGGTGGATTTTAATATTTATCAAACTGAAAAAAACGCACACGTTTATTGTTTGATTTATGCTATCTTTGCCATAAGAATCAAGATATTGTACATAAATTTGGAATTGCAAAAAAAAACAAACGTTTATTATCTTGAAATAACTGTAGGTCTTTTTAATTTGTGGTAAAGGATAAAATATTGAAAGGATGTTTCGACGCCTTGAATTGTTTTTCTAGCATTTTAAAAACACAGTCCATAAAGGGAAAAAGGAACATCGTTTCTGCTGTGTGCCAGCTTGGCAATGCTGCAACGTGGATCTATTATCATCAGTACCATTTCATTCATCTGTACAGCATGCTCAGCAGGCATTGTATCACAGGGTTACCTTATTACAAGGAAGTGAATGGGAGTGGGAAGCTGAGTGCCATGATACTGTAAATTGGAGCTTTTGCCATAGTCTGGTACAATGTCAGCCTCCATACAAACAAAAACAAAAATCCAACAGTAGTCTCTAAACTGGAGGTAAATGCACAAATGGAAGACCATTTTTCATTCTGAAGAATCTGCAGTACAAAATATGAAAATATCCATCTTGTAAAAACATTTCAACAGTTCATCATTTGGAATAACTGTTTTTACAAGCTGATATTGTTCAGTTTTTTTCAAATTTAAATTACTCCAGTGCAATATTTAGATGTTTGCAGGTTTGTATTGTGAAGGTTACTGGTCATGGACAATTATAGGGCAATATGACCAACAATACAGAGTCTAAAGGAAACAATATCAGCATTGAATTGGAGTGATGCTGCAATAATTCTTGACTTTTCACCTTTTATGAAATTAAATTCTTTCCTCAGATTGTAACAAATAACTGAGTGGTCATTTTTATGTGGAATTATTGTGATATCACTCCAATTCAATGTGGTGAAATGGTCACCTATCCAATAGTCTCCATAGGTAACTTTGTCACATTGTACCAGCCTGTGGAAGTCAAAAGATTCCAGTTAACTGCATTTTGTGTTAATGATTTAGAACTCTATCCAAAGACCAGCACATCATTCCTCAAACAACTGGCCTAAAATGGGACCATGCTCATTGATTTCAGGAAAAAAAGCCTTTATATTATGAATTTTCTGATGTGATTTTATTTTAATCCAAAAATTTCTGATACCAGCATTTTTTAGTTAACTGGTTGGTTCTGTGTGGATTTTAATTTATTTTTGCAGGGTGTGCTTGTTCAACTGCATGCATGTGTATAAGTATGTATAGAAATATGGTCACACATGTATATGTGTACCAGTGTATGTAGGTATATTTATACATTATAGCTTGACTGTTTAGACTTATTTTAAAAAGAAAGTTGTGATAGATTAAAACTAGTACCTTTTTTAACTAGCCTACATGTGCTCCATGGCCAAAATGATTCAAATGTTCAGGGGAAATAAAAGGTCAGTCTTGGGGCTCCCTACCACAAAACATTTAGGCTGCTATCCCAAGTAGGGAAATTAATAAAGGTTGCTTCTCCATGCTGATAGAAGAGTTGGCTAAATTGAGTTGTACTAGGCTTAGAGAAAACTTCTGTGTATGAAAAAAGCCTTGTTTTTAGACTGTTACAACAAATGGCATTATTTGGAAACTTCCTCCATATGTCTCTTTCTCCCACAAGTTGTGGAAATTATTTCTAGTACCTAGACCTCTTGAATTACGCAAATACATTGTGGACGCAGTAAAAGTCTTCCATGATGATTTTGTCTGTTGTGATTGCTAGTTCAAAAGTATATCTGTTCAGATTCTGCACTCCAGACGATTTTCCAAAAATAAAGTTTCTGCAATGTGTCAGTTTGCATGAAAGTTACACCAGCTTTTAAGTTGGTTGAATGTTCAATGAGGGGGAAATTAAGAAATTACCCATGTAATGTATCTGGATATTGCAAATATTGGTCATTTGATTTGCACAAATTTAATGACCTTGCCCATGATTAAACCTTTTTTTTTTTACTTTTGATGAATAGAATTAGTTCAGCATTACAATTTAAATGCTTGGGTTTTTTTGGAAGATTTTGTAATATCCACCATACAGAAGAAAGAAAACACAAAAAGGAATTGGTTAAATATAGATCCCCAAACTGCTTCAAGTTTGACAGTTGCAGAGCCTTGTTTCATATGTGGAAAAAAATTTGGAGTGTGTAATGAATTCAAACATTTTCACTTTGAAGGATGGGTCGTAGTTTTAACTTTTGGTGATTGGTATAAATGAGGAGATATGGGATTGGGTTGCTGTTACAAATCTCTCTTGATTCTAGCTAAACCTAAAATTAAGGAGGTGTGTAATGAGCAGCTGGTCTCATTAGCACTATCGCCAAAAGATTACCCCCCTACCCATGGTCTTTCTGAGAACCAGGATCGGCTAAATGGCCTCTTTCTGTGCTATAAATTCTATGTTTCCAAGCACCAGACGTGATCCAGATTTGCCTCAAATTATCTCTGGCTAGAAGGTAGATTCTCAAACAGTCCCTTAGCTTAGTAAATGGGAATATTGTATCCCATTTAAAATAACTTTCAAATACAGAGCTCATGTGTAGACCAGTTGAAATAGATGCTATTGAAACAAACGAACTGTACAAAAACGTGGCAAAATATAAGTAAGATGCCACGAAAAATATTTGATTAGAAATACTGTCATGATTACCATATATCTTTGGAAAATAATAGAGGTTCAAGTTTTAGTTGTGGCTTATTCTTTAGAATGATTGCTCCATGTGGGTTGTATTGCAAAAATATTTCCATTTGTTACACTTAGAAATTTTTAAACTGAGACTGCGTGAGATTTCTGATGGCAGACATTGCCAGTGATCCCCATGGACTCTTGCTATGGTGCAACTATGTTGGCTTCTTTTTCTGACACAGTGATGTAATTGTAGACAGAAGTATTCTGTTGCTAGCTCTTCCTGTACTAGAGACAATTGGCTGAAACTGTGAAGAATATGTTTTTGACGAGATGTTCTTGCCCATTAGAGGTACTTAGAACAAAATAATTCTTTACATGTGTAGGCACATCCCACTAAGTAAAAATCTTGTATTTACATTTAGTGACAGAAGGATGTTTTAATGCTGCAGTGCTGGTACTATCACACCACTGACGGCCAGTTTTTGGTCTTCAGAAAGCTTATGTCACCCCATATGCCTCAAATTATAAGGAATGTACATGGCTTTAGTGGGTTTTTGCAAAAAAAGTCACCAAATGACTTTACTGTTCCGTACTTATTAAAAACCTGAGTGCCGGTACCATGCCTTTTTTCTGTCTGCCAACACAGGGTTCAAATTTAGCTGCCTGTTTTGACTGGCGCGAATTTATGCCAAATTTTATTGTGTGAGCAAATGTGAACTAAATTCAGTGAAAACTGTCAATCAGTCACCATGGAGACTGGGCCAACTAGATTGCTGAAGGTAAGGGCCTTGAATCCAGGTGCCAATCCAAGAATAGCATTTCAAATATTTATCGTCAAGTATGATCTTCCTATTGGCAAATACTGGTGTGTCAAAGGTTTCTGCTGCTGATACAGCATTGAGTTTGGCGATAATATAGACAGATTGAGTTTATTCATTTATTAATTAAATCTGATAAATCTATAAAATTGGATTGATGATTGGGTTAGGATTATCACAAACACAGGTAACTAGTGCACCTGTATCATATCCTACTTAATTTTTTTAAATAGTTCATTTTATTTACATGTGAATGGTTCTATTTATATGTGACTGGTTCTAAAATTTATGACTGTGACAGAGTGAAATTTCTCAATTGATTAATAATATTTAATGGATTGAATATTACAAATAGATAATTGAGGAATGTTTCTCGCCCCAATCAGGACATTAGTAAAAGAGCATTGCTACCTTATTAGAACCATTTGTAAACCAACTAAATTGCTGGAATAACCAGAACTGTACAAATTTAAAACCCCTCCAGGTTAGCTTCCTTTGTATTTGATTCTGATTAAGTGTCTTGACAGACGCTGTGTCAAGCACCAATGCTCTTTTTAAAGTGCTACCTCAAATCAGAAATTGGAATGGGAGTTAATATGAAATGGTTGGTACATTGAACCAGCTGTTTAGATCAGTTGGATATTTTCCTGAAGTTGACCATATGGTAAATGAAAATTGTGGCGATATTTTAATAAGATGATTTCCATCCTAAACCTATTCAAAATTATTTTCATTTTGAAATCACAATAAATTCTCTGTCAGTCAGCATTTCAATTATTACCAAACTTGTGTTGTATTAAGCAGCAGAAACCTTTCTCCTGTTGCCTTTTCTGACAAATATGGAAGTAGGTGACCCAGGGGTATTAATGAATGGTTATGACAAAGATATTCTACCCATTTACGGGGAATGAGTGGAAAGTCTAGGTGCAGATGACATGATGGAAAGGCCTGAGTGATGGAAAGGCCTGAGTGACTTATCTTATTAAAATTAATAATTTTCACTCATAGAAACCTTGACAATAGGAATTTCATTGCCTGTGAATTGAATTAGTAGATAATGGCTAGGTAATAGTGTAGTTCCTGTAAATAGCTTCACTTTACCAATGGCATTGTTCTACCCTTGGTATCGAGGCCACTTCATTTTTGCTTATAATGGCTTTGTTTGAAGGTTCAAGTTGTTTTTTACCAATGTTACTAGCATAGTATTTGACCTAGTGGCTTGGGACATGTTTGTACTGGGGTGCCTAGTCCAAGCGAGAGGCAATTTTGACATGAGGCTGCATAAGACAGGTAGTGACTTGAGCAAGGTGACCTGAACAGACAGGTTAATTCAGCTGCTCCTTTGTCTCATGGAGCAGCACCAATCCCATAAAGTTCAACCAGTGAAACACCCAGCCTTTTTATGGCTGGCACTTGTAATTAATGTGCCTTACTGGCAAAAGAAGGAGGCTTCCCACTCTTGGCTTTCATTATCCATAATGCTGATGACAAGATTTATATATGTTTACAGGACCTATCATGATCCTAAAATAAATCACACGTTTTAAGATATGAAACCAAAATAATCAGGGCACATTCCGATATGGCAATAAGACATACAAAATATTTTCAGTGGTTGCCTGTCATCGTAGATTGCCTCATTATAGATACTTAACCTGGAAGACAGTAGCCTCCTAGTTTTGTCAATAAGCTTTATTCGCGTGCATTTATGGGTTGCTTACTGTTAAATTCAAACCCTGCAATAGACTGTTAAACCTCTTCTCAGCTCAGAATTTAAACACAACAGACCTCAGACTGTTTTCTAGACACTTTCTATTTTCATTAATAATTTTCTACAGTAATGTGTAGCAGTACATAATAAAACTATTGGAGTTTTGCTCCTTTCCTCTGTCTTATACCGAGAATGTAACATTCCTGATCTACTTGTCAAAGTAAGAATGCAATCATTATAAAAAAATCTGTATTTAATACATTGTGGTGTGTAACTGGTTATTATAGTCATTTTTGAACTAACTACTAAATTACCAATTCCTTGCATTTTCTTGTTCAGGAAATTTTAGGCAAAGGGAAATGCCCACTGCCCAAGTAATGGATGACAACTTCAAAGGGTAACTGCCCATTAAACTATCCGAAATAGCCAGGATAATTAACATATCCAAATTGTACAATATGATTGCTGGATGTGGTGGCTACTGTGATGATGTAATTAGCTACTAGACATTTTTAGCTAACTGGGCACTTGATATATTCAAAGGGCTTTCCTTTATTTTGCTGTGTTGATTTGTCACAATTTTTAATGTTGCGATGATGTCAATATTTTGGATGTCATGCTATCATGATATATTGGGATGTGTAAACCCATAATAACATTGAAAACATCAATTTTGTCTTTATTATGATAGTTACAAATCATGATAGGCTGGAAAATCGGTATGAAGAAACCCTTAAATTAGGAGAGAAAGATTAAATACAGAATGAATGGTGATCTGTTCTATAATACAGTATTACAACATCTGACACTTTGCTTACCATCAAGACTACTCACTATATTTGTCCTCCAAAGTTGTTAGACTGTGAACACAACCATACATGCGTTTTTACAGTAAGGCATTGCCTAGTCAAGGTTGTATTGTGGTAGGCATTTTTGACAAGCAGTACAGATACTAGATGGGCCAGCACCTCAGCCATTTTGACATGTTCCGTTAAAATCCCACCATTTTTAGATGCTCAGTGAACTGTAAGTGAGAAGTGTGTCATGCAGCTTGACTGAATCCTTCACAACAGATTGTGAGCATGCAAATTAAATGATGATTTATTAACATATTGTCAAAAAGATTATCTCCATTGCAAATGCAATGTGTTAGGATGTTCTTCCTCCTCATTTCTGATCCTGTTTGGTAGCTCTACATTGTATATTCTCCTCCAGACAGGAGATGCTAATGGATTAAATTATGGATTTGCCCATAGGTGCCAATGACACTGGATAGGTAGTGGACAGAAGTGTAAAACAAGTTGATTGGAAGGTTTTTCCCACTAGGGCAAAAAAACTGGTGCCCAAATTTATGACCCGCCTGAGAACTAAATAAATTCATCTAAATGAGGCAAATAATTGAGACTTTTAATGATAATAAATCACAATAAATTTGAGTAATATAGTCATTATACAATTTTCCTCTTCACCTCTTGAGAAAGCAAGTTTAAAAATACATGCAGAAGGAATTGAGTGTCACCATTCCTTATCAAGTGTAACAGTTTTTAGAAATACTGTCTTGTCCTTTTTCATCTTCTCCTCTCCTGAGGGCATGGATTTCTTGCTGAGGTCCACTGAGCTCCACGCGCACCAGTGTTTTCAGCGCGATGGCTATTTATGGAGTTGGGCACCATTCATAGCTGAGCCTTGGTGGTGAAGGTTGGCAGTTTATTTAACTATTTTGGGCATCAATGCTAATCCCAATCCTGTCCTCACCTGTCATTGTGCAAGGTGAGCTTTGAACAAGAGCCAGTAGATTAGGAATCCTGGCTGGTTTTTTTTGTTCTCTACCTAAACTGATCAGGGGCCTCGCTCCCAAGATCAGTTAACTTGGTCAATGGATAAACTTGCTGAGTCATTAAGGATCACCTTTTTAATTTATTCTGAGAATATTTGAATTATTTTTATCCTGCCCTCTTGAAATTCTATTTTCTAATGTGCAAACTTATTATTTCGCAGAGCATTAATTTTTACAAATGATCTGAAAGGGAGGTAAGTTGTAATGGAATCTTTTTTTAAAAACTAAAACAAAATTATTATTGCTCTCTATCATTTGGTTCTTTCGTCCCTCTTGTTCTCCTGTTAAGTCAGATCAATTTTCAAACATGACAGCCTCGCCCTACAAGCTGCTCAGAGTAAGACAAAGAAAGCATTGAGAAGATTAAAATTAAAGCATGGAAACAATTTTTTGTCAAATTATAAAGAAAATCAAAACTACTAGGTTATTTATTGGTTAGGAAAGTCAGAAGATGAAAGATACAAGCCTATCAGTGGATGTGATATTAGCAGGTGAATATGAAATCATGTGGGCCTGGATTTAATGGCCCCTCCCGCCCGACGGGATATTATGGTCCCGCCGAACTGAATGAAGGTTTAAATGGTTCACCGCATCTGCCGGGAGGGAGACACGATGTAGCAGCAGGGCCATAAAATCCTGGCCATGAAATTCTTTGCTATTTTTTTAAAAAGTCATTTGCTATTTAAATCAAATGAGTTATTACCTCCATTTGAATAATGGACAAATGAATGTGATACAAACACATTCAAATTTTGTGGCCCTTACCGCCAGTGGGATTTTCCAATCCCACCGAAGTTATCGGAATTTTGGACGGCTTGCTGCATTTTCCGGCCTTACGACGGGGGGGGGTTGTAAAATTCAGCGTTCATCTGCTAATATTGCAAACAGTCATGTTCACCACTTCAGGATCTAAGCCACAGATGAGCATAGTCCTAGCATTCCAGTAGATCGTTCCATAGTACACAAGTCCATGGCATAAGTTAAATTGTCAGGCCATAGGATACTTTCCTATTCCATACTGTTAGTCCACACCCATTAATAGTGATAGTATCACGCATAATGGGGAGAAGGGTGGACAGGATATTAATGTATTTGCATATTCTCTAATAGAAAACATGGCATCTATACATCTGTTTTTTATTAACAACCAGGGGCTGGATTTTACATTTTCCCACTGGTGGGTTTGAAGGCGGGTGGACATGTGAAATCCAGTCCTTGGTTACAAACTCTTTGAAAACACACTAAAATTTACTTTGCAACAATAATTTTTTTGTTTTTCGATCAACAAAATGGAATAAAGCAATATCCAGAATTGCTCCATAGGACACCATTTAAAGGCACTTAGTGGCAAGACGATGTAAGCCATGTTTTATCTTTGATTTAATGATGGTTCCATCCCAATACATCAATGTAAAAGAACTGGAATAGTATTCTGCAATGGTACATCATTCTCAACTACTAATTACATTTTTAAGATCCTTTCTGATATAGTTTTGAATTTAGGGGAGATAGGAGTTAACACTTCAGAACACGGATGGATCTGCTTGACATTGAAATGTTTGTATAAAAGATTTTTATGTGTACAGTGTAGACGTCCTTGTATGTTTAGAGGAGAAGTGTTGGTGTACTGAGTTATATTGATGTGTTCATAATTTATTTTGTGCCATAATAGATTTTTAAAAAATTTGTAGCAGATATACAATTGAACTGTTATTGAATTTTAAGCCTTTTGTTTGACTTTGAATATCTTTAATAAAATACTGAAAAAAAAATTGAGTCCTTTGGAAGGTAAATGAGCCATATTTTTTATGTATGTATGTGTGTATGTATTATATTTATAAACTATATGCTAGAACTAATCCCCAGAAAGAAATTTAGAAGTGGTTTTGCGTTTCAATAAGAATTGCTCTTCCTTCCAAACATCCAAAACCACACAATTCAGATCACTGAGAGAAAGCAACATAAACAAGTCATTAATGCAATGTAGGAAAATGATACTTGGTAGCAGGAGGCTTTTAATCAGGCAGGCGGGTGGTGAGTGGAAACCCCACCACTTTCCCCACTCTGCCCCAATTAAGTCTGTGGCGAGAAGGCACATGGGTGGCCTTCCTGCCTGGCCACCAATTGAGGACCTTAAGTGGGCAATTAATGCCCTTGATCCTGGGGAAGACCTGCCTCTGACCAGTTAAGAGCCTCACTGGCACTTAATATGGTGGGCCCGCCTGAAAGGAAAATGTTTCAAAAATCAAATTTAAATTCACTGGCTCTCTGTGGGAGAGATCCCTGTTGCCTGCATTAAATTCTGCTCAACGTTTGCGTTAGCAGCCTTTTTATTACATTTGAAAAGAAAAAAAATTGTGTCACCTAAAGTGTTGTACCCTCATGGATGGAGAAAATAAATGAACCAATTTTGTCTTATCTCATGGAGATTCAGCCGGGATAGTGAGAGTGGAATCAACACTGTCTAATTCCCTTTATTCAGAGATGCTTCATTCAGATTATTTGATCATTCATTTTTTTGAACACTAAACACCCACTTTTTATTTACTCTGTGTAAGTGGATAATACATTTTGTTTTGCATAAAATCAACTTTGATTGGTCAGTTGGAGACTATGAAGACTTTTTGTAAATAATGTTTTTTTTTACAGGATGGGACTTGACTCCATTTTCAAAAGAATTGTAGGTATTTTGTATTCATTTTTATAAATGAGAGCAAAACATACCATTATCCTTTGCAGGACGTTATTTATTTACCATTGGTGTTGCTGAGCAGTTATCTAACACACTAATCATATCTCCCTCCCAATCAGCCATGGCGACAAATGCAGTTTACCTATCACTTCCCAATCATTACCAGGTAGGTAGAAAGGTAACTGCAGGTGCACTAACCCCATCACATTCAAACTGCTGGCTCTGGCAAGTTATCAGACTGCTTTCCACTTGAAAGCAATGTTTAAAATCTACATTTTATGTAAAATGTTTATATAATTCCATCCATGTAGTTAGATAGTTAATGCTTAGAGTGTTTGTGATAGAATTTAATATTGATTTTATTGCAGATAATTAAAGTTAAATTGCGCACTTCCCTTTTTAGGTTTCCCCTTATACTGCACACTCATTCCATCCCTGCCAACACCAAACCACAATTAGTGGGATCAGCCTGTTTGGCAGCTGCCTTGAGAAGCACAGCAGAGACTACGAGAGCATGATCTGTGGTCTAGTTCCTTGGCAGAGGGTATTGTTTTACTAAAACCAACAAGGATATATACATTGTGTTTCAATTTCTTGCTCAACATTGAGATCAAGCCAGTGAGATCTATTTTAGAGATGGTGCACTGCAAAGCCTCTTTCACAGTGTATACTTATACCAACAGCACAAAACATCCTGAGGAACCTTGGAGGCATAATCCAAGATACAAGAAAGCAGATATTAGGAACAATGACCAAAAATTTGGACAGAGGTAGATATAAAAGGAGAGGGCTGGGGAAGAGTGGATGGGTTTAGTCAGATAATTCCAGTCCAGGGCATAAGGAGATGGAGGCCACCAATGGGAAGAAGAGATGGTACACAAAAGACCAGAACTGGATGAATGGAGAGTTCAGAGGTGTTGTAGGTTACAGACATACAAAGGATCAAGGCCTGAAGCAAATTAAACATGAATGAAGACGAGAAGTTTAAATTGGAAGACCAGGTGCCAATGTAGACCGTCAACAACACTGGTGCTAGATGAACATGACCGGGGCGGAATTTTACCTCAGTGGGATTTTACAGTCCCACGGAAGTCAATGGAGTTTAGAATGACTCGCCGCATTTTACAGCCCCGCCCCCGCTGCAACGGGGCCGTTAAATTCCAGCCCAGGAGTGGGACAGGAGACAGGCAGCAGAGTTTTCTAAAAGCTGATATATGGAGATGGAGTGTGTGAGCCTAGCCAAGGTAATCTGGAGGTGACAAAGGGATGGATGAGAGTTTCAGCAGCAGGTGGGCTGAGGTAGGAGCAGATACAGCTGATGTTACAGAGGTCAGTGCACCTTCTTTGTGGTGGAGAGGATATGGGGTTGGAAGCGCAACCTAATGTCTAAAAAGACGTTGAAATTATTAAGTCTGGTTCATTCTCTGAGTGTGTTTAAGGAGAAGAATGGAATGAATGGTGAGGGTATGAGTTTGTGGCTCTTGGCTTCCCAATGGTTAACCAGAGGAAATTGTAGCTTATCCAAGATTTGATGTTGCATAAACACCAAGGCAGTAACAAAGTCAAGACAGGTTGATGCAAGTGTCATCAACATGTGGATGCCATGCTGCCTCTTGGTGATATTATCAGCAAACACATGAATGAGCAAGAAAAGGGAGCCTAGGACAGATCAACAGGGGATGCCGGAGATAATTTTTGGAATTGGAATAGAAGCCATTGCTGGAGATGCCATGGTTACAATTGGTTAAGTAAGGGTAGAATCAAGTCATACTGACCTGAAAATCAGAAAAGCGGCATTGGAAGATGGTCAACTCTGTTAAAGGCTACAAAAGGCTTGAGGAGGATGAGGAGAGATAATATATTATGGCTACAGTCACAGAGGATGTCATTTGTGGCTTTGGTTAGAACTGTTTCGATGTATTGGAAAGGATGGAAGTCAAACTGGAGCACAAGTTAGGTAGTTAGCAATTTATTGGCAATGGGATCAAAGGAGGAGGAGGTGGGTTCCATGGGTGAAGTTGAAAGTTAGGAGAAAAATTAGAGAAAGATGCCAGTTCAAAGCTGGGCAGAGGGGAGCCTGCTGGGAGATTTGACAGTGGGAAATAGAAACAGCAACAAGTAACAGAAGCAGCTGAAATGGATGATCTCAATCTTGACGACAAGGTGGTTCATGATCCCCTTACATTTGTTACTGGAAGTTCCAAATTTCATCTTGTTCTAGAAAGGTAATAGGATAGAAATTCATTTGGGCCTAGACTTAGTGTTGCACAAGCCCCAACCAGAAAGTTGGAATCTCACCCAAAATTGAGCCTTTGCTTTCATTAACACTTTATGGTCAGAATCTTTGTCTCGGTGGGCGGGCGCGATCAGCATGGAAGCGCCGCTGGAAAGCTCAACGCCGCCGGGGTGGGGGCGGGAGGAGGGTGGGCAATGACCTTTCCGCGGGCACTGAGAGAAAGCTCCCTGAAGGCAGAGAGTTCCCCCAGGGAGCTGCAGACCCCAAAAATGTTCCAATAAATTTTTAAAAAGCAGAACAAAAATGCTCGAGCATCACAATCAGGCACGTGAAAATATAAATGATAAAAATGCTGCCCACAGATTTTTATTTCTATTTTATTTCACAACAGAAACCTCACTCCGTCCTTGGATGAAGTGTCATGAAAAATGTAAAGGCCGCCTGGCCGATTCGCCCGTCCGCCAACCGTAAGGTTGGACGGGTGACGAAAAATAGCGGACAGTTAATGGGTTGAATTGCCCTTTTAATTGTCAGCAGGCGCACATCCAATTTTTGCACGCACCCGCCAAGTGAAGTATTGCGCGATTTCTCACGCCCGCCCGATCAATGTAAAATTCAGCCCTATGTGTGGAGCTGTCGAGCCTGCATGGGTAGATCACTTGTTATAGATGCTGAATGTCACTCTCAACAGTGATAGCAGCCTAGAAGGTACATTCCAGGAGAACATTGGAGCAGACAATGGTTGGGCAAATCGTGGCCACCATAGAGTCAGAAACGCATTCCTGCTGCTCCTGGCTATAAATTTTAATAAACTTACCTTTCATTGGCAGTCAAAGGGGCCAATGAAGAACTGTGTGTGGGGCATACCCAGCACCTGCTTCACTCCATCGAAATCTGCAAACTGCATACACTAATCTGCTGACGCTTGTAAGACAGGCGCTGATTGAGTGTTAGACGTTGTGTTGAAATTGATTCTTTCTGCCCCTGTTTATCACTAAATTGTAGTTCCTGGCATTAAATTTCATTTGACATCTGTCTGTCCAAACACTTAACCTGCCTCTGTCCTCCTAGGGTTGCTTAAATTTCAATTCACAGCTAATCATGCTGTTTATTTTTCTGTTGTCTACAAATTGAATCAGAGGTGACATGAGAGAAAAAGAATTATGCAGCAAATGGTTAGGATTTAGAACGCACTGCCTGACAAAGCGGTGGTTACAGACTGAAAAAGTAGCTTTCAAAACGGAATTGGAAAAATACTTGAAGGAAAATAAAATTGCAGGGATATGAAGGAAGAGCTCAGGAGTGGAACTAACTGGATTGCTCTCCTGAAGGGCTGGCACAGACTCAATGGGTTGAATGTCCTCTTTTTAACTGCACTTTTCTCTGATTCTACCCACACTAACTTCTCAGGTGATTTCCGGTTTACTTTCTCCAGTCTTAGTTGTGTTGATTTAAACTGTCAAATCTGAAGACCAAGATGGACCTTAAATGAAAGGGTTACCATGGTTAATAATGAAGTTTTATAGCGTTGAGCTACAATAAGACAAATTCACAGGCATTTATCAGTTAACACAAGCAGCTGTACTAATCCTTGTTTTTCTGCTTTGCTATTTACTAAAGTAGCCTGACCCATGACTATTTGCTGCATGTTAAGAGGGAGCAGAGCATAATTCTGAATATGTAGCATTGCAGTGTGTTTCAATAGTAATTGAATTGTAGCAATGCCACAATGTTGCTGTTGTCAATTGTGGAATACTTTCACTGGTCCTGTTTTTACCAGTTACAAGATCATTCGCTGGAGTGAAATCTCCAGAGAACAAAACCCTGACATTCTAGCTCCAGGGTACTTGAGCTGTATAAGTGTGTGGCTCCACACAGGAAACCAGTAAAGCAACACATTAATATCCCACTAAAGTATTGAATCTACACTGGACCTGAGCTAACATGTGCAAACAGCTCAGAGCGGTTTGATGCATCATATTTAATGTTAAACATAAGTTAACAAGGTCAACTTGGCTCAGTAAAGGTAAAAGACCATTTAAAATTGTAGAGATTTTTTAAAATGCTGGATTTCACAGTAGACCTGTCAACATCTGAAAGAGTAAGAGAGATTAGCTTTACAGATTTAACCCCCTCACCAGATTTCGATGAAGGAATACACCCAGTCTTTCACTTTTCAGCACCAGCCTTCAATCCTATGCAATGTCCCAACTGTGCTGGGGAAAACAGGAACTCCAAGAGTAGGGAGTCCCTGTCCCCAATTCCATTCCGACTGATGTTACTGGCAGGAAAGGGATGTGTGGAGATTCTGCTCTTTACAAGATGGAGCAAAAAAAAACCCAGAAATGGTGGTGGTCCAATGCAGCCATAATCCCAACGACACAAGCTGCACTTCGCTCGACACTTCGAGGTTTGTTTGTCTACCTTGCTTTGGGCAGCGCTCGCGGTGATCAGCGCCAGGATTCACAGGCAGCAGGGAGCTCACGGGCAGGTCTCTATCTACCAGACCAGCCATAAGGTGGGGGTGGCTTTTCAACTGCTGCAGGACTAGGGCTTGCTTGGGGAAGGGGGAGAAGTGGCCGCAGGCAAAGTAAGAGGCTGCAGGGCGAGGGCTGTACTGGGGAAGGAGGGTATCCCAGGGTGTGTGTGGGGGACACGTGTTGATCTGTGCAACTGGCCTCAAGATGGTGAGAGCTGAGGCAGTCTCCGGAGGAGATGAGGCCAGTTGGAGGAGATGTGAGGGAGTGTGTGAGACAGTGAATGGTTATGTCCCTTGAGCTGACAGTGAGTGAGATGCCAGTGAATGTGTGATGGGCTTGTGAGTGCGTGTGTTTAGAGTGATGAGATGGTTGCCTTACCCTGGCTGCACAGATGAGATCATTCATCCATTTTCTGCTCTGGATGACCATCCTCTTCTGTGCAGCATTGGCACTGACCACCCCTGCCACTACCTCTCAAGCCAGAGTGGTGAGATCAATGGGCCTCCTGATGCCAGAGCAGGGGTAGAGGGCATTGCGGTGGGTCTCCATGGCCTCCAGAAGGCATCCCTGGGATGGGTCACTGAATCGGGGGGGGCTGCACTCCACTTGGCTTTTGGGGCCATGTCTTCACCAGTACCCTCCTGGGCTGCAGTATTGAGAAGTGTGCGCGCGGCTGCAGTTTAAATATGGCGTCCTGCGTGAGGATGCAGCAAGGTAACAACATGACAGGCAAATTGGAGGCCGACCGCCAGTGAGACAGCGTGTGTCCCATGGCTGCACAATTAATGAGGCAGAAACGGGATGATACAGTGGGAAAACCCACTATTGTGGCCGACAAGTAAAACAACTTTTTTCCCGTTCACTATCGCACCTTGTGCAAATCTGAGACAATTCGGCCCATTGACTAAACCATTGCTGATTCCAGCAAGATTGCGGCTGAGTTCATTTTTAAAAATTTGTTCATGGGGTTTGAGAGTCACTGGCTAGGCCAGCATTTATTGCCCTTCCCATCTGCCTTTGAGAAGGTGGTGGATTGATGTAACACTTCATAGGCTGAACACAATAGCCATTCCTAGTCCCGTTTTTTATTATGAACCAGAGAAATACTTGATTGTATTTTATTTCTCATTAATAATTACCATTAAAAACACAAAAAATGTTACTGATTCTTTCAAACCTGGCCCTACAAACAATTATCATTGGTTAGAGAAAAAAACAGGAAGCCATCTCTGTTTCCCATTTCTCCCCATCTCTAATTTCCCCCCTCTTCTCCTCTAGCCTAGGATATTACCACAATTCCACTGACAACAGCAGCCCCTGATATCTTACCCTAATGGCAAACTCTGTTCTGTCCTCACCAATATCCAACTTGCACTTTGTGGTCAGATGACACTGGATAGCAATCAACAGAAGGAATCCTGGTCAGATTCTCCCCAGCTGAGGAATTCTGAGGCCAAATCCAACCATCCTCCATTGCTCACCCAACTGAGATAATCCCATTTATTATAAACTAGGCATTGGAGGTGGGAGGTTTCTGATCCACATGAATGTGATAAGGTAATGCATTGGATCACACTAATACCAGACCACAAAGTACAATTATTGACTAATTGGAGAGCTCAGAGAACTAAATCAGAACAATTTTCACCTTCAGCACCTGGAGGTAAATTGGCAGAACAGATTGTCCTCCTGCTGGAGAACCCATTCAAGTTTCATCCTGTTGAAATCAATGGAATGAAAATCAGGCAGCACCTCAGCTGTGGCTCAGTCCATAGCCCCTTGCCTTTGAATCAGAAGGTTGTGGGTTCATGACCCACTCCCAGAAATCCAGAACTGTGAATGTACTCGAAAAAGGGTTACATTCTGTGACTGTTGATAACTCAAAAGAGTTATAAAAGGGTAAACTAGCTGTCCTGTTAGGTTATGCCCAGGTGAAAATGATCCCCAATGTTTTTAGTTTACAAATAGAAATTGAAGATCTGAAACCATTTTCTTTGTTCTAAGAATTCAATCCATCTATACTCTTCCTAAGTTACTATGTCCAGCCAACATATGCAGCTGGAAAAGTGGAGAAATTGCCTGTATTTTATTCCCCTCAAATGCTCCCCATTCAATGAGATCATGTCTGATCTGCAACCTCAATCCATACATCTTTCTTTTCCCCACACCCCTTAATACCTTTAGTTAACAATAAAATGATCAATCTCTGTTTGAAAATTAACAATTGATCCAGCATCAGTTGCCATTTGTGGAAATGAGTTGCTAACTTCCACCACCCTTTGTGTGAAGAAATGTTTCCCCTGAAATGTCCAGCTCTAATTTTTAGGCTCTGCCTCCTAGACCTAGATTCCTCAATCAGTGAAAATAGTTTCTCTCCAAATCACCCCTTAAGCTTGTAAATTCTAGGGAATGAAACCCTAGTTTGTGTAATCTGTCCTCGTAAATTAATCTTTGGAGTCCAGGTATCATTCTGGTAAATCTACACTGTTTTCACACCAAGGCCGATATATCCTTCTTAAGGCGCAGTGCCCAGAGCTGCCCACAAAACTTCAGGTGTGGTCTAACCAGGACTTTTTACATCTACTTCTTGTATTCAATCCCTTTAGATTTAAAGGCCAGCACTCTATTAGCCTTTCTGATTATTTTCATTTTCATCAAGAGAAATTCCCAAATGGCAGAGATCAGGAACTCTTGTTGAGTTGATGTTTCCAATTTCCCATAATGCAGCAACATGAGGGGCCAATGCACAGAATTTCTCATTAAATGAACATTGTTAGTTGTAATTTATATATTCTGTCTTGTCCAGGTTCTACATTTTACCAGTTTTTGTTTTTAAATTAGACGGCACCTCAACAGAACCAACCTGAAGGCAACCGTGAAAATCTGTCATTGGCCCAATCCTGGTGGTCTTCAGAAATCACAGAAAGGCACAAAGGGCAGAAATTCTCGCTCAGTGGGTGGGCACGCACACGACCCCCTTGAGCTAGTTCACCCAAGCATGCCGACGTCAACGCGCAGTTGCGCAACAGTTCAGTCACGGGCACGCACCAGAGCCTGCAGCGTGCCCACCGACAATTAAAAGGCCTGTTAAGGCCATTAAGTTATCAATTAATGTAAAGTTTTCGCTGTCCGTCCAACCTAATGGTTGGCGGGCAGGTGAAAAGGCCAAGCAGCCTTTGCATTTTTTTGGAAACCTCATCCATGGGCAGGATGAGGTTTCCAAAAGCAAATAAAAATAAAATAAAAATATTAATTTTTAATTTATAACATGTTCCTGCTCATGGGCAGAATTTTTTGCCTGTCGGGCGGGCGGGCCTGACCCAATCTCCAGCGGGTGGGGAGCCGATCCCCGCCGGAGGAGCGGGACCCGCTGCCATTTTACGTGGGCGGGCCAATTAAGGCCCGCCCAGTGTGACGTCCGGCAGGAAGCGCTATGTGCTCCCTGTGTGGGTGAGGGGGGGATTCCCTAAGCAGGGAGTGCGCTCTTTCACGCATGCGCACAACAGAGTGCACACCTACCTGAGGCTAAGTGCTGCCTCAGGGAGATCGCTTCCACTTTGAAAAATATTAAAAATAGAAAAAAAATTCCCTAACATGTCCCCCTCATGTGACAATATCACATGAGATGGGACATGTTCATAAATTTCACTAAAACTTTATTAAACTTTTTAAATCCCTGCATGAAACCTCATCCCGCCGCTGGATGAGGTTTCATGTTTTCTCTATTTGCCACTGGGGCTCCTGGCCGACCCGCCAGCCTTAAGGTTGGACGGGCAGGTCCTTTAATTGTATAAATGATCCTGTCAATGGCCTCAATTGGCCATTGACAGGTTGGCGGGCCCGCAGCTGATTTTGCTGCGCCCCCGCCTTCCTGAAAATTTAAATGGGGCGGGATGACATTGGGGGTTCCGCCTGATGTGATCCCGCGTCATTTTACACATTGGCGAGCAGGCCCAGCCCCCTGCTCACCGATGGCAAAATTCTGCCTCATGTGACAGAGTCACATGAGGGGACATGTTTTATTACATTTATATATTCTTTTTTATATCTCTTCATATCCCTGAGGCAGCTCCGTGCCTCAGGGAGATTATGCAGCACTCAATCGCACGCATGTGCTAAGTTCTCACTCAGCCAGCTCATCGTTCCCCCAGCACCCCACCCACCTGGCCCCACACAGGCCGCGCTCAGCACTGCCACTCATGTTTCACGCTCTCTGGGCCTTACTTGCCCCGCCAGCATGAAATCGCGGTGCGGTGCCGATTGTGGGCAGCGGTCAGCTTCCCGACCGCCCCCACCGAGCACCCCTGCCAAGGGCAAAATTCTGCCCAAAGAATCTGTACTGGAGCTAACTGTGGGGAATAGCAGGATTGGCTGAATGTATGCTCCAGCAACCCTGGTTACCAAGTAATGGTTAGTTCCATATTCAATGTTTTGCATATAAGAAACTAAGTTCTCGGCAGTGAATGTGTTTGGGGGAGAGAGTTCCAGAAGCAAAAAAGGTGTGGGAATTTGCTGCTGCCATTCTGTGTGAACTTTGTGGATTGATGCAGGATAGAGAAGTGCAGCCAAGTGTTGCTGATATCTTGGAAGTTTAGCTTAAGCACTGGTTGGTTTTGTGATGCAGTTTAGATTATGATCATATAAATGACTGATAGCCACCTTACTCTGGTGCAGTGATGCCATAGACTTAGCATCCTCACCCCCTCCACTAGTTTGTTTGACATTGGTGAAAGCAATAGATTATTATGATAGCCTTCCAGATAGGTCTGCAAATGTGTATCACTCCACGAATTGTATTGTGGCATAACAGGAACACTTAATGCCTTTGTCTAGAATTCCTCTGCTGTTTTAACAGAGATGTCAATTTACCTAAAAGAAAATTGGTGAACAATATGAAAATAGTGAAGAGAGGAATTTCAGACAAATGCATTGGTTATTCATACCTGCTAACTGAAGTAATGTCAGGAGCTGTATCTGTAGTTGCTGCTAATGATATGGCCACGTCTAATTCCTAATTTTACACAATCCTCCTATACTTTCCCATCTGATAAAATAATACCAAGACATAACCATGGCCAGTGAAAAGCTAATATTTTTAATTTAGTTTGTTGTGCATCTCTGTGTGAAATTTTCAGATGCTGCACAGACATCCTACTGTGCTCAGTTGCCCTGACAATGCTGCAACTTAAAAACATATTATTCAGGCAATTACTGGCCCCTGCACTCCACTCCTGGCTGGTTTAATAACATGAAATGAACTTAACACTTAAGAGTGTTAAACTTTTACAAGCTCATTATAGATTAAAACAAAGTTTTTCATGTGAAATCACACAGTTTCCACCATTTCTTTAAATTACTTCTAACGCAGGTCACCAACCTCCTGAGATTGAACATACATGAAAGAGACGACATCCTGTGGTTCACTATCTATTGAAACATCTGAATTGGTTGGATTTAAGCTTGTTACCATTGTAATTACAGTGTGTTACAAAGCATTTTTATGTAAATGATCATTTTCTTTGGATGTCACTTTTTCCTCCTTCACTGTTAGACGGGAAACAGTAAATTATCTTCAAAGTGACCTTAATTTGTTGCTAAGAGAATTCGGTCTCTCATCTCCTCCATTTAAATCACATTTCTGCTGTACATAAACTACAGCCTCTGGATTTATGACAAAAGGAATAATAAATTACAGCTGTTGGTGTGCATTTCATTTCATTTTATGCCTCTCCCAATTTTTGTTTTCCTACAGGAACTGCAGCAATGGCGGGGCTCACACAAGTCACAAGTCAGAGATCTTTCATGGCCAGAATTTTACGTCCGGCGGGTGGGATATCATTGCAATATTTAAACCAGATCGATTTTGATAAACGTCTCCACACAGCGGCAAAGTCCTGATGGCAGCAACAGCCTGGAGTAACGTGTTGTTCACATCAGAACTGAGGGGCTACCGTGCAGGTATATTACTTTAACATGCCAATGACTCAAGCACCTTTGACTGTACAACCAACAAGTTGATGAATGTCACCTGCCACCGAACAGACATGAAATAGCGCGAGATGACGTCAGGTGAGTGTCCTGACATCATCGCGTTCTCACGCGAAGATATCTCACTCGGCGGGTGCGCGCGGCAGTCAGAGGCGGGCCCGCCGACAATTAAGAGGGCAATTTAAGCCCATTAATGATGTAATTGACAGCGATTTTACGTGGCCCGTCCACACTTATGGTGGGCGGACAGGCCATTCCCCCAGGCGGCGTTCACATTTCTGCTCAAACCTCGATCCAGGGCAGGACGAAATAAAATAAACAGAGATAGCTGGGGACTGTTTTTTTTGTGAGGTACTTTCAGGCGCTTGATTGCGCTACATGAACATATTTTGCAGCAGTTTTGTCATTTTCCTTTATTCTGTGGGGGTCTGCAGCTCCCCTGGGACAACTGTCTGCCTTCGGGGAGCTCTCTGGAAGCGCTCACCCAGCACCCTCAGTTACATCAGCACCCGCTTTCTTCCCGCCCCCACCCCCGGCAGCGCTGAGCCTTTCTCAGTGCGTGTTTCACGCTGGCTGGCTGTTAATTGGCCAGCCAGTGTGAAATTGGGTTGGGGGCCGATCGTGGCCAGAGGCCAAGTTCCCGTCCACTTCTGGGCCTGCCAGTCACTCATACCTGATGAACGAAAAATTCAAGTCCATACCTAAGCTGATAATAAATATTGGGAGGCGGGGGAGGGGCACACAACCAAGTCCTCTCTTGTCTTCAGTGACATCCATCTTTGTACACACTCCAGCAGGGATCACTGGACAGCCATCACATGCAAAGACTTTAGCTGATTTTCTCTCTTCCTAGACCAAAAGAACTGTGGTGAACCGAGCCACCCTTACCTTACAACACGGAAACAGGCTAATGACTCAAGTATACTGTTTCAACATGTACTGTCAGTGCGAGCATATAGTCCTAATTACATTTACTCACCCTGTCCCATATCTCTCCAACACTTTTTCCTTCGTCCAATCCAATCATGAATGTTCACTTAATTATTACCTCAACAACTATCCCTGGAAATAACTCACATCCTGGCAAACTCCCTGTGTAAAGAAAATTTGCCTGGTCTCTATTCTAAATTTCCTGCATTTAATCTTGTAACTATGGCCCCTCGTTCTAACCATCTCAAGTGCAGAGTCTGCTTCTATCTACCCCAAACCACCCTTTCATAAAAATATTATTGTTGAAGAAATATGTGGGATTTCTTCTGAAAATTGCTGATAGGAAAAGGCACATGAGAGTTGGCTGTGGGTTGGGAACTCTGAGTCCATACAATATTTGAACTTGTTCACTAGTTCAATGCGCTAGTTTACTCTTTGGTTCAAAACCAATCGAATTAAACTGAACATTTTAAAAATGAATCATTTGAGCTGAATATTTTAACCAACCTTAAACAATTTTAAACAATTGAATCATCCAAAAAACAGCCTTATTTGTATGAGTGTTTTTAGCTGCCATTTCAGGAATTACCTACAGTGGGAATCAACGTAAGGATTCCCTTATTAAGCTAAGGCATGTTTTCCTCCAATGCAAAATCTTTCCTTATTTGGGAAAATATGAAATCCCACTCCATACGCTTGCGCCAACAGCTAGAATGGAAATCTGAGGACAATCATTGTTTTAAGGGTCGCTCCAGGCACCAAATGGTTTTTGTATCATGCATATACGCTCAGGACCTTTGCAAATAGGAGATACTCAAGGCCCATATTGCATTTGAACTGGGGAGTTATGATGCCCAGCTTGATTCGATACTTCCATCCATATTACCACACCCTTTGCATACTGACCTAATGCCTTGATTTCTTTAAATAAAAAGATTATTTTGTTGGTTCTTCCAGGTTAGAGATTTCACAAAAATGTTAATTGAACTGGAAAATTACATGCAACATTTCATAAATATGCTTCTGTAAGAATATAAGAATAAAATTGTGTTTGTCTTCAATTCAAGTTCAATTCAATTAAAATTGTTCACTAATTCTTCAGGGCGCTATGTTGTTAGTCTTCCTGCTAGTTGGTTTGCAGAGTATTGTAATTCAATAAACAATAGCGTGTTTCAAATGTTCCATATGTTTTCTCCAAACCTATTCTGAAAGCAGTGACTTGCTCTGAGGTATTAACAGCCCTTTGGTCTCTCATGTAATTGGCTATTCTTCACAGGTAAGCTTTGGCAATAAATGTTGGCAGATTACTTAACTTTGGGGTTTTCTTATTACAGAAAGGGATGGGAGAGAACTGAATCCCTTGTACCCTTTCAGTGTGTTTTGGAAAGGAAGGTTTGTGTGTTTCTCAACCCCTGAGTGTGTGGTCAATGTTTTAATAACCAGCAGTAAGCTTTTGTGGGTTTAAATAAAGATGATTATTTATTCACAAATTGAACCCGAATGTCCAACATTATGTCCATCACTCAGTACACACACATCACGGACCCACTCACACACACACACACTTGAGAAAGAAATAGTTAGAGAGGAACTTTTTTGGCCTTTTACACGCTGTAAACAAAAGAATAGGAATGCCCTAACAGCACTGTGGGTGTACCTACACCACATGGACTGCAGCGATTCAAGAAGCCAGCTCACCACCACCTTCTCAAGGGCACTTAGGCCTGGGCAATAAATGCTGGCCCAGCCAGCGAAGCCCACATCCCGTGAACAAGGGGAAAAAAATTCAAATGTTTGGCTTGTCTTATGAAAAAGTAATCATTGCGGGCCTGTTGAAGTAGGCATTTTCATTCCTGAAGAGTTAGTCTAGGTAGATCCAGAGTCCAGAATGCCAGAGTGGTATGTCAGAATTGTTGCAGGATTCCCTCGAAGAAATGGATTTTTCCTGCAGGCCTTGAAATTGGTTACTTGGGGTTTTCTTACCAGGAGGTTAGGTTTCTGTACAGGTGGGCTTGGAATAGGAATCAGGCTTGGAGACTTTTAAGATGGAGCAGTCTTCAAGTTTAAAAAGGTGTGGGTCTACTGCCTTTTTCTTCTACTGATATCCTACAGCTGGACGGTCTGTGTAGATTAACCAGAATTTGTGATCTGAAGCCGGTTTCAGTCACATGGTCAACTACTATTGTTCGCTCAGAATGGTCTGGATGTCCGGAAACTATTGCCACACAATGGGGGAAGAGATGCTGGCTATTCACACCTACTTGTGATTAACTGGTTTCTGCAACTCTCTTTTGTTAAATATCAAGCTCAGAGACAGTGGACCCTGGGAGTCTATAGACTTTGAGTTTTTGGTAAACCATAAACAATAGCAGGAGTAAATCCCACAGATGGTTATTCAATCAGGAACTTTCAGGAGACTTGAAGCAGAAATCGGTAGTCATCTAAGCCGATTTATTAGTGTCCATCTTAAAATAAAAGACAGTTTATAATTATATAGTGAATGCAGTCCATGTTTATAGTTATGAATAGGACATGCCTCTACTAAGCATGACAATAAGAAACGTGCACCACTCCACAATGATTGGCAAAAGAGCCAGATGGGACAGGAGGGAAAACATTATTTCATGCAAAAAGTGGTTAGGATTTGGAATGAACTGACTGATAGGGCAGTGGATACAGTTTTAATAGTAGCCTTCAGAAGAGATTTAGATAGGTTCTTGAAGGAGCAAAAATGGCAGGGATATAGGGACAGAGCAGGAGTGTGATGCTAACTGGGCTGCTTTTCGAAAGAGCCTGCACAGTCTTGATGGGCCAATAGACCAGCTTCTGTATTTTATATACACTCATATTAAGCCTCACTCCAGAACCTTGAGTATATAATCTAAGCTAACAGTTCACAGAGTGAGTGCTGCACTGTCAGAGGTGCCATCTTTCAAATGAGACATTAAACGGGGACCCTCTCCTATGAATGTAAAAGATTCCATGGCGGAATTTTCCAGTCCCCCTCATGGCAGGTGGGTTGGTGGGTGGGTTGGTGGGGGTGGTGGGTGGGGGTGTATTGGTGGGGGGGGTGGGGTGGGGGGGGTGACAATGCAGCGGGAGTTGAAAAGTCAGTTTCGCACCGTCGTTTTACACTGGCTCCAGCCCACCATGGCGGGTCACAATTCCCCCGCCAGAGGCCGATGTGAAGCCGATTTACTCAGAGGCAGATGTAGGCCCGACCGGAATCGCCCTCCACCCACCCCCCACCACCCCCTCCACCCCCGCCCAGCCGGCTGCACCACCAGCGTAAAATCACACCGGCCCAGGAGACGTCTGGACCAACATGACATGTACATGTCAGCACTTAGCTGAAGAAAAGCCTGGGGCAGCCTACGGAGACAAGGAGAAGATGGAGGTCTCCAGCAACCGGACACTGCAGCAACACTGGGTGGAGCATCAACAACCTGGACCTTCTCTGCACAGCAGCATCCGGTTTGGGGGGGGGTCATTCTCGGTGCAGCAATTTCACTCGGGATTCGGATCTTCCAGCTGTAGGTAGAAGGCTGCAGGTAGTATTGGTGGGTGGTTAGGGTCTGTGAATGGGCGGGGAGGAGAGGACTGAACAGGTGGGGTGGGTGTAGGGGACTGAGATTCAGCGGGGTCGTGCAATGGATGAGCTAGTACAAAGCGGGAGTGTGGGAAGGGCTGTGCTGTATTGTGGGCAGGGAACGTACTTGTGCAGGTGTGAAGGGGCATGGTGGGGTTGCAGAGGAGAAAGGATTCAGAGGGAGGGGTAAGTGGAATCAATGGAGGATTCCTGGGGTGGGGGGGCATACTGAGGGTACCGGTGGTGACAGTTAAAGGGGGCAGTGGGAGCCGGAAGGATGGGAGGGTAAGGATGCGGTGATGTTGAGTGGAGGCGCACTGATGTCGTTTGGAGGGGATGCGAAAGGTGACACGGGAGGATCGGAAAGGTGGGGTAGTTGGCATGTCTATCTTAATGGGGGTGGGATGGTTCTGGAAGGTAAGGGACTTCTATATTTACCTACACAGGGCAGAAGGTGATGGGAGAGGGTCGAAGAACAACTGTGGGAAGGTCCAAAGTGATTCCTGTGGGGGGTCACCCTCCAACCATGCAACCTGCAATCACAGCTGCTCTGCAACTCTGCAGGGCTTCGTGGTGGAGATCTTGAGATGCTTCATGGGTCACCGGGCGTGGGTGGAGATGCAGGTCAGCTCAGCTGGACAACTAAGGGGAATCCCAGCGTGTGGTATTTACAATGCTAGGGCCTTGGGACAGATGAGAGTGTGAAGAGTAAAGGTTCAGTGTGCGCTGGAAATGTCTTGCACACGGCTCACATGGGTCCTGGCAAAGACCTTTGTCTCCCTGCACTTGCCTGATTCTGGGGGACATGGGGGAGGTGGTGGCTAAGCGGTATTGTCACTGGACTAGCTCTGGGGACCGTGGCAGATAGTGGAATTTGAATTCAATAAAAAAAATTCAGGAATTAAAAGGCTGATGACAGTGTCAAATGAGCTGGGACATGCTAATGAACTTCATTAAAAATTTGTATTAAACTTTAAAAACCTTCATGAAACCTCATCCCGCCCCCATGGATGAGGTTTCATAATAAATACAAAGGCCACCTGGGCTCTTTGCCTGCCCCCCGCTAACCTTAAGGTTGGACGGGCAGCTCAGTTAATCAGCTTAATTGGTGTTTAAATGGCCTTTGACAGTCCTTTGACAGTTCGCCAGGTGCACAGCCGACTCTGGTGCGCGCCCACCGAACTCAAGATCTGAATGATGCACGGTGAGGTTAGGATGCACGCCCGACATCACCACGCGTCCTTTTACACGTCGGTGAGCAGGCCCCGCCCCCGCTCGCCAACCCGAAACTTCTGGCCATAGTTAACGTTTCAAGCCTGTGGAGAGAAAATAAACAGAGTTAATGTTTCAAACCCGTGTGAGTCGCCCAGACTCGAAACGTTAACTCTGTCTTTCTCTCCACAGATGCTTTTAGACCTGCTGAGTTTTTGCAGCACTTCCTGTTTTTGTTTCAAATTTCCAGCATCTGCAGCATTTTGCTTCTACCTGAGGGTTCACTTTTATCCTGGTGACGCGGGTGAGGTCATCCACCCTTTTTCGGCATAGCAGGACAGTCCTCTGCTGGAGGCCCTGGGCACTGACTGCCCAGGAGACCTGCTCCCACTCAGGGTTCGTATTCCTGCTCGGTCTCCTCCTCCAATCCAGTGGAAAGAGGGCGTCCCTCCTGACCTGCACTTGGTTGAGCAGGATGCCCAGGGAGGCATTCCTGAACTTGAGCACCAGAGATCCGTGTCCTCTTCTGCCCACCTCCTCAATCAATGGGGTGGGTGAGCAGCTGTCCAGGTGCCTTTTAAATATGGCGCCTGGATATTATGGTGGGGCGTGTGTCAATCCAGCCCGTCCTTCTGCAAAAATCTACGGGAAACCCCTGGCTGCAGAATTGACGAGGCCGGGATCGCACAATATGGTGCAAATTCCCAGCAGGAAATACTCCTGTCCTCGCCCCCACCATGGAACTTAGTTCTGGAAGCGGAAATTCCATCCCATGGTACTATTTGCAAAGTTCTCCCTGGTATTTTGACCAGTATTTACCCCTCATTTGTGGGGCCTTCCTGTGCTCAAATTGGTTGCTGCATTTCCTAAATTAGGAACACTTCAAAAAGGACATGAACAGGTCTTTGGGACACCCTGGAGTCAGGAAAGATGCAAATCTTAATTTCTGCCTTGCTGAACTGTTGATGTTACCATGTTTTGGATGAGATGTTAAAACTGAAACTCTGAATGCTTTCAAAGCTGTTCGTAATCAACCCCATTAACGCTAGTCAAAAAAGAACAAGTGAATTGTCCCAGGTAATATTTATTTCTTCACCAAAAGCAAATTGTCAAATCATTACTTTTTTTTAATTCTCTCGTGGGAAGTGGGTGTCGCTGGCTGGGTCAGCATTTATTGCCCATCCCTAATTGCCCTTGCCCAATGGGCATTTAAGAGTCAACCACGTTGCCGGCAGTCTGGAGTAACATGTAGGCCAAACCAGGTAAAGTCAGCAGATTTCCTTCCCTAAAGGACATTAGTGAACCAGATGGGTTTTTAACAATAATCAGCAATGGTTTCATGGTCATCATCAGACTTCCAATTCCAGATTTTTATTAAATTCAAATTTCACCATCTGCCATGGTGGGATTTGAACCCAGTTCCCCAAAGCATTACCCTGGGTCTCTAAAATACCAGTCTAGTGACAATACCACTTCACCGCTGCCTCCCCAAATTATCTGACTGGTTGTGGGATCTTGCTGTGCACAAGTGGGCTGCCACATTTTGTCACATTACAGCAATGTCTATACATCCAAATATTTCAGTAGCTGTGAAGCGTTTTGAGGCATCTCGAGATTGTGAATTGCTCCATATCAAGGCAGGTTTGTTCTTTATCCATAGATGTGTAATTTCCAGCTCAGGCCCGTGATCAGGAGTTCGAAGATTAATTGTGGCCCCCATCACAGTCCAATCTGAAATGAGCTAACTCAGCAAGGTTGAAATCCAAATTGTACGTTTCTTCACTTATGCAGTAAGTTTATTTTTGTTGATGACGTTGTAATCTGAATGCTGCTTTTGGGCATTATTTGCAACAACATTTGCTGCTACAAGTTAGTAGTAAATATGGGGAGCAATCAACGATAGTGGGAAAAGGTAACGGGCGGGATTCTCCCATCCTGCCTGCAGCAGGTCTCTGGCGGGCGGGAGTGGAGAACCTAGTGGGAGCCAAAAAGTTGGAAAGCCGCCACTGTAAAAACAGTTTGCAATTCTCCTGATGGCCGGTCAATGGCGGGTCAGATCCCGCTGACTAGTGGCACCAACGCAATTTGCATTCGTTACCATCTCACGAATGCTCATTAAATGAGCTGCTCGCTGGAATCACGGGCCGCCAGCGGGAAACCAAATCGGCCTGGATCACGCTGAAAATATTCTGGCGTACAGCGGTCAGACCTCAGCTTCGGGGTGAGTGCAACATTCATAGCCCAGCTGCCACACAGCACTGCGCCGGTCCCGTTGCGATGCCAGTGAGATGCCACACTGCCAGGGGTGTAGGGTTGGTCTGCTTCTGATGGATGCCTCCATTGTCGTGAAGGACACCACTGGCACTCAGGCAAGGCTGAACATCCGCACACCGGCATCTCGACCAGGGGCGGGGGTGGGAAGGATAACAAACTCAGGGTGGGGGGGGGGGGGGGTCAAAGGGGCATTGTGAGGGGTGGGGGGAGGGGGAATGATGGAAGGCAGAGGGGCAGGAAGGCTTTGCAAGGGGATGGAGGACGAGGGGAAACAATGATAGGTAAAGGGGAGGCCAAGGGGTGATGGAAGATGGAGCCCGACAAGGGAAACTGAAATGCTGACGAACAAGGGGTTGGATGGGATGCAACGTGCAGGAATGGGAGAGGATGCATGCAGACTCTGAAATAGGAAAGAGGGATTGTTTCAGTGTGTCTCAAGTGGGATGGGTCGCACTGAGACTCAAAATGGGGGTGTTGGGAAAGGAGGAAGTGTAGTGTTCAGTCATGGGGACAATGGGGAACTCTGTGAAAGTCAAAGTCCTTGGTCTGGGGGCTAGAAGGCCGGAGTCAGAAAGTAGAGACAGCCCTGGGGCTCTGTGGACCTCACAGTCAAGAGTAAGAGAGTTGAGACAGTCATGGGATGCAGCGGGCCCTGCTAAAGGGCTGTGCATCATACGTACACTGTACTCCCACTCCAGGGAGGGGCAAGGGCTGTGTGCTCAGTTGGGATAATGCACAGCCTGTTGTGCTGGGCATTTTCACAGTCGCTGTCATGGGCTTGTCTCTCTCTGTACTGGGCTGCAGATGGGATGGTGATGGTTATGGGAGGCATCTGCAGCCTGTATTTGGGGAAAGCATAATAAAGCGGCAGAGGGTGAGGGGGATATGAAGCTTTCTGGGGGAGTGTGGTTCTCCCCGGTAGGTGACCATGCACACAGCCTCAAGATGGAGGGGGTGCAGGTCCACATGAGGCAAGGGCACATCAGCAGCAATGGGCTCAGGGGGGAAGGGTGGGAATGTTGACCAATAACGATGGGATCCAGTATTACTGGGGGAGGCTGGAGAATAACAGGAGGGAGCTGGTCTTGCTGTATCGGAGTTATGATGCAGTTATAAATCAAAAGTAGAAGTGGTTCTCATGGGAGGGATCTGAGGCCGTGTGGGAGGAGCGCATTGCTGGACTAAGGGGCTCTTTCTGGGGGCACACTCTAACTTGTTGGTGCCGCAAGATTAAAGTGGAGTCAGAGCTGATAGAATAGAGGAAGACCTCCTTAAGGAGACAGCTATTGGAACCCATGCCTTTTGCCATGCTCTAAAAGCTTTCCATTTGCCTGAATGAGTGCAGCTCCCACAACACTCAAGAAGCTTGATACCATCCAGGACAAAGCAGCCCACTTGATTGGCACCACATCCAGAAACATTAATTCCCTCCACCACCGACGCACAGTAGCAGCAGTGTGTACCAGTGTGTACTGCAAGAATTCACCAAGGCTCCTTAGATAGCACCTTCCAAACCCACGACCACTACCATCTAGAAGGACAAGGGCAGCAGACACACGGGAACATCACCACCTGGAAGTTCCCATCCAAGTCACTCACCATCCTGACTTGGAAATATATCGCCATTCCTTCACTGTCGCTGGGTCAAAATCCTGGAACTCCCTCCCTAACAGCACTGTGGGTGTACCTACACCACATGGACTGCAGCGGTTCAAGAAGGCAGCTCACCACCACCTACTCAAGGGCAACTAGGGATGGGCAATAAATGCTGGCCCAGCCAGCGAAGCCCACATCCTGTGAATGAATTTTTAAAAAGGGAAATGTTGGAGTCCCTGGCTTAACATCACCGTCGCTGTATTTCAACATTAACACACAGGAATGTGAAATTTGGGAATGCCGACAACCATTAAGGAGGCACAAGTGCTGCATATATGGAATCACATCAATAGGGGACTGCTATGTGCTTTCCAGAATGGGCCTTCATAACGGGCCAAAGGGCATCAAGTCATTAATCATGAGCTACTTGTTGTTAATAAGCATTCCAGATCAGAGATTGGAGCACTGAGGTAGGTCAGGTCACTTGTGTCATTCAAACCTTCTCCAGCCTCTGTGGGATTTTTTTTTGTTCATTCAAGGGATGTGGGTGTCACTGGCAATGCCAGCTTTTATTCTTCATCCTATTTGCCCAAAAGAAGGTGTGGTGAACTGCCTTCTTGAACCGCTTAAACTGTGGATTCAGATGTTAAGCCTCGGAGATGGCATCTTGGTCACCTCAATGTGTCTATTAGTGCCTCAGAGACATGGCAGCATCAGTGACAAGGCTAGTAGGGCAGAAGCCACTGTAGACTATGACAGTTGCTATTGTTTACAGATTGTGAGCGTCACTACATTCATCTGTTACTTCGTAATCTCTTCAATCCTTCATTTCAGAGAGAAGGGTAAAACAATTATGGATCCAGGTCTCAAAGCTGCCTTTCTGAGGGTTCGAATGCAATGGAGGAGCAGAAGAAAGGAAAGACTATGCTGAGCACAGCTTC
Source organism: Cetorhinus maximus (assembly GCF_964194155.1). NCBI lineage: Eukaryota > Metazoa > Chordata > Chondrichthyes > Lamniformes > Cetorhinidae > Cetorhinus > Cetorhinus maximus. The sequence goes on along the minus strand of NC_135899.1, from coordinate 93,157,679 downwards.
AGGAAGAGGCCCCGCCTGAGGTCCAGGGTGCAGGGGAGCCACAGCAAGAACATGGAGGATAGACCCAGAGCACGGAGACGACTCGCTAGACCAAGGGTCTACTGAAGAAGACTGTCCTATATACAGATGAGTAAGAGACAATGCCACCCTCGTCTGTGCTTGTTCCGAGATTTTGTAGATCACACGTGCCACATTTTTCATGAGGACCTAATGCCCAATTGAGTGGGGGGGTGCTGTCACCTGCCGGTGGCATTGAAGGTGACCACCACGCTCAATTTCTTTGCCTGTGAGTCGTTCCAGGGATCCACAGGAGACCTGTGTGGCATCTCACAGTCTGCCACTACTCAGTCTGCCTCTACAGCAAGGTACATTGCTATGTGAGGTTTGCTCTCAATGAAGAAAGCCAGGCTACGAGATTCGGTGGGTTTGCAGCTATCTCACACTTTTCAGGATTGCAGGCTGCAATCGACTGCACCCATGTGGCTTTAAGGGCTCCATGGCAGCAGCTCCATGTTTATCAACCATAAAGGCTTTCAATGTTCAACTGGCCTGCAATCATTGGAATCGCATAATGCTCGAGTGCGCCGGGTACCCTGGCTGCTGAGCTGCCCTCAGCCAATGGCGTGCCGTGAGGAAGAAGGATTACAAGCGCGTGAATCACACAATGCCAATAAAGATTTCAACACATCTCCCTGGCATCACACAAGGGTGCAGAATATATCTTCGGTGAGGTTGACATCACATGAATGTGAATCTCACAAAGAGAGATTATCACTGAGTGGGAGGATGGCTAAACTTCGAAATAAGAGGATTCATATGTACATAATCACAACACCTTCAGTTGACCAAGCCATTCACATAAACATCAGATGCATTAACAAAAGTGCAATATTTTTACAGTAGTTGCACACCCGTGACCTCAAAGTGATTTCAATATTTCTTAATTTTCCTAACCCTACCACTGCGCCTGAGAGCAACTCCAATATCCACAGCAGAGGTGGAGGCAGCCTGCTGACTGCTACATCCTGATGTCTGCGATGACCTTGGCAGGTGTCCTCTGGTGGCCTGAGACCTGGAGGACCCGGCCTGATAAGGGCCCAGCTGCTCAGGGGAAGATGTATCCTCCTCGGCCTGAGTGGATGGAGTGGATGGGGTCACAGGCAGAGGAGATTCAGAGTGGCTGGACACCCTTGGAGTGTCCTGAGTGGAGGCCCCGGGATGTCCGGCTGATGCTCATCCTCCCTGTAGGTGCCTGAGGGCCCATCCCTGACTCTTGATTAGGACGGGCACCTGGAGGGAAATTAAGGTGCCTCGCCACCCTCTCGCCCAGACATTGATGGTGCCCACCAGGATGTGTGGCCATGGAGTGCAGGGTCAAGCACAAATCCGGCAAAACCTGCTGGACCAAGGTCTCCATGGTGGCCACCAACTTTCTCGTGGTGACCTTGAGGAGCTCACATATCGGAGCCACAACATCAAACAGAACCTGGACGGACTCCTCCATCATTCGCTCCAATCTGCTAAGTGACTGCCGCATCGCTGCCTGATGCTCCTCTTCCTGCCTCAGCATTGAGTTGGCAGAGGCTCATCATCTGACTTGGACTGAGCAGGTGGCTGATCTCCAGCAGCCCTCTGAGTGCCGGAGATATGGGCTGTCCCTGCCTCCGACTGCTGTCGAGACGTGTCAGTCAGGAGTTCTCCAGTAGGTGACCCTGAGCTATGACCCATTGAGGTGTGTGACTCTGCACTGGTGGAGAGTGCTGGTGAGCGCAGTGATGCTTCTTCCTCGGTGGCTTCCTCAACTTCCTCACCCAAGGCGGTCTGGGGGCTGGGGCCTATGTTGGCCATCCTCAGCTGCCTAGATCTGCTGTAAGAGAGAGAAGAGAGTTTTAGTTCACGAACAGGCAGATTACAAGATTGCACGTCACTCACTGTGAATGACAGGATGTGATGAGCTCATGGAGGTGTCGTCCGTATCAGGTTGGCTGGGACAAGCTGATCTCCCCTTCTCCACAGGAGCGATCCCTGTCCTCCCCAGCCAGCTCAGCAGCATCCTTCTCAAACTGGGTGAGAGGAACAATGTCAGCCGTCTCCTCCCCCTCAACCCCCGGTCTGGGATCTTTCATGTCTGTTGTTGACCAGGTTGCCCTGGCTGAAGACAAAAGAAAAGAATGTGATGAAAAGGGATGGAGCAGAGGTTGGGAATGATGTGTGCCCCTGTGTGTGTTGAGCAGGAGAGGCTGAGGATGGAGAATGAGCAGCATGATAGATGGGATAGTGGCGATGTGAAAGTTTCCCTGAGACAGTCAGTGGGGATATGTGTCCCAGGCTAATGGTTGTACAGGATCCCAGAAGGAAATAGCCCTTTGAGTACATGATGCCACGATGAGAGTTTGATATTTGAGGGAGTTGAACCTGGTGGAGTGGATGAGATCATTCATCCACTTCCTACACTGGGTAGCATTGTGTGTGTGGTGGTCAGCCTCGCTGACCTCCTCTGTGATGGCCTCCCAGGCCAGGGAGGAGGCTGGTGTGCTTTCTGGCGCCGTCCCTCAGGTAAAGCACATCCCTATGCTCACCCACTCCTCACACCAAGGCCTGGAGGGCATCAGGGCAGAACCAGGTTGCAGCCTTCTTCTTATTTCCTGCAGCCTTCTTCCTCTGGTCACCAGACATCTGTGTGTGTGTCCTGGAGACAGCTGGGCTGGAGAGAGTGAGGTGTGTGCGCTCAGGTGGCATTTAAATACGGCGCCCAAACCTTCAACCCCGTCAGGTAACAGCGGCCGGAGGAATCAGCTCCCAACCTGCCAGGTGATTCAGAGAGATACTCGCCTGGGCATAATTAATGAGCTTCCAAGCAATGAATCGGCCGCAATTTCCCACCATTCCGACCATCGGGATACAGGCCGCAGAACCCACCCGCCATATCACCGAGTCTCAAAAATGGAAAATTCCACCTATTATATTTTATTAACACAGTTGTCTGGTTGAAATGAAAAGAGTTAACCTCGTCAAACTCTTAATTAGTGTTGCTGTAGGCAACAGAGTTGTTATGATCCATAAATGAGATGAATTTATTAATGTAAGGAAGAATCATGTAACTAGAGGTCTATGTAATATTTTAAGGAAATAGGTTTAATTTCATTAATTTATTAATGTATCCCTGTTTGATTGGAGTGATATTTGTGAAATCTAATAGAGCACATTTCCAGTTCCCTGACTCATGGTAATGCAAACTGCTGTGCAGTGTATCTGAAAAGCTATGATTCTTGGCTTTCATTTATCCATGACCTTGTTTATCCAGGCTGATTATTTATCCCTGGGCAGTAAGAAATGCTTCTATGTGATTTTTATGACATGTACATAGTCCTATATTTTTGGAGGAATATAAAATTGTTACAGCTATTACAAAGCTTGCTTGTTTAATTTGTCACAATTCTGGACTCCTGTCCAGCTGCCTTCAAGGCACTGATTCATGCTGTGGATCATAGGAGCATCAACACGTCAGCCAAGTCACCCTGGTAATGTGTGTTGAAAAAATATTTGACAATGGAACGCACCATAGCTACTTCACCTAGCTTCAAGAAGTGAGCATTGGATTCAATGCTGGGGACTGGGAACCATGGCTGTCATTTCCTCTCTCTAATGCAAGGTAAAGCATTGCATTGAGCCTATTCCACAATTCAACAGGATCATAGCTGATCTTCTATCTCAACTCCACTTTCCCGCACTACCCCCATATCCCTCAATTCCCATAGTACCCAAAAACCAATCATCCTCTGTCTTGAATATACCAAATGAATGAACATTCACAGTTCACTGGGGCAGGCAATTACTAAAATTCACAATCCTTTGAGTGAACAAATTTCTCTTATCTCAGTCCTCAATGGCTGCCCCCTTATTCTGAGACCGTGTTCTGGATTCCCCAGTTTGGGGGAATCATTGGGTCAAAATCCTGGAGCTACCTTCCTAACAGCACTGTGGGTGTGCCTACACCACATGGACTGCAGCGGTTCAAGAAGGCAGCTCACCACCACCTTCTCAAGGGCAATTAGGGATGGGCAATAAATGCTGGCGCAGCCAGTGACACCCACATCCCATAAAATGATTTTTTAAAAAGCCACTTAAGAATTTTATGTTAGATCACCTCTCATTCTTCTAAACTCCTGTGAATTTAGGATTAGGCTATGCAGTATCTGGTCATAGAACAATCCCCTCATCCCAGGAACCAGCCTAATGAAGCTTTGCTCACTCTCTCTAAGGCAAGTATATCTTTCCTTAAGAAGACCAAAACTGTACACAGTCTCACCAATACTTTGTATATTTGTAGTAAGTCTTCTTTACTCTTATACTCCAACCCCTTTGTAACAGAAGCTAACATACTATTTAACTTCCTAATTGCTTGCTGTACCTGCGTGTTAACTTGCTGTGATTCATATACAAGGACACACAGGGCCCTCAGAATGTAAACATTTCCCAGTCTCTCACCATTCAAAGAATATTGTGATTTTTTTTATTTTTCCTCCCAAAGTGGAGATCTTCACATTTTGCCACATTATATACCATGTGTCAAGTTCTTGTCCACTCACCCAGTCTGGACTGATGTTTGCAAAAGATGCCACTGAAAAGGAAAGTGAAGACACTTTTATGTTGCCTGAGACCCCACATGTGCTGTCAAGATCCTCAAGCTTGGACCTTGTGCAGCCAGATTTAGTGAGATCCAGCAGTTTTATATATGTCTTGTAGCTGACTGCATAATACCCAAGATACCTGTACTGTGGGCAACCAGGAGCACTAGTGCAACATGAATAGGCCTTAAGGGTGGTTATAAGATAAATATTGTGGTTGGGTTTTATAATTTATCTTTTATTTCACATAAGAGAAATCTCTGCATGATTGAATCAGGTAGTTAGTGCATAATCTCCCTTGTCTATATAGAATACATTGCCAGTCATGTCTTTTGCTTTACCTTCTCTGACTTACATGGAATAGTTAATGTCTGCATCTATAACATGCTTCTGGAGCTATGATGTCATCTGTGGGGGAGGGGAATCAATCTGTACTTAAGATGTCTCTGTAACTGCACCAAAATCAGACCAGGCTGAATGATTTTTGAGATATTGCATAATAAGTTGCACCTTTACATATTCATTAAGCACAACTTTTGATCATTCAGGTGACAGAGTAACATGTACAATTAACTGATATTGTGTGAGTCATCTATGTTTTAATGTCATCTCTCTCGTGTACTGATTAATTGATTAATCTGTATGCGTGTAATAGTAGAGGAGTGCGTATTTGAGAGGAAGACAACCAGGGAATGATTTTTGAGGCAGTTTGCAGTCAAAACTGGGGCGGACGTGGAACCAAAGTCAAGAGGTGGTTGGTCACACTGACTTACTGCTGCGTTCTGATTTTCATAGACCTGGGCACCAGACTTCTATCCTGAAATCAAACTGGAATAAATGAAATTGGGAGGGTGGGTGGCGGGGGTCGGGGGGAGGTCAAATGGTGCCTTTTAGACAAAACTTTACAGATTCCCTTAAACACTGCATTGAATTAGCAGGTAGAGGAATGTCATATCAGTATATTACACATCTGGCCACTCACATTGCCAACAATAACTTGCAGCCTGTAGTCACATCCTAAAACCCACACGGTGAATAAGTGAAAGTGGTAGCAGATCCTTTTGGCATAAGCAAAACAATTTTATAACTTCCTTGCACAATTTAATCTAAAGTGCCATGCTGCTTTTATCAGCAACATACTGGTTTTGTGCCCCCCTTTCTCACACTGCAGTATTAAATCAAACTGCTGCTGGTTCCTCTTTCGTGCCGACTTGTTGAATCCATATGAATCTATGTGCCTCCTTTCCAAAATATAATCTTCACATTAAAAGCTCTGCCATTCTTTCTGACTTTTGGGGCAGAATTTTCCCAGCCCTGCATTGGCAGATTTGCAGGCCGGGGTGTGAGGAAAATAGGGAAGGGAGCACCTTGGTCTGGCTCCCCAATGCATCCCTGCCGCTTGGGGACTTTCCCAATGGTGGTTTAAGGAGACAGTTTGGCTCATTGAACCGAGGCGGGCAGCCATTTTGCATACTTAAGGCCCCAATTAGGTGCAATATAGATGGCACCCTGACATTTTCCCAGCAGCGGAGCGGCCACCAGCCCCATGTGGAGGCCACCAGCTGTATTCTCCATCTCTGCAGCAGGTTGTGGGGCCATCGGAGCCAGAGGCTTCACCCCCCCCAAAAAAAGGCGTTTGTGGGCAGGAAAGTTAGACCCCCACGGCCCAGCACCCGGAGGTGTTTCACCTCTGATTTGGGGGACTTGCTCGCTTGGCCCCTCTAAATTTTCATTTTACACTTATCCCGCTGAGGGTGCCTCAGGTTCTCTCTCTCAATCACCTACCTGCCTCAGCAGTACCCACCTTTCCCATCGGGGCTGTCGAGCCTTCTGACCTGCTTTAATTTGACCGACAGCATCAGGAGTCCGCTGGTCATCCTTCATTGGATGGCGAGCTTGGAGGCAGGCAATTAGGAGGGCCCTTCCTGGAATATCCCTGTGTTGGTCTCTTTCGTGGAAAGCCGGAGTCCCGAAGCCTACAGAAAAATTCAGCCCTTGAGTTCTGGGAGTCAGTATCAATTGGTCAACACACATGGGAACAATTTACACTTAACATTATATTTTACTTTGCTAAATTAGCACTAATGATGAAACATAATACTGCCCTGTAAAACCTCTAAACAGAGGACCGGAGTATTATTACAGATTACATTCACAGAACTTCACTGTAATTCCTTACCAAAAAAGTCTAATTAGAAATAGTATTAAGATTTTTATATATTTGCAAAACAAATCCTTCAGGATAAATTACAAACTGGTTGATTTCCAATATGGACAAACATATATAAGACTCTAGAGGAGCTTAGGTAACAGATATTTCAATCAGTTAATCTACGTGATTCATTTAACATTTAAGAATTACTCTGGCTTTCCCTTTATTGCCAGCTACATTCCTGTGTTTAAACCTTTCACCCATTAAACAGCTAACGGGAGGACTCATTAAATACAAATGAACAGCAATTGTTTCAGTGGTGGATGGCTGGTATAATGCTGGCCTGAAGCAATAAAACATGTTTTCTTTTGTTTTCCTGGCTTTCTGCTCAATTCGAGAAATGTCAAACTCATTTGACCATGTAAAAATATTATTGCAGGCTTAGAAACATATATGAATTAGCCATCTTATCATTAATCATGAAAATCTGCTTTGCTGCATCTGTGTCATGTGCACCCTTTTATTGTTGGGCCACACTTAACAAGAGAAAGATTGGCCAGTTTTTAAGAGTAATCAAGGCACAATGAGTTGAGCGCCTCCAAATGACACCTACTGAAAGACCTGACAGTGAGAGATTTTGGGAGATGGTGGTGTACTGGTAGTGTCACTGGGCTAGTAATCCAGAGGCCCAGGCTCATGTCTTGGGGATATGGGTTCAAATCCCACAATGGCAGCTGGTGGAATATAAGTTTAATCAATAAATCTGGAATATAAAATAGTCCCAGTAATGGTGGCCACGAAACTATCATCAATCATCATAAAAACCCATCTGATTCACTAGTGTCCTTTAGGGAAGGAAATCTGCCGTCCTTACCTGGTCTGGCCTACACGTGACTCCAGACCCACATGCGGTTGACTTTTAACTGCCCTCTGAAATGGTCCAGCAAGCCACCTAAGTTCACGGGCAATTAAGGATGGGAAACAAATGCTGGCCTTGCCAGTGATACCCACATCCCATAAAAGATAATGAAGGAAAAAAATTTGAATTCATGATAAATTCATCCTTTAATTGTATTCAATTGGCAACTCGACTCAGGCTGAAAGTGGACTGAGTCATTGGCTTTAATCTAAAGCAAGTGTGGATGCTTTAAGAGAAACATGTCTGATTATAGACTAGCAGTTGCAATTCAGTTTGCTTAAGAGCAGATTAGGTGGTGACTGGTTAGAAAGTATATGGGTGCATTGCTGATCAAACTCATTTATTGTTTTTGTGGTGACAGCATAACTTTTCATAAATTGCAATTTTACAAATAATATTCGTGAACATAATTTAGTTTCTTTTTATGGCTGATATAATATACGGACCCTCTTTGTCATATTTAAGCAATCTCAAAGTTCCACATTTTGTATAACCCTCATATACTCTTCTCAGTAAAGCTGCTGGAACACTCCAACCTCACAAGTTAGACACGTAATGCAGATCTAACGTTGTCTTCCTTACCAAATGATCTCAGTGTATTTTTAGCTGTTACACAGTTTACATACATTCATATTCATTTACTTCTTATTCAAACCAAGATTTTAATAACCTCACAGTGTAACACATTCTATAACTATATTCCTTTTTTGCCTAATATATGAACATGCATACACATTGAACATTTCTGATCCTAAAATTACTGCTTTTTATCTCACCCATTGAAAATCCTGAAATGATTTTAATCCAAAAGTTTCAATACATTCTTTATTTTGTGCAACTTAGGTACTGGAACACATTCTGCATTCATATCTCCCATTATTTTCCTCAATTCAAGCTGGTGGTGCTTTTATTGTCAGATTACATTCTTAATTTTCTTGCAACTGAGCCATACTGACACTGATGGTAACTGCTTTAATCACCAGATATGGATCTCTGCTGGGGAGGCATTAGTGCTGATATAATTGGTTCTCAATCCTGAACTTCACCCAATAGCCACATACATGCATTTTCCCTTGCCTGATAACATTGAGTACACATCTCTCCTCTTTCTTCAAGAAAATAGATTTTTTGATTTTCCATCAATTTTCCCCCTGTGTCCTCTGTGAAGATGCTGCTTGATGCTACAGTGCATTTCAACAATCACTTGATTCAACTGTGAGTCCCGACGTGAGGGTCAGCCGGTTATCGTATCAGGGTAAACACTCATCCAAATATCCTGAGCCCCAACCTGTTCTCACCCAACATTCCAAACATACAATTCCTCTCCACCAACCACCGACCACCTCCCAATCTCCACCCTTCCTCTCAGTTCAGGAAGAACTGAGACCAATTTTGCCAACTTTCCTGCCTCCTCAACGGAGATAATTTGACTCAGCACAGGCCGGGGACCAAACCTAGAACCATGTGGGTCCAGATGGTTATGTTCAATGCTGAAGTGCATTTAATAAAAGAATTATCAGGAGAGCTGAACTTGCCAAAAATTATTAACATGCTGTTTTACAAAATGTTGTCCACAATTAGCCTTTTCAATGGGTCAAGACCATTTATAGTAATAGAATTCAGATGCTCAAAGGATGTTCCAGTCAACTTAAAATAAAATATTCAAAGCCATTGTTGGTAAGAATTTTGCTTCTATCATTTCAGTTTAACAGAAGGGTAAATACCCTGGTGAGGTTATTCTTCATATCATTTCCTGTCTAACATGTGGTTGGCTAAAGGGATGATACCTGATATAATGATTCATCCAAAAATCCATAAATTGACATTAAGTGTCTCAGAAGTACTAGGACGGCTAGCATTGCGAAGAACGTTGTTAACCCTTTGCCCTCATCGAAAATATTTCAGATAAGAATGTGGATAATGAAGCAACCAGTCAGGTCATAACGTGTTCAGATGCCATCACGATTGAAAAGTCACGTTCAGGCCACTTGTTTAGAACGCATTTCACAAACTCAACTGTGATTATTCCAGTTCATAGCTAGAAAACAGCTGTACCCTCTCATAGTAAAACGTAGCAAAATGGGTAACCAGCTCACTAGTAACAACATGGTAATAATATTGAACAAATGGAGACTCAGCACAGCTAAAACAACTGCTGTATATTTGATGGATACAATTATTAAAAATTAATTTTAAATTTAATAACCAAGAGGTGTAACAGCTTCCAGTAGATCCAGCCAGTGGATTGTTCTTCCAGGATTATACTTTCTTCACCAGTCTTTTGTTGTAGAATGTGTTTTTTTTTAACAAATGTGTCCTCATTTCTATGCTCAATACAGTGCAATGAATGTGAATGGGGCATATTAATAAATGAATTGTAGAATAAGGTTAAGGAATAAAAGGCAATGTCGTAAGGATTTGTCTGTGACAGTATTGAAAAACAGACTGTGTTGGTTGAGGAAATTGGATATCGGAACTTTAATGGAGAAAGACCATAGTGGAGCTAATTGCATTCCTCGCTTATATGAATAAGAGACAAATAAAGGTTTAAAAAAAAGACAGAAGCATCAGCTCCCCAGTACGAGGCAATGGAAGGAGCCATGGATCTTCGAGTCCCATACGCTAGAGGGGCAGAATTGGGAGAAAGAAAAATAAAAAATGCAAAGCTATTTAAAAATGAAGCTTTATAAGTGCATTAGAACAAGCCTGTTAAATCTTTGGGGAATAGACTGGGAAGCTTTCAAACAGACGATTGGAGCTTACTGTGAGGGATAGTTTACAAGGTTAGTAGCCTCCAGCCTTGTTTGGCAGCACCTATCATGTTTCAAAGACATTTACGTACCAGGCCTGTGCACAATCATCTACTTTGGGGTTTGGTTGGGGGGAGGGGAGGGGCGGGGTTGTTCTGGTGGTGGGAGAGGGACTAAACTTGATTTTTTTTTTTAAATCTTATACTTGTAGCATTGTTAAAGTTCAAAATCTAGGCACCCGATTATAATAAGAATGTCTGCTTTGACATTGTCCAATAGCTGATCACATACAAAATTAAAAAGCCATTCCTTATGATGCACCTGGCAAAGCTTCCTGTTGATAAAATTCTCGAAGGGCTTGGCAGGGTAGACGCTGGAGGATGTTTTCTCCTGGCTGGAGAATCCAGAACTAGTGGGTCAGAGTCTCAGGATAGGGGTTTGGCCAAATGGGACTGAGATGAGGAGAAATGGCTACACTCAAAGGGTTATGAGTCCTCTACCCCCAAAGAAATGTAGACGCACAGTTGATGAGTATATTGAAGACTGAGATCAGTAAACTCTTTGGGCACTAAGGAAATCCCCAGGTGGTGCAGGTGACGTTAAGGTAGAAGAGCAGCCATGATCTTACTTAATAGTGGTCGCCCTTTTTCTCAGAGGGTTGTGTGACTTCGGAACTCTCTGCCTCAGAAGGCAGTGGAGGTGGGGGTCATTGAATATTTTTAAGGCAGAGGTAGGTAGATTTTTGTTAAGCAAGGGAATCAAAGGTTATCGGGAGTAGATGGGAATATGGAAATCAAAACACAAACAGATCAGCCATGATCTTATTGAATGATGGAGCAGGCTCCAAAGGGCTGATTGATCAATTCCTGCTCTCGTTTCTCAATGGGAGTTTAAAAAGGGATTTCAGGTAAAATATAGATTAATAAGAGCATCTTATCGATGAAGCATCAACCTTGCAAGCTGAGAGGTAAGTTATCTTGGTGGAAGGACCATTTACATTTCAAGGTCTTGTATATCGCATTACTGTGATGTCATTGACTTTAAGACTTAATCACCAATACAACTGTTTGGACAATATGGGAGACCTACATTCTTCAGGTCCTTGGCCTGCTATCAGGGTGACCTCCTCCATGGAGTCAATTAACAACATAAGAACATAAAAAATAGAAGCAGGAGTAGGCCATTTGGCCCCTCGAGCCTGCTCCACCATTCAATAAGATCATGGCTGATCTATTTGTGTTTTGAATTCCACATTCCCATCTACCCCCGCTAACCTTTGATTCCCTTGCCTAACAAATATCTATCTACCTCTGCCTTAAAAATATTCAATGACCCCACCTCCACTGCCTTCTGAGGCAGAGAGTTCCAAAGTCACACAAACCTCAGAGAAAAGGGCAACCCCTAATTTTAAAACAGTGCCCCCTAGTCCTGGACTCACCCACAAGAGGAAACATCCTTTCCACGTCCACCTTATCAAGACTGTTCAGGATCTTATTTACTTCAATCAAGTCACCCCTCACTCTTCTAAACTCCACTGGAAACAAGCCCAGTCTGTCTAATCTTTCCTCATAAGACAACCAGCTCATTCCAGCTATCAATCTAGTAAACCTCTCTGAACTGCCTCCAATGCATTTACATCCTTCCTTAAATTCAGATTCACTAGGCTGATTCCTGGGATGAAAGAGTTGACTTATCTAGAATGGCTAAACAGGTTAGGCCTTTATTCATTAGAGTTTAGAAGAATGAGGGGTGATCTTATTGAAATGCACAAGATTCTGAGGGGGCTTGACCGGGTAGATGTTGAGAAGATGTTTCCACTAGTGGGGGAATCTCGAGCTAGGGGACATAGTTACAGAATAAGGGGAGCTCATTTAAAACTGAGTTGCGAAGGAATTTCTTCACTCAGAGGATAGTGAATGTCTGGAACTCTCTACTCCTGAGAGTTGTGGAGGCTAGATCACTGAAAGTATTTAAACAGGAGGTAGATAGGTTTTTGAAATATTGGGGAATTGAGGGCTACGAGGAGCTGGCATGAAAGAGATGAGGCCTGGGGCAGATCAGCCATGATCTTATTGAATGGCAGAGCAGGCTTAAGGGGCCAAATAGTCTACACCTGCTCCTATTTCTTATGTTCTTATGTTCTAAATAAGGAGACCAAAACTGCACACGCAGTATTCGAGATGTGGTCTCACCAACGCCCTGTATAACTGAAGCATAACATCCTTACTTTTATGTTAAATTCCTCCTGTAATAAAGGATAGCATTCCATTATCCTTCTTAGTTTCTTGCTGTGCCTGCATGCTAACATTTTGTGACTCATGTAGAAAACCTAGATCCCTCTGCAGCTCGGAATTCTGCAGTCGTTCACCATTTAAGTAACACTCTGCCTATTCTTCCTGCCAAAGTGAACAACTTCACAATTTCCCACACTATACTCCATTTGCCAGGTCTTTGCCCGCTCACTCACTCCATCTGCAACCTCCTTATGTCCTCTTCACAAGATACTTTCCTACCTATCTTTGTGTCATCTACAAATTTAGCTACCATGTCTTCACTCCCCTCATCTAAGTCATTGATGTAAATGTAAAAAGTGGGTCCCCAGCACAGACCCCTGGGAGACTCCATTCGACATTTCCTGCCGGTCAGAAAAATGCCCATTTATACATACTCTCTATTTTCTGCCAGCCAGCCAATCTTCTATCCATGATGATATGTTACCCCCTACACCATGAGCTTTTATTTTCCGCAATAACCTTTGATGTGGCACCTTACCAAATGCCTTCTGGAAACCCAAGTATAGTATGTCTACAGGCTCCCCTTTATCCACAGCCCATGTTACTCCTTTAAAGAACTCCAATAAATTGGCCAAACATGATTTCTCTTTCACAAAACCATGCTGACTCTTCCCGATTACCTCGAGTTTTTCTAAATGCCCAGCTATATCCTCCTTAATGATCGATTCTAATAACTTCGCCACAACAGACATCAAGCTAACTAACCTATAGTTTCCTGTTTCCTCCCTCCCTCCCTTCTTGAATAGAAGAGTTATGTTTGCTACTTTCCAGTCTGATGGAACCTTTCCAGAATCTCGCGAATTTTGGATAATTAACACCAGCGTACCAACCACCTCATTAATCACCTCTTTTAAGACCCTAGGATGAAGTCCATCTGGACCCGGAGACTTGTCAGCCCACAGCTCCATAAATTTGCTCAGTATCGCTTTCCTAGTGATTGTAATTTCACCAAGTTCCTCTCTCCCTTCCACCCCCTGATTTGCAGCTTTTACTGGAATTTTTTTGTATCCTCTATCATGAACATAGAAACAAAATATTTGCTCATTTCATCTGCTATTTCTTTATTATCTACTATTAACTCTCCATTGTTGCTGTCTAGAGGAGCAACACTCACTTTACTTACTCTTTTCTTGTTTAAATACCTGTAGAAACTCTTGCTATCCATTTTCACATTTCTAGCTAGCTTCCTCTCATACTCTAATTTCTTTCTCCTGATTAACCTTTTAGCCATTCTCTGCCGTTCTTTATATTCTTTCCAATCATCTGTCCTGTCACTCATCTTTGCGGAGTTGTATACTTTTTCCTTAAGTTTGATGCTTTCCTTAACATCTTTAGTTAACCACGGATGATGGGTCCTCCCCTTAGAATTTTTCTGTATTATAGGAATGTACTTATTCTGAATGTACTTAAATGTCTGCCACTGCTTCTCTATTGATCTATCCCCTAACCTAGCTTCCACTAGCTCAGCTTTCATGCCCACATAGTTGCCTTTATTTAGGACCCAATCCTTGTTATCCTGCAGTCACTTCTCTCTAATTACTATCAGATCATATTTATTTACATCAATGTGAGCTATCAATTTGTTTACTTTGTTATGAATGCCACGTGCATTCAGATACAGAGCCTTCAGTTTTGTCTTTTTGTTATCTTGTAACATCTAGTCTTGATTCTTGGTGCTTTCTTAGTTTTTTTCTCTCTGTCTCTTCCTGCCCTCATTTCCCATATTACTATTTTGCTCTCCTGCTTTGACTTTACTCCTTGATTTGCTACCTGTACCCAAGCTTGATCCCTCACCCCTCATGTTTAGTTTAAAGCCCTCTTTACTTCTCTAGTTATGCAATTCGCAAGAACACTCATCCTAGCATGGTTCAGGTGTAGACTGTCCCAACGGTACAGCCCCCGCTTTTGCCACACCAGTCTTTGAGCCACACATTCGTCTCTCTAATCTTAATTGCCCTATGCCAATTTTCACATGGCTCAGGTAATAATCCAGAGATTATTACTATTGAGGTTCTGCTTCTTAATTTGGTACCTAGCTTCTCAAATTGACAACGTAGAATCTCTTTCCTTGTCTTGCCCATGTTGTTGATATCTAAAAGGGCCACGACTACCGGATCCTTCCCACTCCCACTGCAAGTTCCTCTCCAGCTCTGAGTAGATGTCCAGAACCCTGGAACATGGCCTTCTGGACTCTCTCTCTTAGCTGCAGAGAACAGTGTCAATCCCCCTCACTATACTGTCCCCCTATTACCACTACATTCTTGTTTGCTGCCCCCATTTGAATTTGCTGTACCATGGTGCCATGGCCAGCCTGCTCATCCACCTTGCAGACATCACTTTCGTCCACACAGGTTGTGAGCACTTCAAACCTGTTTGACAATTGCAAAGCCTGAGGCTCCTCCATTACTGCCTGCTCGGTCCCTTTGCCTTCCTCACTCATGGTCACATTTGCCTGTCCCTCACTGCTGACCAAAACAGGTGACCCTATTCTAAGAGGTGTGACCATTTTCCGGAACAAAGTGTCCAGGTATTTCCCGCCCCCCCCTCCCTTTTGATGCACAGTGTTTGCAGATTGGCTTCCAGATCAATAATCCTGGTGCAGAATTCCTCTCGCTGCTTACACTTTCTGCAGACGTGTTTGTCCTGGATCGCCTCGTCGTCCAAAAGATCCCACATTCCACAGCTGCAACATAACACCTGTCCTGCCATTCTAATTCCCATGTAATTAATGTACAATAGACCCATGGCAGGCTTCAAATTGTGAAAAGAGGAGAGTGATCCCATGAAACCATTTCGTCATTATTCTTCCAGCCTGTACCAAGCCACAGTGTAAAAGGACACTTGTTCATTCAACTGAAGTTAATGTAAATCATATTTTCTCTCTCTGCCATTTTTCTCCGTTTCTCTTCACATTCTGCCTTCTACACAATTTGCACCACCAAAATGTCACAACTCTTTGATTGCAAAAGAAAAAGCAAAGTAAGTGAATGCCTGCCTAGACTCTAATAATAGGAAGCTGAAAAAGAAAATCATGTATGAAGGGAAAAGTGCAGTAGGTAATTATAAAATGGATTACTGAGTTAGCCTCATCATATAAAGGCAAATAAAATGAATTTTGAAATTAAAAATAGCAACACTAAATAGGACAACACAAGGAAATCATACCTGTACTAGTGTTATGGTATTTGCTTCAAAGAGTTATAAAGAAATTTTAGTGACTGTTGAGGGGTGAAGTTCAAACTAGCTGTTCAGTAGACAGCAGGGTTGTATCTTGAAAATAGTTGTTGATGACATAACCTGAGTCAGCAATGGTGGGTGGGGGGGGGTTCTAATCTGGCAACTGAGCACCAATGACATTGAATACCATTTTAGGATTCAACTGGGTGAAGCATATGCTGTGCTCCACCCAGGAACTATTAGCCCTCCAGCTGAAGAGGAGCCCAGGTACGGGCTGCCTGATCACGTAGTGGCTCATTTTCCACACCCTAGTCTGCTGGTCCGATGTTAATTAGGTCCAATCCTCACAAGGCACTGGCCTGCCACAGAGAAACAGCAGAGATGGGAAATCATCTCATGAAGTGAAGATTTAGTTATTGCAAACGACTGCTTTTGCCAATTATAAAAATGAATGTCTATTATTACTATTCAATATTGCAATTACACTCTATGCATAATTTAAATAATTTTAAATCTTACTGTATTTTGTATCATGTAGTCTTGAACGTAAGGTGTGGGTTATTTTGGAATTAAAATACAGCAAAACATCATTAAAATTGGAAGGTATAAACACAAGTAAGTTACTTAAGAACTCACTGGCTACAATTAATAAGGTAACAAGGACTTGGGCGTATAATTTATTATTGCTGAAATTCATTCAAAAGTGGGCATTTTAACAACCTTTTAAGTTGTAGTACTTGGACATTTGTTGCAAATAATGCGACAATGTCAAATCACTTGCTCCAAGCCGGATCAACCCAACTGGACTTGAGTGGATGTGTCCTTCAGCCATTTCCATTACTGTAGTTAGCTACAAACATCTGATGCCATTTCTCTACCGTAACCAACTCACAAACCCACTTTAACCAGACGAAAGCTTTCAGGGAATACTGTATACTGCTGCGAAGCCACCCAGTGGGCAGGATGTACAACTGCATGTTTGATCGTACCAAAAATTTAAAATATCAGCTGTTGCGCTTGAAAGAAAAGAAGGGTCTTCCATCTATATAGCATCTTTCACAGCATCAGGAAACCCCAGGGCACTTTAAAATCAATTAAGTACTTTTTTCAAACAATGTAATCACTGGGGTAATGCATGAAACGTGGCAGCCAATTTGCATTCAGCAACGAGATAAATTATCAAATCACGTGTATATGTGTTTATTTAGGGATAACTGTTGTTCAGGATATTGGGAGATTAACGCTGTAGGATCTTTTACGTGGGCAGTTAATTTCTCGGCTTAATATCTTATCCGAAAAGCCGCACCTCCAATAGTGCAGCATTCCCTCAGTACTACACTGCAGGACAATAGGTAACATTACTTGTAACATTACCTGATAATTCTCATGAACTACCTAACACAGCACCACCCACTGGGCTAAAGGTACTGCATGGAATGTTTTGGGCCACCTACCGAGGTAGATTTTTGACAGGGCTTCCCAATTCCTCAATATAATTTTCAGACCACCAGGCTTGTACACCCTATAACCATGGTTTCCACCAAACCACCAAAGTTACACCAGGAGATGAAAAGTACATTGTCCAACCCCATTAAATTCAAGGCAACTCCTTTTAGTATATAATTGAAACAGAGAAAGCTATGGGGCTACAAGGAGTGCAGGGCAATGGGATTAATTTTTGGATTGCTGTAGCAAAGAATCAGCATGGACATGATGATCAAATGGCCTCCATTTGTGCTCCTTGGTTCTACAGAGTGTTACAACCCCCGTAGAGACCAATAACTTTTAAAAAGAGATATGAATTTCTCAGTGACCAAATTGAGGATAGGAAGATAGGAGCAGGAGTAGATCATTCAACCTCTTGAGCCTGCTCCACCATTCAATAAAACCATGGCTGATCATCCACCTCAACGCCATTTTCCCTGGACTATCTCCATTCCCCTTGATCACACGATAAGATTTCAAAGTTTAAGATTTTTAATGTAATAAACAAACTAAAATCAACACTGGCTAGACACTATTTAATAAACAATTAATACATTAAACTACTGAAATGGTATTCCCGATTAACTTCCCAACACAATCAAAAACCCCACGCCACATTTAAAAATTACACAGCTCTCTCAGCAGAAACCTAGGACTGGATTTTTATTGGTTTTGAGTGGGGTGAGGGAGGTGGGATTGAAAGTGACTGATCCACTTGCTTCTACTCCCAACACCTCAACTCAGTAAAATAAAGTGTTGGGTGGCCAATTAGCAGGGCGACCGGGTGCGCTGCAGCCAATTGTACTTCTAGGCCAGGACACCAGGTGGGAGAAGGGTTATGCTGTGGATAGGAAGCCGGTCTCAGCTACAAATTTAAAGGTCCCCTGCTCTCTCAATCTCTCCTTATTTCTTAAGGCAGGCTCAGAACTGAGGATAAACAAAGTCAAAAATCATACAGATGCTGCCACTTTCACCCCCCACCCCCCGCCCCCCCCCGAATCTGCTGCTGCACACAGTCCTGGTTCCAGTGACAGGCCTTTTCTTCCAGGCCCTTGTGCCGCCTCCTCGTACCTGCTGTAAAACACTCCCAGACTTTTCCCGTCCGGTGCTCTAAAAATGCGGCAGGCGTCGATAAATTTCATACAACTGGGTTGTTAATTGGTCATTTTAAAATGGCAGGCGGGCTTCTGATTCCCACACCTGTTGGCCTTCAGTAATATCAGGGACTGGCGTGAGGACGTTCGATTGCTGACCTGACATCACCACGCCATATTTTACATACGCGTAAAGGGTGGCCTTTCTGTCACAAAGTCCAGCCATAGTCCTGTGTTTGCAGTCCCAAGTTTCACCCAGCTTTAAAAGAATCTCTTCTCCCTGCCCCACAGGAATCTTCTATTTCCCTTTTAAAAGAATGTCTCCTCAGTCAACTTTCTCAGCATAAGCGAATGAACCTCCAGTAGCAAGTAAAGCATCTTCTGGTGACTCCTTGGTCTTTTACTCACCACAAGCTTTGTTTCTTCGAGCAGGGGATCCATCCTCGCTCTGCTTGGGGTGGTTAACCCGAAAACAGTCCTTTTTCCCTGCTTGGCATGGCAGCACCTTTTGCCAGTCTTCTTCCCCAGATGTTTGTCAGACCGACTCTGAGAGTCTTGGGCTGGATTTTACCGTCGGTGAGCAGGGGGCGGGGCCCGCTCGCCGACGTGCAAAATGACGCACGGTGACGTTGGGCGGAACCCCCGATGTCATCCCGCCCCATTTAAATTTTCAGGAAGGCGGGGGCGCAGCAAAATCAGCTGTGGGCCCACCGACCTGTCAGTGGCCAATTGAGGCCATTGACAGGATCAATTAAAGTAATTAGTGGACCTGCCCGTCCAACCTTAAGGTTGGCGGACAGGCCAGGAGCCCCGGCGGGGAATGGAAAAAACATGAAACCTCATCCATGGGCAGGATGAGGTTTCATGTAGGGTTTGAAAAATTTTAATAAAGCTTTTTTGGAAATTAAAAACATGCCCCATGAGGGGACATGTTAGGGAAATTTTTTTTTTCTATTTTTAATATTTTTGAAAGTACTGGCGATCTCCCTGAGGCAGCACTTAGCTTCAGGGAGATGAGTGCGCTCTTTCACGTGCATGCGCACAAAAGAGTGCACTCTCGATTTTAGGCATCCCCCCGCCCGCACAGGGAGCGCATTGCGCTTCCCCGTGGACGTCATGGTGGGTGGGCCTTAATTGGCCCGCCCACGTAAAATGGCGCTGCGTCTCTGATTGGGGGGGCGCCGTTCGGAAGCGCCCCCACACACACCCTCCCATCAACTTCCCCCCCGACGGGGGGAGAATTCAGCCCTGTGAATCTGTGTACAGGAAGGCCAGCTGGCTCCTCCTTTGTGCCCTGGGCCGGGTGTCATCGGGCGGGCCCGGGAGTGGTCGGGAAGCCAGCCACCGCCCGTGATTGGGCCCCGACCTCGACTTCACGCTGGCTGGCCAATTAACGGGTGCGCGCAGTGAAAGCTCCACGAGGCACAGAGCTGCCTCAGGGAGCTGAAGGTTTTAAAAATAATAAATAAAGATATGAAAAATAACGAAAACATGTCCCCTCCTGTGACTCTGTCTCGTGAGCAGGGGCATGTTAAATATGCGTCTTAAAAGGTTTTATTTTTCTAATCGCTGGTCGAAGCCTCATCCCACCGGTGGATGAGGTTTTGCCAAAAGTGCAAAGTCCATTTGGCCTTTTCACCTGCCCGCCAAAGGAACAGTTGAATGGGTAGCAAAAATTTCTAGTCAATTAATTGATTAAGGGCCATAATAGGCCAATTCATTCTGGGCAGGTGCACTGCTGGCTCCTGTGCACGCCCACCAACCAAAATATTGCGCGATGTGTCTGGACGCTCGCCCGACATCATTGCGCGTCATTTTACGCCGTTCGGGTCAGACACCCACCCGCCCAATGAGAGAAAAATTCTGCCCCTGGTGTTCAAAGTTGGACCTCACTTTCAATGAATTTTGACCTGGGGCCCTGCCCCATGGCAGCCATGTCACATAGGCTTTTCTCAGGGCAGATTTAGCGTGGGCTCACATGGGCTTGTCTCCAGTCAGATTTCGTAGGAGGTCATATGCCTTTCTGCAAACTATTCCGTTTTACCTTGAATTAAATGAGACAGTTTAAAACATACAGAGTCCAGCGTATTTCATCCAATGTACAAATTGTCCATCGTGTTACACCCTGGTACCATACTTCATTCAGTGCCATATTTCAGTATCATCTTCAAAAGCAACTAGAGAAATAAATTGATTGACATATAAATATTAGCATATTCTTAAAGGACGTTATCATTAATCATGATTGGAGAAACATAGGAGCAGGAGGTGGTCATTTAGCCCCTTGGACCTGTTCCACCATTCAATGGGAATGTTGCTGATCTGTGGCCTAACTGCATACAACCAACCTTTGCCCCATATCCCTTAACCCCTTTAGCTAACAAAACTCTATCAATCTCAGATTTAAAATTAACAACTGAACTAGCATCAATTGTCTTTTGTGGAAGAAAGTTCCAAATGCCTACAACCCTTTGTGTGTAGAAGTGTTTTCTAACTTCACTTAAAAGACCTGGCCTTAATTTTTATGTTATATCTCTTAATCCTAGATATCCCAACCAGCAGGAATAGTTTCTTTCCATCTACCCTATCTGCTTGCCTCAATATCTTGATAACTTTGATCAAATGATCCTTCGATTATCTAAATTTGAGGAAATACAAACGCAATTTCTGTAATCTCTCCTTGTGATTTAACCATTGGGGTCCGGGTATTGTTCTGATAAATCCGGGGTACACACCCTCCCAGAGCCAACACATCCTCCCTCAGGTGTGGTGCCCAAATCTGCTCCCAGTGACTCTGGGCATGGTCTAACCAGGGCTTTGTATAGGTGAAGCATGACTCCTACCCACTTGTGCTCTAGTTCACTGGATATAAAAGCCAACGTTCCAGAAAGACCTGGAATAAAAAGCCCAGTTTGAACATGTTGATGGAGCGAACCGTTTAACAATATTAAATACTATTGCAGAAACACTTGATAAGGAAAAAAATGCAAATTAGTTTAAACTTTTTTTAAGTTCTATATATTTCTCAGTCTTCAGGCCCTGAAAAGATATTGAGTAAAGTTAAAGCGTTGCAGAGATGGATATACTTGTTTATCTGTGGTAAATGAGGGAAAAAATTCACTGGCTTTCAGCTGTGGTGTGGTTCCCACATTAACCGATTTCATATAAATTCCTATCAGCTAATTGACTTAAATTTTCATTTCCAAATCAGAAGTAAACAAACATCCAATTCAAACCAAGAAGGAACTATTAAGGGTGTGACCAAGAAGGAACTATTGAGGGTGTGACCAAGAAGGAACTATTGAGGGTGTGAGGGAGTGATGCATTAAAGTCAGCGAAACTTATTCTGTGAAAATCACTTTGTTGCAGCCTTAAACTGAGGATTCATAGAATCACAGGAGGAGGTCATTCAGCCCATCATGCCTAGTGCCAGCTCTTTAAAAGAGCAATCCAATTAATCCCACTCTCCTGTTCTTTCCTGCAATTTTTCCCTTCAAACATTTATCCACTTCTCTGCTGAAAGTTACTATTGAAATCAAAAGGAAATCTTGAATTCAGTGGATTTTATCTACAGTGAGTTTGTAAGAATTCAATCTTCCATGAACCATATATTCAAACCCTTCATAACCTGCTTTCAATAGGCACACACACCCGATCATAAGCATTTATATTTTGCAGATTGCACTATAATTAAACATTACTGTCTGTCAAACCAGGAATTCATGCCAATCGACAGATGGGTATAAAGAATCTGAGAAGGTGGCAGATCATAAGGTGACTGTGATCTTTTCTATAAACCAGTTTGGTTGCTTCTGAAGTTCAGCATTTTTGAAATCATTCATGGGATGGGGGCATTGACGGAAAACCCAGCGTTTATTGCCATCTCTTATTGCCCTTGAGAAGGTGATGATAAACCATTTTCCTGCATACAATTGAGTGACTTGGTAGAAAGACTTGCATTTTTCAGTTGGTAGCACAGAACTTCAGTATTGCTGAGAAAAAGAGACATTTTTTGTCAAAGCTTTTCATCTTCACTCATCAGGACATTTCACTAGGATATAAATCCAAGGGAGACAACAAAGTTGGACTAAATGAGAAGAGAGTGCTGGTTGGCTGGCAGGTGGACTCCGGTTGGTAGAGGCATTGCCATGGAGCATGCACCAGTTGATAGTGAATGACAGTTAACTGCCAAGTATTGTTTTAAATTTAAACCAGGCAGCTTGACTCTGATTCATCAAGGTATTACCCTGAGGAATGAACCAGCAAATGGCTGTCACTTATTTTGGTTAGCTGAAACAAGTGCAATGTGTGTTCATGTTCTTTCTGTCTGCAAAGAATAGGTCATGTGTATTAATATATGTAGTTTCCAGTAGATGTAAATTTGCCACTCTGCGAACCATACCCCCTGATGCCTTTAGAGTCCAGAAATCTATCTATTTCCTTCTTAAATATATTCAGTGACTTGACCTCCATAGTTTTCTGTGATAGAGAATTCGATAGGTTCCTCACCCTCTGAGTGAAGAAGTTTCTCCTCATCTCAGCCCTAAATGGTCTATCCTGTATCCTGAGACTGTGACCCCTTGCTCTAGACCCCCCCAACCAGAGGAAATATCATCCCTGCATCCAGTCTGTCCAGCCCCGTCAGAATTTTATACATTTCAATGGGATCACTTCTCACTCTTCTAAATTCCAGTGAATTACAGGCCTAGTCAGCCCAATCTCTCCTCATACGACAATCCTGCCATCCCAAGAATCAGTCTGGTGAACCTTCGCTGCACTCCCTCTATGTGAAGTCTTATTGCAGCTGGTCAGGGCCTGGGTGAGACCACACCTGGAGTATTGTGTGCAGTTTTGGTCCCTTTACCTAAGAAAGGTACAGGGACCAAAACATTCTTAGGTAAAAGGACCAAAACTGCACACAATACTCCAGGTGTGGTCTCACCTAGACCCTGTACAGCTGCAGTAAGACATCCTTGCTCCTGTACTCAAGTACAAGTACAAAAGGGCTTTAGTGAACCAGATGGAGTTTTTACAACAATCAGATCATTTCAAATTCACCATTAATGATGCTAGCATTTTATTCCTGATGTATTTAATTTAAATTCCACAACTTCTGAGGTCTCCAGATCTTTAGCGCCTCTGGATTACTGGTCCCCACTATCATAACCATGATGCCACCATACCTCTCAAGCAGTTTTGATATTTATGATCTTGGAACTTGAGAAATGTTTTTGACTAAGCTGCTGCCAATGGTGCTGCCTGCCTCCCAGCCCTGTAGGGATAGCTGATGTTTCTTCAATGTAATCAAAGATTACAAACATTTTTTCTGATCGTCCAGACAACTTGAACTTGTTAAAATGTAGAAATGGCAAGAGGGAGCTGTAATGAGTAAAAGCAAAATAAATCAATATTTTCCCCTTGAGGTTATCAGGCATTCTTGTTACACATTATCTTTGGTTATCTGTTTCAAAACAGCTTCTGCCCTCAGTTTTAGGCTATTTTCAGATATTGGAGTGTGTTGGGTCCTTTGATTTGATATTATTGTTTAAAAATGTATCATTTCTATTTTATTATTTTCTTCGGGGACAAGGAGCGAGTTTCTTCGCACATTCAGACAGCTCCCACCACCCTCCTGCCCCACACCTTTGATTTATAAGGGTTGGATTTCCCCCAATCATTTCTCACCAGCAGGTGATTTTCCTACTCAAGACCCACTTGGGCCCATCTTCCCCTTGCTGGACCCCCTTGCTGCACCTGAAGCCTTGGCTGTGCTCCCGGGCCACCCCAGGCAGCCCCATGTGGCTCTGCTGAAGAAATAAGCTGAAGTTATTAGAAGCTCAATTTCCTTCTCAGGAGGGAATCTATCACCCCTGCCTGTTCCAGTCTCCATATAACTCTTGGCTGCACTACATGGTTAATGCTTCATGCTCTCTAAAGTGGCCTAGCACATGACTCACAATCAGCGCAACTTTTCCTATTCATTCACAGGATGTGGGGACCACTGACAAGACCAATATTTATTGCCCATCTCCAATTGTGCTTGGAAAACTGGTGGTGAGCCAACTTCTTAAATACAACTGAGTGGCTTGTTAGGCCATTTCAGAGGGGAGTTACGAGCATCTCTGTGGGTCTTGAGTCAGATATAGGCCAGACCATGTAAACGTGGCAGTTTCCTTCCCTAAAGAACATTAGTAAACCTGTTGGACTTTTATTGGCAATTTGGTAGTTCGGTAGTCACCATTACTGTTGCTAACATTTTATTAAAGATTTATTTAATTATCTAAATTTAAATCCCCAACTACAGTAGTGGAATTTGAACCCATGTTATTGGATCATTTGTCCAGGAACCACGATGCTACAAAACTCCATCCTGTCTTGGCAGTTTCAAGAACAGATATAAAATACATGGAATGGTGGTGCAGTTAGCTTCCTTCCCTAGGATGTGGCTGCAATATAAAACAGTTAAACTCTAGCGACCTCAGAAACATTTGTCATTTTCCTATTTTTGATTCAATTTCTCATAAGCCACTTTACCCCAGATTCCCATGAAATTTAGTTTGATCGGTATCTCTCACGTGGAATCTTGTGAAAAGGCTTCTGGAAGAAGACAATAAAATCACTTCATCGGAAGGTCCAACAATAGCCTCAAAGTTTGCCAAGCACAACCCTCACCTTTTAAATTCATGGTGGGAACTTTCACCCCTTCAAGTTGGATTTAAACCCAGTAAAAGAGCCCATTGCATCACCCAGCCTTCTCTATTCTAGTGGTATTCTGCAATGTTTTAACTGTGATTGATTAGTTAGGTGATTTAATTAAGTGTATACCCACAGCAGTGCAAAATACACCAACCATCTAATGCTGGTAACCCACTACAATCAACCATCTAGATCCTGATGGTTTATTGTTATTATAGCAATGGATTCCCTGTTCAAAAGGAGTTCAGATTGTCTGCACTTTAAACCTCTCAGTCATCTCTGCAAGTTCACACATTTTTTCTTTTATTATTTTTCAGAAGATAATTCAAAACTAATTTGAAATACATGATCTCAGATAATGAGTGTTCCATCACTGCTGGAATCAGAATTTATGTGCTGTCGAATTTCTTTTTATAAGATTGTAAGTAATTGCTTTCCTTTCCACAGGTGCTGACATAAGTGAGGAACCACAAGTGTCTCCTTCTATTTATAAGCAACAAGGAATGCTGGAACTACGCAGCAGATCGTAGTTATAAGCAAGATGCCATTTGCTTTTAAATTAATAGATTAATCTAATGGAGTAAAGTGCTTCAAGCTTTTAAATGTTTAAAGTGCCAATTAGCGTGACATCAGCTTGACTGCATGAAATGCTCTCCTTGCAGATTTTATTTGATTACCAATGCAGGGATTATTTCACCAGGTTGAGAAAGGGGGAATGGTCAGGTTGGGAATGTTAGCGGTGGCCAAGGTGTTGGGGAGGTGGTAACTGAAGGGGGGTAGTTGAACTGCCGGCATCATCCAGCATCTATTGTTTCGCATTTTTTCAACATGAGCTACATATTTAGATAAATAATTCCTTGGTTGCGGAATAACAGGCAGTACCTTTAAGCCATGATATTTCTGGGCTGCTGGTGCTGACTAACTCGGGGCAAAGCAGCCTTGCAGTGGGGACCTCAAACAGAGATTAGGCCCTTTTGTTGCATTAAGCAGAGGACCTGACCTGTTTCAGGTGTGGGCACTGCACGCTGATTTTTTTGGCTCTTACCAATAAGGTGGGCAGCATGGTTCCAGTTTGTAATGGGCACAAACTGATCAAAAATCTGCATTGCGCTGACAATATTCTTAAAAATCCCAACTAAATCAGACACAAATACAATTTGAAATACTGCAGATGCTAAAAATCTGGGAAAAAAACAGGAAGTGGTGGAAATTTATATTGATTTCTGATGGCCCTGATGATAATTACAATGATATGGAATGTTTTGAAAATGAGATTCTTGGAGACAAATGCTATGACATGGCACAGATTCTAATGCCCATGGCATCAACAAATCTGAAAGTCAATTTGGTCAGTACTGTGGGTGAAATAATCAGAAGAGCAATGTGTTTGTACTTTTTTGTTCCCTAATTGTATCAATTACTTATTCCAGTCCAATCTGGCATCCGTAAAGGTCAAACGTTACAAACAAACTGTCCCACTTCCCCAGAGTCAAGAGGCAAATCTTTCCCTCCTAATATTGTCTACAGCACTGACAATGTGTAATAATCCTGCTCTTTCTAAATTGCTCAATCACTGTTGTGAACTGATTCTTGAAAAGCGACACAGCAAATTTCACAATGTGCAAGCTTTGTAGTTGATTGGATATCAGCTGCTGGCTTCAGCATTTACTAATGATACTAATATATTATAAAATGTACTTTTGGTTTAGGTTCACCATTATTCAGCTATCATCACTCACTGACATGAGACTCTACCTTTTATGTATGGCTGCTGGCTGGGCTGGCCAGAGACGGTAATTGTCTGGTACTGCTTTTTACAATCTTTTTTGATTGCGTTGGACTGTTGTTTAACAACTCAACCACACTTGCTAATTGAGCACCCACTTAACAACGTAGAGTCTGTCTGAATGTTGCAGTTGTATACCAGTCTAAACATGTTTGTCACTTTTGTACAGCACTGACATTTTGTCCTACTTTGAATTCCACTTATTCTAATTTAGTGTTGCTTTTTCATTGTTATTCAAATTTTTGTTTCACAATGAAGCCTCATTTACTTTTTACGAACCTGCTTCCCGCGTTTTACAAATTCCAATCTAAGGGTATATTTTTTTCTCTGATGTTCGTGGAAAGGTCAGCGGGAGGATAATTGAATATATATGAATCCTCCACGGGGATAAACATTCTTAACAATTTTCTCTTTCTGTTCCAGTGTTATAATTTAAATTAAATTCTTAATTAAGGCACGAGTGCATTGGGCAGAAAAATGCTTTTTTTTTTACACGGGCAATGTAACCAAAATGACAAAATTTTAACATCAGCCACTGAAACAAAAATAACTGATACATTTTAGAGTAGTTTTACCGCAAAATGATCAATCTTGGATCATTTAATTGAGGATAGGTATCTCATATTGGTGAAAAATCCTTGTATTTGGTCAACAAACTAAAAGAAGGACTGACAAGGATCAATAATGATTTGTGCCGTCCGGGTATTTTACTTTGCTGTAGTTAAACTATTGGCACTTTAGTATTGCTGAAAAAAGAGACATGCCGAAGCTTTTTGTCTTGCACTCATCAGGACACTTCAGAAGAAAATCAATATAAGGGAAAAACAACAATCTATACTATATGAGAAGAGAGTGCTGATTGGTTGGCATGTGGACTCTGATTGGGCCCTATTCCTCGCAGACAGAAATAACATGTACACACATTGCGCCTGTTTCAGCTAAACAAAATAAGTGACAGCCATTCGCTGACTCATTCCTCAGGGCAATGTCTTGACCAATCAGGGTCAAGCTGCCTGGTTTAAATTTCAAACAGTGTTTGGCAGTTAACTGTCAGTCACCATCAATTGGTGCATTCTCCATGGCAATGCCTCTAGCAATCAGAGTCCACTTGCCAACCAATCAGCACTCTCTTCTCATACGGTATAAGTTGTTGTTTTCCCCTTATATTGGTATTCTTTCGAAATGTCTGATGATTGACGAAAAAGCTTCAATGTCTCTTTTCTCAGCAATACTCAAGTTCTGTACTACCCAAGTGCTATCCACACAATAGACCAAGGAAATCATATTGGAAACAGTAAATGCAACAGTAGAGATGGTGGTTATATAATGGTTATATAATGGCCAACGCCACACAACCTAAAATGATACTTTTCCCTTTAAGATAGATGTAGGACAGAATTGTCCACTCCCCTTTGCAGCAAGCATTATGGCGGGCTGGAGGGGAGGATTTGGCATAAGGGGCAGAAATTGTTTTCACGCTATCATGAAATCACAGCGGGATCATCCGAAGGTCTCCGCCATGGAGGATCGCGATTCCCAATGTGCATCCCGCTAATGGATTGCAAAGTAAGGCCTAACCAGAATCGCCCCCGCCCCACACCTGACTTATCATTACCTCGGCGGGAAAACACGCCGGCCCAGATCACATCTGGACAAGCATGGCAGGTAGAAGTTGGGGTTTACCTTTAGATCATTGCTCAGGTTGCAGATGTCTGAGGAGAAGAAGATGCTGGAGACCGACAGCAAGTGGGGGGGCAGATGTAAGAGGGGGAGAGGAAGGTGTAAGGGATGGAGTTTGGAGCGGGGAAGGTGTCCAGGGGAATGTGTCCGAGGGGAGGAGGGAGTTCGGAGGGGGAAGGGTGTCTGGGGGGGAGGAAGGAGTACAGGGGTAGGAAGCAGTAAGAGCGGAAGATGGAGCAAGGGTGGAGGAAGGTGTTAGAGTGGGGGAAGTGTGGAGTGTTGGGGGAGTGTGCAATGTCCAGGTGAATGAGCAAGGGAAGGGTCTGTCGAGTCAATGTCTGCCTCCTGAGGAGTGAACTCAGGGTGGGCGTGGTAGAAGGGAATGGTGAATGTGAGAGGGGGCAGAGGGAGGCAGTAGGGAGGGAGGGTGAGGGTAGAAAGGGCAATAAGAGTGGTTGGTGGGGACTCGGAGGAAAACACGGACCCTGGGGGTGGGAAAGAAGAGGTCGGGATGTCAATGCGGATGCGGGTGAGATTCTCAGGAAGGCAGGGAATGTCCACGTTCAACTGAACATTCATGGAGTAGAAGGGTTTGGGCTGTAGGGTAACATTGGGGAGGTCTAAGATGATGCCAGAAAGGTGGACTATGATGGGGGACAGGACATGGGTGATGAGGGGAGGGGAAAGGATGACGGAACTTATCTCAAACTTGACAAGTACCATTTCACAAAAATAGAAAGTGAGCGGAGCCTCGTGTTGGGCAGGAACAGGTGCTGCATGGGAGTGTGGTCAGTGGGCAGGGGGAGATGTGGGTCAGCTCAGATGGACAGCGGACAGAGAACTCCAGCAGGCAGCATTGACATTGAGATGAGTGTGACAGATGAAGTGTGTGTGTGCAAGAGCGCTCGCACGAGGCTCCGAAAGGCCCTGCCACACACACACTTCCCCCTCCAGAATCACTCGTAGTCTGGCTGCATACAGCTGAACTGCTAGTGAGGGAGGTGGTGGGGGGCGGTAGGGAGGCCTTTAGAAGCCTGTAAATGAAGCTGAAAGACAGCATTACATACTATTCAGTGAAAGTGAATATATTTTCAGATTGTAAAGTGACAAAGTGTGTTCACCTGTGCAACCACGTGATCAGAATTTCTTCACATTTCTAGGCGCTGCCCTGACATCCACAGCAGAGGTGGGGGCAGCCTGTGCAATGGTTGGCCCTGTTGCCTCTGATGAATTTGGCATGCGTCCTCCGGAGAGCTAAGGCCTTGGGGTCCCCAGCCTGCTTTGACTGTGGTCTAGCTGCTCCCTCTGTGGTTCCAGAGGACATGTTTATGGGGGTCAGAGGCAAAGGGGACTCAGGGGGAGCTGACAGCCTCTGAGATTCCTGAGTGGATGACCCAGAGGTGTCCAGCTGCCGCTCCTATTCCATTCGAGTGCCAGAGGGTCCCGGTCTGACTCCTTGAGGGGAAGGAGCACCTGGAGGGATGTCAAGGTGCCCTGTTTCCCTCTCATGTTGCCACCCATGACCACTGCGAAGAGTGCAGGTCTGCACACACCTCCGCATTCTCCTGGACCAGGGTGTCCATGACATCTGCCATCTTTCCCATGGAGACCTCCATAGGTGCACATGTGGGCACCACTTCATCAGAGAGCAGGCAGACGCACTCCTCCAACTCGCGAGCCACTTTGTTGAGGGTTTCCAACAGCTCTTCATGATGTTCCCACACCTTCCACCGACCCTCCACGCTGAGTTGGAAGGTCAAATCAAGAGGCTCTTCTTCTGACTCGGACCTCACTGATGCCTCTTCCCCAGCAATCCTCCCAGTGCCGGGGAGCTCGGCTGAACCTGCCTCTTCCTGCTGCGGACACGTGTCCGTGTGGTGACCACCAGATTGTGAACCTGAGCCTGCTCTAGATCCAGGTCCCACCGAGGTGTGTGTCTCTGCACTGGTGGAGGGTGTGGGTAAGCGCTGTGACGGGTCTTCCAGGCTGCTTATTTCCAGCTGTTCAATGGAGGAGATGTCCACTTGGCTGGAGATGATGGAGCTGAGGGATTGGTTGGCTGAGGATGTTGGTCACTTAGCAGAGCTCCCTGTGAACCAAAATAGAGATAATTAGTGCATGGCAGCAGAGTCAAAAGCAGGAGAGAGAGCTCTCACAGTTGCATTGAGAGAGGGATGATGTGGTGCAGGATCCTCACATGAGTTTTCGCTGCTGACTTCACCATCGCCACAGGCAGGGTCCACGTCCTCACCAGTCAGTGCGATGGCACACTCCTCAACGTGAGTGAGGGGTCTAATGTGGGCCACTCCACCCTTGGTCTGGGATCTCTCCTTCCTGTTGTGAACCAGATTCTCTTGCATGGAAACAGACGGAGAGAGTGTGAGCAGGACACATGGCACTGAGTGGAATGTCTGTGTGGTGAGCGGAGCCATGGACAGGATGAAGATACGAGCTCCAGAGGATATGAGCCTGATGGGGATGTGAGGGTGTGTGTGAGAGTTAGTGGTGTTGTCCCTTGAGGTGTGAGATCCCTGTGGATGTGTGATGGGTTTGGGAGTGTGTGAGTTGAGAGTGATGAGATGGTTGACTTACCCTGGCGGAATGGATGAGACCATTCATCCCCTTCCTGCACTGGATGACTGACCTCCTCTGTGCTCCAGTGGTGCTGACCACCGCTGCCACCACTCCCCAGAGGCCAGATTAGTGACTCTGGTGGCGGGAGCAGAGGATTTTGCGGCAACCTCCCACTGCACCCAGAGAGGCATCACTAAATTTGGGGGCTGTTGTCACCTTTCCTTTCGGAGCCACCTGTTGGCTGGAGCAGTCCTGGTCTGTGGACGTGAAGTAGGCTGTGCTCTGGTGCACTTTAAATATGGCGCCCGGAGATCAGAAGCGCTGAGGTCACAGCGTAGCGGGCAAATCCGAGCCCACCCGCCTGTGATCCGGCGTGTTGCCCGTGAACGCGTTATTAATGAGGCGGGCCACATCGGGATGCAGGTGATAAGGCGCGAAAACCTGCCATTGAAGCCGGGTTAAAGATAATCCTTCACGCCCGCCCAGTGCAAATCTGGGACAATTACACCCGTAGGATGAATAATGAAATCTGGTGGCTCAGTTTGATTTCAGTGGGTGATGAATAATTCACATCGAGATGAGCCGAATACTTGAACTGTTCGAAATTTAAGCAGAAATTAACAAATCTGTAAAATGCTAACAAGTCCCATGCCTTCCATCTCCTACTGAAAATAGCCACTTATACAGATTGTACGTAGACTCGTGCAGCTGGAGGTGGTTACCGTTGATATCGACTAGTTATGGAGTTGAAGCTGCAGAACAATTACCTTTTTATAGAGAAAAAAAGAGTTAATTCCCTCAATTGTGACGTTTTCTTACCTTAATTTAGCTCAACTAATTTTCTTTTGGAAATGATTTCAGCTCAATTTCAACAATCACATTCATAACTCCCAGGTCACAGCGACAGATAGAAATCACTTGTCAGTCGCTTCTGAGTAAAAAGCTGACAAGAAGATGATTAGAAAATAGATACTAAGGTTTTAAATTTTTCATGTATGAAAATGGTTATGGAATGTATAATTCAAGGCTGCAAGGCATGACCACTCGCATGGATTTCAGATGTAGGCAAACCCTAGTTGTCCGGACATATCCCTGTGTTCCTTATTATAATTCCGTAATCTCCCCCTGGGATTAAAGAGCATTTATATGTGTTACGATCAGCAATATTAAAATGTGTAAATCTTCTCATCATTTTCAATGGAGCAATGGTTTGTTTTGTCTTTGCCTGTATCAATGGCCCATTAGTTGCTCTGCTGTTTCCTATTAATCTTCTTGAAGCAGAGGAATGCGATGTAAATGGTCTGCCTGATGTTTAACTTGATTATTTGATTATTGCTTGAAATTGATTGAAAATCTGCTGTCGTAGTTAGTAATCACGAGCTCGTTCTCCCTTCTTCTCTGTAATCCAGAGATGGGGCGGTGGGGGGGGTTGTTTTGGGCACAGTTGTAGCACTGCAGTAACTGCTCAAGCAGAGATCAAGCACAGGAAGCAGGTATGGGGACTTTGGGTGAGAATGGGGTCAGTCCTGGTGGATAACTTGCTGACACACATGGGTTGGGCCCAAGACAAAGCAACAGACCATCAGGTTCATCTTAGCTCATCCAGAATTAAACAAATGAACATTTCCACCAGCAGCTTAATGTCTCTTCAAAGGGCCCTGCCTCCTGCATCTCACCTAAAAACCACTCAAAGTGTTGGTCACTCTTTACATCAAAAGTTCTCCCTCACACCTGTCTGAAATTTTTGTTCGCCAGATTCAATCTATGAACATTTCTCGTGTTCTGGTTTACCTTGTCCATAGTCCAGTCATTCTCCTGATTAATCTTATCTCTGCCTCGTAATTTCAAACAAATTTCAGTAAGATTCTGGCTCAGGACAGACCATACAGACATTTTGTTTGTTCATTTATGGGATGTGGGCATCGCTGGCTGGGTCAGCATTTATTGCCCATCCCTAATTGCCCTTGAGAAGGTGGTGGTGAGCTGCCTTCTTGAACCGCTACAGTCCATGTGGTGCAGATACACCCACAGTGCTGTTAAGAAGAAAGTTCTTGATCCAGTGACAGTGAAGGAACGGCAATATATTTCCAAGTCAGGATGGTGAGTGATTTGGAGGGGAACTTCCAGGTGGTGATGTTCCCATCTATCTGCTGCCTTTGTCCTTCTAGATGGTGGTGGTCGTGGGTTTGGAAGGCGCTGTCTAAGGAGGCTTGGTGAGTTCCTGTGGTGCATCTTATAGATGCCACACACTGCTACTACTGTGCGTTGGTGGCGGAGGGAGTTAATGTTTGTGGATGTGGCGCCAGTCAAGCGAGCTGTTTTGTCCTGGATGGTGTCGAGCTTCTTGATTGTTGTGGGAAATGCACTCATCCAGGCAAGTGAGGAGTATTCCATCACACTCCTGACATGTGCCTTGTAGATGGTGGACAGGCTTTGGGGAGTCAGGAGGTGAGTTACT
The DNA here is from genome assembly GCF_964194155.1 of Cetorhinus maximus. Classification (NCBI taxonomy): domain Eukaryota; kingdom Metazoa; phylum Chordata; class Chondrichthyes; order Lamniformes; family Cetorhinidae; genus Cetorhinus; species Cetorhinus maximus. Next base: position 93,123,986 of record NC_135899.1, on the reverse strand, counting down.
CACCGCAGGATTCCTAGTGTCTGACCTGCTCTTGTAGACACAGTATTTATATGGCTAGTCTAGTTCAGTTTCTGGTCAATGGTAACCCCCAGGATGTTGACAGTGGGGTATTCAGTGATGGTAATGCCATTGACTGTCAAGGGGCGATGGTTAGATTCTCTATTGTTGGAGATGGTCATTGGCTGCCACTTGTGTGGCATTAATGAATATTGTCCAGGTCTTGCTGCATTTGGGCATGGACTGCTTTAGTATCTGAGGAGTTGTGAATGGTGCTGAACATTGTGCAATCATCAGCGAACATCCCCACTTCTGACCTTACGAAGGAAGGAAGGTCACTGCAGCTGAAGATGGTTGGGCCTAGGGCATACGACCATATGAATTAAGAGGAGGAGAAGACCATTCAGCCCCTCGAGCCTGCTTAGTCATTTGGTAAGATCATGGCTGATCTGATTGTGGCCTCACCTCCACTTTCCTGTCTACCCCCTATACTGTTTGACTCCCTTCTTAGTCTACAATTTATCTAACTCTGCCTTAAAAATATTCAATGATCCAGCCTCAATTCCTCTCTAGGGATGAGAATTCCATAGTCTCTCGACCCTCTGAGAGAAAAAAATTCTCGCGTCCATCTTAAATGGACTGTGTCCCCTAAGTTTTAGCCTTTCCCACAAGGGGAAACGTCCTCTCTGCCTCCAGCCTGACCAATTTCCTCAGGATCTTATGTTTCAATAAGATGACTTCTTGTTTTTCTAAACTCCAGGCCAAGAACAGGATTCTACACATAGGATGAGAACAGTACAGGGCTTAATTGTGATGCTTTGTACAAATGCACAACCTTTCAAAGCTGCCACTTATATTCATCAAGGTCTCTCCCTCAAATTTTTGCTTCCAGGGATTCATGTTAGGTCTGTTTGGCTCTGGGCTCACCCAGGTTAGATTTGTCACCTTTCTTATTCATGGCTCATTTACAGTTTGCCTCATTTACCCTCTCATACTGATAGCTGGGGTTTTGCAAAATTCATTTGTAATCTGATTTAATATCTTGGGATGCAAATAACCCACCCCTCGGAATTTGCTTGTATTTAGCCCTACAAACTTGCCTAGATTGTTAGGTGGGGTCTGACCATGGACGGTACCAGAGGGCACCTGCAAAACCTCCCCAGCAAATGTCAGTATCTTCAGATGAGGGCAGGAAACGGGGTGTGAGAACCTCTGCAGCTATTAGCACAGGGTAGCACAGAAAAAGGAGGGTGAGGGACATCTGACACATCAGCAGTTCAGTGTTAACATTTTATTAGAAAGGAAAAAATTTGTTAAAAGTGTGTTTCCCAACCTACAGAATTTGTGACAAAGGCTCAGTTCGAAAAGTTTTCCATACATCACTTCAGAGGCTTCAGTTGTAACTATAAATAACTTTAACCATGGATCAATGATTCAGGCATCATGGGATTCTTACAGCTTCTCTCTAACAATTAATTACCTGATTGCCTGTTTTATTTTCCTGCATGCAGCATTGCAAGACACATCGAGAGTTTTTAATGCCATATGAAGGATATCTCTGTGCTTGAAACCATCTGCTGTGGAGCAACATGGAAAAATATAAGCCAATTAAAAAATAATAATGCTAATTTTATCATAATTGACCATCTATAGGTAAAATATTTAGGGTTTGATGCACAGCTTATGAGTTTGTGCGGGAAAAGACATTTTTATTGAAATATCCCAGTTAGTAATAGTTTCAGTGAAAAGACTTCATTGTTTTCCTCTGATGGCTCAACTGGTTAAGTGCTTTACGGAGACCTACAGAATAGGATGATCCCATGTTCGACCTCTGATTTGCCATGTTAACTGATCTGTCAGCAAGGGTGACAGTAATTGGCCTCAAAACTGCATCAGGGAGGGAAAATGTGGTTCTTGAGTGAGGACAAGATTGGACTCGGTTGCAATACCCATGTGCTTAGATAGCACACCAATACTCACTCACCACCTAACTAACAGGCACATAGGATAGGTATCAGTAAGTGAGCAGAGCCTGGAGTAAGCAGCGATCTCTTTCAGGTAGGCAGTGCAAGAGGGACTGAGAATTGATGAAAAGAGGAAAATGTACAAAAAATGAGCATTTCAGGACCAAGTGAGACAAAGCTGGAAATTGAAGATACTTTGGTGACACAGGCTGGGATTTTCCATGCCTGCTGGCGTTAAGCGTGTTCAGTGGCATGAGCGGACAATATGGCGCGATCAGTTTCATGACGGTGTGAAACCAAATTCGCAACCATCTGCTCAGTCTGCCAAAGACGGGCTGCGTTCTCTGCCAAAGACATTGGGAAGCTCATTGTAATACATCAGCACATCATTATTGGGCCTGCCCGCTGGAATCGCCCCCCCCACCACCCACCCACGCTGGATCGTTCACCCACGTGAGCGGGGAAACCCGCTGGTGTAGAACACATCTTGGCAACTGTGCAGAAGTCAGGACTTACCTGCCAGGGCTTTACTCACATCGTGATATCCGAGGAGCAGAAGGTGCTGGAGCCTCACACCAGCGACACACTGGAGAACGTCTATGGCCTGCTGGGTGGATCCTCATGGACACGGCTCCGCTGCAAAGCAGCTCACGGCAGTTAGATAGTCACTGCTGATGCTCACAATGGGAGACGATTGGATGTTGATCGAGCGGGTGGGAGAGGAAAGGCTAGGATCAGCTAGGAGAAGAAGAGGTGTCGGGGAGCTGAAGTTGGGAGCGGGGGAATGAAGACGTCAAGATAGGGTAAGGTTGGGAGGGGAATGAAGGTGTCGGGGGGAAGGTTAGGAGGGGGAGGAAGGGGTAACAGGGGAAAAGATAGCAACTGGGGAGGTCGGTGTATGGGGGGGGAGGTGTGGGTGGAAGGTGCAAGGGAAGGAGTGCAAGAGGAGAAGGTGTCCAGGGGAGGAAGGGGTGTGGAGAGGGGAGGGTGTCCGGTGGGGTGGGGAGGGGCATGGAGATAGGTGGGTGGCAGGGGGAGGGAGGGGTGCAGAGAATGGAGGGAGTAAAGGTGGAGGAAGACGTAAGGGTGGAGGAAAGAGTTGGGAAGGGGGAAGGAGTAAAGGTGGAGGAAAATGTGAGGGTGTCTGAGGGAATCAGGAAGGGAGAGGTAGTAAGGCTGGAGGAAGGAGTCGGGAGGGGGGAGGGACTACGGGTGGTGGAAGAAGTAGGGTGGAGGAAGGAGTCAGGAAGGTGGAGGGGCTAAGCTGGGGTGAGTCCGGTGGGTGTAGGAGGACAGGGGGAGGTCAGAGTTCCATGGAGGGAAGGGGTTCCGGGGGGGAGGAGTTCCAGGGGGGAAGGGATGTGGAGGGGCAAAAGGGTGTGAAGAGGGGAAGAGGTGTGGAGGGGGGGTGATATGCAGGTGAACGTGCAAGGGAGAGGTCTGATAGGTTCATGAATGCCTCCCACGGAGTGAACTGAGGGTGGATGTGGTATGAAGGAATCGCGAGAATGGCCGAGGGCAGAGTGAGGCAGTAGGGTGAGAGGGTGAGGGTTCGACGATATTAGTAGAAGGGACGGCGAGAGTTGTTGATGGGGACCAGGAAGCAGACATAGACCCTGGGGGTGGGAAGGAGGTTGGGGAGGTGAACGTGATGGGGGTGGGATTTTTGGGAAGGAAGGGAATGTGCATGTTCACCTGGACATCCACAAAGGAAAAGGATTGGGGCTGGTAGTTCACAGAGGGGAGGTGGAATGTGAAGCTGTTGGGGGTGGGTGTCAATTGTGATGGGGGAAAGGAAATGGATGACTGGGGAAGGGTAAAGGATGGGGGAGCGAAAGTAAAACTGAATTAGCACCATGCTGTCCAAATCAAAAGTGGAGGGTGAGACCAGGAGCTGCGTGGGAGTGGGACCAGTGGGTGGGCGGAGATGCAGCTCAGCTCAGATGGACAACTGAAAGTGAACCCCAGCAGGCAGCATTGAAAATGCTCAGGACATTGAGATGGGTGTGAAACATGAAGGATCCACGTGTGTGCGAGAGGCTTGCATGAGGCTCCGAGACCCTGCCACACACACATTTTTTTCTCCATAATCACTCGTGGGCCGGCTGCTCCCTTTGTGGTTACAGATCTTCTGGGCTGTTTATTTCCACCTCTCCACTGGAGGAGGAGTCCTCTTGGCTGCAGATGAGGATTTGGATGGAGCTGAGGGACTGTCTGGCTGAGGGTAGATTCCTTGGCAGAGCTCCCTGCGAACTAAAGCAGACACAAGTGGTGCGTGGCAGCAGAGTCAAAAGCAGGAGAGGGAGCACTCACAGTCATATTGAGAGAGGGATGATGTGGAACAGGATCTTCACGAGGGTGTTCACTGCTGACCTCACCATTGCCACAGGCAGGGTCCACATCCTCACCAGTCAGTGCGATGGCCACTCCTCAAAGTGAGTGAGGAGTGTGGGCCACTCCAGTCTGGGACCTCTCCCTGCTGATGTGAGCAGGCTTCTCCTGCATGGAAACAGATGGAGAGAGTGTGAGCAGGACACACGGCACCGAGTGGAATGTTTGTGTGGTCAGCGGAGCCACGGACAGGAATGAGGATGTGAGCTTGAGAGGATATGAACCTGGTGAAGATATGAGGGTGTATGTGAGAGTTAGTGGTGTTGTTCCTTGATGTGTGAGATCCCTTTGGATGTGTGATGGGTTTGTGAGTTGAGAGCGATGAGAAGAGTGAGTTACCCTAGCAGAACAGATGAGACCATTATTTCTGTAGTGGCACCGGGTGGCTGTCCTCTTTTGCAGGGCGTTGACACTGACCACCACTGCTACCACCTGCCAAGCCTGGTTGGTCACGCTGCTGCCCATCCTGTGGCCAGAGCAGGGGTAAAGGATATCGTGGCAGGCCTCCAGAGCATCCAAAAGGCGTTCCAGTGATACGTCGCTAAACCTGGGCGCTGCAGACTTTTTGCCTTTCATGGACATCTTCCCTGCAGTAGTTGTGGCCTGGAAGCACTGAGATGTGTGCGTGTGGCTGGACTTTAAATATGGTGCCCAGCTTGATGAAGTGGCGAGGTGATGGCGGGCAGGTGAATGAGAGCCCGTTCGCCATGGAAACGGCATGTTTCACAGGAAGGCATAAATGATGTGGCGGGTTTGGGACGATACGGCGTGAAAACCCACCATCACGGCCGGTAGGGAATACGTTGATTTACCCGCCCGCTACCACACTTAGTGCCAATCTGGGACAATTCCGCCCATGGTCAGATCATATAGTGGATGTCAATGTTGCTGCAAGTTGGCACAAGAGGACATTTAAATACAATATCACACTGTTCCCAGAGTCGCCTGTTAAGCATTATGTTAGTGATCCATTCTTTGCCGTTTTGTGTCTATGTAGTGCCTGCATTGATCCTTATGTGCAATATACAAATGTATGAAATTATAACCTACATTAATGATTGGAATTTAATTTGCATGAATATAAATGTAGAATTAAAAGCTTAAATATAAAATGTCAATTATAATAATTATCTCATGTTGGTGTAACACATGTTTCAATCACTAGGCAGAGTTGGGTGCGAAATAGTTACATGTTGTTTCTTGTGCAATAGATTGTGGTAAATTGCTTCCCTCACTAGAAGCTTTGTATCGGTAGATCAGACAGCTGTGTCTGTTCCTTCCACTCAAATTTCTCTCACATTGCTTGCTTTTCCCTGTCATTATTCCTGAATTCTGAGCAAAAAAAAAACAGCAGTCTGCTGCTTGATTAACTGTTGCCTGCACTCTTAATCCCTTTGGGACCAATCAGGCTGTCGTCTACAGACACCATCAAGATAATTCGCTACCATCTGTAGTTTTCACGTGCTTCCTTGTTTTACACTAAAGTGCTGAAAATTGAACATAATGATAATTGTCAGGCATTCTATGGTGCTCAGATTAGGAATCTAAACTTGCAACGTTTTTAAAATCAATTCTGCTTCAAATTACGTTATTTCCCCGATATTCTCCTTGTTTCGGGAGTGGAGTTTGAATCGTGCTCTACGGTTTCCAGTGGGATTTGTGGGCTCTATAATAAAAGCCACCTGGGGAAACGATGTCGCCTCAAACCATCTGAGAATGAATGCAGACAGCGTGGTCAGAGACTTTACTCCTTCAGGGTCTGTTGGTTTATTGAGCTATCAGAGCGTCAGACAAGAATAGCAGAAGGTTTTCTTAAGATCCTTATTGATGTGTAGTTGAAGCCTCATTTACACCATGGGGATTTATGATGTTTTTATAAAAACTCCTAATTTTGTGCATCCAGAACCACTGCTGCTTTCCCTTAAATAATGATTCTGTTTAGTACTTTCATTCATCTGTAATTTATTTTCACTTGAGGGTAAAATATGGATGATGTATATGTCCACATGTGTGTGTGTGTGAATGTGTGTGTGTGTGTAAAATGTCAGCTTTCTCAGCTTCTTAATGCTACAGTTCAATCTTGGGAAGAATGTTTTCTTTTTGATCCTACCCCGATATAGTGGCCCCAAGTGTGGTGTTTGGATTCTGAAGCACACTGCTTGGTTTTTATAACTGAAAGACCTTCAGCTTAAGGGCCATGTTCCATGTTCCTCGAGTCATGTCGAAAGGACAACATATGAGGCCCAACACAATACTTATCTGCATCATCCAACAATTGCATCGAGCCACACGATTGAAGATTCAATCCAGGTCTTCGCAGACTATGGACTGCACTAGGCAAATATTATGAGCAATATACAAAAATGATCAAAGGATATAGGCCGATTTCTATAAATAAGTTAAGTCCATGGTGTGAGTTTAGATTTTAAACTTTTGTGCTTGTTTATAGGCTATCAGTAGATTGGAATAAATCAGAATGCATATGGCTGTAAACTGAATTGCATTACATAGAGGATGCTCACTCTTTCAAACTCCCATTGATCATTAAAATGACCCCAAAAGAGCTGGCAAACTAGTGGATTAGCATCTGAATGAAGATACAGGTGTGGAGATATTTTACAGAACAGACAGGAAACTGTTCAACCTACACTGCCTCCGATCCAAAACCAAAGCCACTCCAACATCAGCCATTGAGTTTCAGTGTGCAGATGGCGCTTGTGTGTGCACTCACGCAGAAGTTGAGCTCTGGGTCATATGAACATACAAACCAAGGAGCAGGAGTAGGCCATTCAGCCCCTCAAGCCTGCTCCGCCATTTAATAAGATCATGGCTGACCTGATAGTAACCTGAAATCTGCATCCCACCTACCCCCGATAACCTATGACCCCCTTGCTTACCAAGAATCTATCCACCTCAGCCTGAAAAATATTCAAAGACTCTGCTTCCACCGCCTTTTCAGGAAGAGAGTTCCAAAGACTCACAACCCTCTGAGTGAAAAAATTTCACCTCGTCTCTGTTTTAAATGAGTGACCCCTAGTTCTAGATTCTCCCACAAGAGGAAACATCCTCTCCACATCCACCCTGGCTGTAGGGATGTCCTCAAAGCATGCTGAAGAGGTCAAACATCCCTGAACACCCATGGGAGCCCCTGGGTTGTGATGACAAAACGGAGAAGGTTCATTCAGGAAGGCACTAAACACATCGAAAGGCATCATTGGGAACACGCAGAGATGAAGTCAAGGTGCTGGAGAAAGTGCACAAACCTCCCACAATTCATCTACCTGATCCCCCAAGCATCATCTGCCCTGGATTTGGCAGAGTCTGCATATCTAACAATGGGTCTATCAGCCAAGTCAGAACCTATCGAACCAGAGTGGAAGAAAGTTATCTTTGATCCAAGGGACTGCCTAAGAAGAAGCCATTTCCTCATTCATGGTTCTGCTCTTCTGCTCTGACATGTGCCACAGGTCCACCCGTTCCACTGCTGTTTGCTATAGAGACAGGTTCAGATAAATGATAATTGTGCAAATGTCTCAGAGACAGAGTTCAATATGAATTAATGTTGTAACTCCTCCCTAATAGAACTATCATTTACCACAGGACAACATTGTAAATGTTGAAGAATTATATATATATAAATTCAATAAATATTCTGTCTAACACATGCAACATTCCTTCAGTATCTAGTTCCCACAAATTCCAATTTATTATTTAATCCATATCGTCATAAACATTGCCTAAGTGAATGTTGGTTATTTACCTTTGAGAAACTGTTAACTGCTTTGGAGAGATCAAAGCTTTTATTCACCAAGCAATTTCAAAGTCAATGGGCAGAATCTTTCTGACATTGTTTTTAATTGGTATTGGACTATATCTGGGACCCAGCCCTGATGGTGTCCGTGTCCTGAAAGCCTGTGCAATCTCTTAGAAGCGGTTAATAGGTCCTCTGGGAGGCTGTCCATTATAGGGGCAGCAGGCAGGCTGCACAGACAGGGGGCGTCAATGGAAGTGCTGAGGCTCTGGGCAGCCCCACAGGGAGAGATGAGCAATGCTAATGTAGGTGGAGGATCACAAGGGTGCTTCAAGATGGAGGAAGATTAGTTCCCCCCAAGCCCTGCTCTGCCACCGGGTATCTGCTTCTGGCCACCTGCCAAGCTTCAGCCTCAGCGAGACCCATCTACCATCTGTAAGACCTGGTGGTGTCACCATTTGGCCCCTAAGTTGGCACTTAATTGATCTTAATTAGCTACCTGCGGCTGCAGGGCAGTAGGCAGTGTCAATCTGACCCCACCTGGTGTAGATGGCCCGATGCACAACTTTCCAAAATTCCCACCTGGTCTCCTGCCTCCAAAGGCATCTCCTCGCAGCTGATAAGATTCCACCTAAAGAATGGAATTTTCCATCCTGGAGATGAAGTGCAGTGGCAGGTGGGAAATTCGGCATGATTCCCACCGTGTAGGGGGGCAGATTTTCCTGCCCGATTTTCCACTTTCCAGTTCATTAATTATGCATCAATGAGGAGCTCATTGAATCCCGAGACAGGGTGGGAGTGATTCATTCACCCCGCCATTACCTCATGGGGCCGAAGGTCCATATTTACATGTCACCCGGACAGACATTCAGTCACTCTGAAGAAGAGTCGTACAGACTCGAAACGTTAACTCTGTGTTTCTCTCCGCAGATGCTGTTAGGCCTGTTGAGTTTTTCCAGCATTGTCTGTTTTTGAGTCAGTCACTGCAGCCCAGGTGTATTGTGTCATTCACATTCTCAAAAGACCCAAACCCTCCGCTCCACGGTTCAGCGTGGCCTCCCTGGGGATTCTCCTCCAGGCCGTCCAGGAAAGGCGGGAGGTCCTCTTTCCGGGGGAGGGGAGCAGGAGGTCCTCCCACCCGACCATGCCAGCCTGGGAGGAGGTCACCAGGTTAGCGCTGCCTGTGGCCGCGAAGAAAGGGCTGTTGTGCAGTGCAGGAAAAGGATGAATGATCTGCTGCGCTCCACCAGGGTAAGTGAACCCTCTCCTCACCCCAAGCCCATACTTTCATAAGGGCATCAGGCAGTCTAAGGACAGAATTTTGCCCTCGTTGGGCGGGTGCAGCGGGTGGGCCCGGGAGCAGTTGCGAAACCGACTGCCGCCCGCAATCGGGCCCTGTCTGCCATTTCGCACTGGCTGGCCAACTAACGGCCAACCAGCGTGAAACGTGCGCTGCAGCGGCCAGGGGGGCGGGAGGAGCCTAAGCGCGGAAGTCAGCGCGTGCGTGCGTGCATGCGAGTTAAAGCTGCCTGAGGCACAGGGAGCTGGAGATTTTTAACCATGAAAATAAAGATATTTAAAATCGTGAAAACATGTCCCCTCATGTGAGTCTGTCACGTGAGCAGGGATATGTTTAAAAAGGAGGGGAAAAAGTTATTGGGCGGAACTTTTTGCTCGGTGGGCGGGCGGGCGTCTGACCTGCTCAAGCACGAAATGACTCGCGTTGATGTCGGCCGAGCGTGCTGATGTCATCGCACAGTCGCGCGATAGTTCCATCAAAAGGCCTGTTAAGGCTATTGAATAATCAATTAAACTAAATGTTTCACTATCCGCCCAACCTAATGGTGGGTGGGCGGGCGAAAAGTCCAAGCGGCCTTTGCATTTTTTTGGAAACCTCATCCACGAGCGGGGAAATAAATAAAAATAAAATGGAAGTTTTACAATTGAATTAATAACATGTCCCTGCTCATGTGACAGATTCACATGAAGGGACATGTTTTATTATATTTTTATTTTATTTTACATATCTCTCCGTTTCCCTGAGGCAGCTCTGTGCCTCGGGGAGATTATGAAGCGCTCACTCACATGCATGCACCAAGTTGGTGCTTGGACTGCTCGCCCTCCTCCCCACCCTGCACAGGCCGTGCTGAGCACTGCCGCTCGTGTTTCACACTGACCGGGCCTTCACCTGGCCCGGCCTGCATGAAATTGCGGTGTGGGGATGATCGCGGGCGGTGGTCAGCTTCCCGCCCGCCCGCCCCCGCTGAGGCTGCCCGCCAAGGGCAAAATTCTGCCCGTCATTTCTTTTAATCACTGGTCAGAACCACATCCCACCCGTGGATGAGGTTTCGCCCAAAATGCAAAGGCCTTTTCCCCCCTCCCACCTGCCGACTGAAGGGTTGGGCGGGCGGTGAAAAATCCTACTCAATTCATTGATTAAGGGCCTTAATGAGCCTGCCAACCGAAATATCGCGTCAGTGCGTGAAGACGTGGGGACACTCGCCTGACATCATCGCGCATCATTTTACACTCGTTTGGGCCGGGCGTGCGCCCACCCAACAAGAGAAAAATTCTGCCCCAAGGGTTAGAGTCCACAGGGATGTCACACACACCAGCAGCATATTGGACAGCAGCACTGAGTGTGTGCCCGCCGCTTTCAGATCCTGCACAAATGGCATCTTAACCCCTTACTGGGGAGGGCTGAGCACACACAGCAGGCACACATGCTTCTGAAATACTCTTTCATCCACAGCGCTTACAGTCAATCCATCTGTCTTTATGCAGGACAAGCTCACCCATAATTGGCGGGAGAGAGTGAAGATCGGAGGGGGCACCCCGGAGCTGGGGATAATCTCCTCCCATGAGGAGCAGGCTGCTGAGCTGGCTGGAGAGGACAGAGATGGTTCCTGTGTGGTAGGTGAGATCAGACTCCTCCAACACACCGTGAGGCTCTCTGCAGAACACATCGGCCACACGCGGACGATGACTGAGTGACCTATAGTGTGAAGACCTGGCTAGTCAATCATTGGGCAGAATGTTCCCATCCTGCCCGTGACGGGTATCATGGCGGACGGGAATGGAAAATCGAGTGGGAGCTGAAAAATCGGAACCCTGCTGATGTGGAAACCGTGTGCAATTCTCCTGATGGCGGGTTAATGCCGGGTCAGATATCCCGCTGACTAGTGATGTGAGGCACCATTTGCGTTCACTACCGCCTCATGAATGCTCATTAAATTAGCTGCTCACCAGAACCACGTGTCGCCTTCCAATCTTGCGTCACGCCAACGGGAAATCACAGCGGTCAGTCTGAATCACGCTTGAGAAATCGCCGCATGCAGCGGTCAGACTTCACTTCGCTCGCAACTTCGGGGTGAGTGCAACCTTGGCAGCCTACCTGCCATAGTGCTACATCGGTGTCATTGTGATGCCAGTGGGCTATCCCACTGCCAGGGGTGTGGGGCGGGGTCCGCTCCCGGTGCTACCACCGCAGTCCTGAAGATTGAACCGGTTAATGGATAACGGTGAACATAGCGACACCCACAATCTGTAACCAATAGCAGCCGTGCAGCGGCACTCAGGCAGGGCTGAACATTCACAGACCGGCATTTCGACCGGGGTGGGATGGGGGAGAAAGGATGACAAACACACAGGGGGCAAATGGGCAGGAAGGCATTGCAAGGAGTTGTGGGGGAGGGGAACGATGGAAGGCAGGGGGGTGCAAGAAGGCTTTGGAAGGGGATGGAAGAGGAGGGGAAATGATGGCAGGCAGAGGGGAGACTGAGGGGTGGGGAGCTGGAGCCCGACAAGGGAAACTGAAATGCTGATAATTGAGAGAGCGGATGGGATACCACATGTATGAACGGGAGGGGATGCACACAGAATGCAGAATAGGAAAGGGGGATTGTTTCAGTGTATCCCAAGTGGGATAGGTCGCACTGAGACTCATAATGGGGGTGTTGGGAAAGGAGGAAGTGTAGTGTTCAGTCATGGGGACAATGGGGAACTCTGTGAAAGTCAAAGTCCTTGGTCTGGGGGCTAGAAGGCCGGAGTCAGAAAGTAGAGACAGCCCTGGGGCTCTGTGGACCTCACAGTCAAGAGTAAGAGAGTTGAGACAGTCATGGGATGCAGCGGGCCCTGCTAAAGGGCTGTGCATCATACGTACACTGTACTCCCACTCCAGGGAGGGGCAAGGGCTGTGTGCTCAGTTGGGATAATGCACAGCCTGTTGTGCTGGGCATTTTCACAGTCGCTGTCATGGGCTTGTCTCTCTCTGTACTGGGCTGCAGATGGGATGGTGATGGTTATGGGAGGCATCTGCAGCCTGTATTTGGGGAAAGCATAATAAAGCGGCAGAGGGTTGGGGGGATATGAAGCTTTCTGGGGGAGTGTGGTTCTCCCCGGTAGGTGACCATGCACAGCCTCTAGATGGAGGGGGTGCAGGTCCACATGAGGCAAGGGCACATCAGCAGCAATGGGCTCAGGGGGGAAGGGTGGGAATGTTGACTAATAACGATGGGATCCAGTATTACTGGGGGAGGCTGGAGAATAACAGGCGGGAGCTGGTCTCGCTGTGTCGGAGTTATGATGCAGTTATAAATCGAAAGTAAGAGGGCTTCTGCATGGGAGGGATCTGAGGCCGTGTGGGAGGAGCGCATTGCAGGAATAAGGGGCCCTTTCTGGGGGCGCACTCTAACTTGTTGGTGCTGCAAGATTAAAGTGAAGTCAGACCTGAGAGAATGGGGGAAGACCTCCTTAAGGAGACAGCTATTGGAACCCATGAGAGAGAGAAGAGAGTTTTAGTTCATGAGCAGGCAGATTACAAGATTGCACGTCACTCACTGTGAATGAGTCCCTTGCCTCATGTGGACCTACACCCCCTCCATCTAGAGGCTCTGTGCATGGTCGCCTACCGGGGAGAACCGCACTCCCCCGATGTGATGAGCTCATGGAGGTGTCGTCGGTATCAGGTTGGCTGGGACAAGCTGATCTCCCCTTCTTCACAGGAGCGATCCCTGTCCTCCCCAGCCAGCTCAGCAGCATCCTTCTCAAACTGGGTGAGAGGAACAATGTCAGCCGTCTCCTCCCCCCAACCCTCGGTCTGGGATCTTTCATGTCTGCTGTTGGCCAGGTTGCCCTGGATGAAGACAAAAGGAAAGAATGTGATGAGAAGGGATGGAGCAGAGGTTGGGAATGATGTGCGCCCCTGTGTGTGTTGAGCAGGAGAGGCTGAGGATGGAGAATGAGCAGCGTGATAGATGGGATAGCAGTGATGTGAAAGTTTCCCTGAGACAGTGGGCAGAATTTTCCCAGAATTGCACTAAGTGTGGTAGAGGGCGGGTAAAATGGAGTTCTACCCGCCAGCGAGCATGGCTGGTTTTCACACTGTATCTACCCCAGCCCATCTCATTATCTTTGTGTTCCTGGGAAACAGGCCGTTTCCATGGTGGGCAGGCTTTCATTCGCCCGCTCGCCATCACCCCACTGATGTATCACACCGCCAGCAAAACGCTCATCACCACCAGCTCACCACCGCTGTCCAGCAGACACGGCCAGCAAAGGCAAAAAGACTGCAGCCCCCCCGCTTTAATGACGGGTCCCTCAAGCGACTGCTGGATGCCGTGGAGGCCCCCGGGATGTGCTCTACCCACACTCTGTCCGCAGGATGGGTAGCAATGTCACCAACCCGGCTTGGGAGGCAGTGGTCATTGCAAACGCCCAGCAGAGGAGGACAGCCACCCAGTGCCGCAAAAGGATGAATGGTCTTCTGCGTTCCCCAGGGTAAGTTACTCTTTTCATCACTCCCAACTCATACTCACAAACCCATCACACACCCACAGGGATCTCACTCACTGCCAGTGCAAGGGACATCACCGTTCACTCTCTCACACTCACCATCATTGTCCTCATCCCGTCCATGGGACTACTCACCACCCACACAGGCCAGGCATACTTATCATCTGGCCTGGCAGGAGTCCTGATACACTCTTCCCATCTCTATCCATGCAGGACAAACTGGCTCACAACAGGAGGGAAAGGTCACAGACCGGTGGATGGATGCCGGAGATCAAATTTCTGACAGAATTCGAAAACAGAGCCATCCAGCTGGTCGGTGACGATCTGGACTGTTCCTGTGCTGACGGTGAGCTCGGCGCTGCTCTACCAAGTGAGGATCCCGCAGCGCAACATCCATCAGATAACCATGCTGTGAGTGATGTGTCCTGTTTCACAGGCCACTGCCAGGCACTAATTATCCCCCCTTGCTTTCACAGGCACATCTGGGAAACAGCCGACAGAGTCCATGACCCAGGGCCTCCAATCAAGCTCAGAGAAATCCCTGAAGAGAAATCTGGAGACACCCTCCCTGAAGTCCCATCACAGCCTCACCCACACCCTCCACCAGCGCAGAGACACACACCTCGGTGGGACCTGGCTTTAGAGTAGCCTCGGGATCACAATCTGGTGAGCACATCGCACTGTCTGATCCACAGCAGGTGGAGGCAGGGACTCCCCAGGTCCCCGACACTCGGAGGAGCTGCTGGAGGCCAGAACGTTGCTGAGTCCGAGTCAGATGAGGAGCCTCTGGACTCGGTCATGTCACAGTTGCTGGAGCTGCAAAGGCAAACTCGGGAACATCAGGAAGGGATGTCCACTGCACTCCTCAGATTGCAAGGCACGATGGAGGAGTCTGTCTGCCTTCAGGCTGAGGTGATAGCGCCAGCATTGCAACGCACCGAGGTCAACACTGACAGGATGGCGGCTGCCATGGAGACCTCGGTCCAGGATGTCACTCCTGCACTGCTGTGCTAACCCCATCGCTAATGCCACAGTTGGCCTCCAACAGTGTGTACGCGAGAGGGGTGCTGGGCAGCTCGATCTCACTCCAGCTACTCCTTCCGCTCACAGTCTCAGCCAGTGGTGCTCGGGCACCCATAAGGAGGAGGATCAGCAGGTGCACACTCCAGACCCATCCACCCGGGTGACTCTGGGAGTGACCGGCCATCCCACTCCCCTCTTCCTGTGATCTCCTCAGCTCCAGCTCCACAGGCCGAGGAGGGGCCACTGTCACACAGCAGGACCCCGAAAACAGGCTGGGGCCCTTCAAGTCTCAGCCCTCCAGAGGACGCCCACCAAAGTCATCACAGACAGGGCGTCACAGTCAGCAGGCTGCCTCCACCTCCACTGTGGATGTCCAGGGAGCACCAAGACATAGTGGCAGAGTTAGGAAAGTTAAGTAGAAGTAGTTGCACAGCCTGGGCATGGGTGTTAATCACTTGTACATAATGTTCACTATTATCAATAAATTCCTAAGAATGTCTCCCTGCCTGTGACTCCTTGTTCTGATGAGCAGTGTTCTTGTCACTCAGATGTGAAACCTTTCTACACAAGATAAAGGCAGGTGTCTCAGTCCAGGGCCTCTTCCCTGTGTCTGTGCAGCCTTCAGACCACAGTGATGGTCCAGCCTCACACTCCCTGGACACATTACTGATGCCTGCACCTCGGCAGTGCTGGTCATTGCTGCCAGAATGTAGTGGGCAAGCGCCACAGAGTTCTCTCATTCTCTCTGTGTGCTCTCAGCACCTTTAAGGTGGGGCTGGCCCCCATCACACCATCATCTGTGACCAGTGATGCTGTGCACCAGCTCCTGAAGGGCTGAGGTGCTGAAGGCAGACACAGCATCATATGTGTCTAAAGTTTCATGGCTGCGTCTCTGAGACGGCCCTGATCATGGAGCGCAAGCGAGCTGCCCTCGGCCAGACAGGAGTCAGACATGCTCAGAGGCTGTGTGAAGATCTATGGAATGTCCTCACTGCATGTTGTCATCATCCTCCGCAAAAGCGACTATTACGGCATCCACAGCATCTCCATGACAGGACCATTCTCACAGAGGGTATTGGTGCTGCCATAAGCCAGACTGGAGTCAAACATTCACAACTGTGATATAAGGATGTACGGGGACACCTCACTGCATATTGTCATCATCCACCACAAATCTGGCAGCTATGAGGGCCTCCCGAGCGTGGCTGCCTCGTCTGGTCAGTGTGAGAACCTCATCCCCGTCATTGTCACCACTGAGGACCCCCTCACCCTCATCCCCATCGACATCCTCCTCAACCATCTCCTCCTCAGCCAGCTCCTTTCCTCAATGCAGCGCCAGGTTGTAAAGGGCGCAGCAGATGATGATGTGTGACACCCTCTGTGGACTGTATTGCAGGGCTCCACCAGACCGGTCCAGGCATTGGAACCTCATCTTCAGCATCCCAATGGTCTGCTCCACCAAGTTGTGAGTTTCAGCATGAGCCTCATTATAGCGTCGCTCTTCTGCAGTCTGAGGCCGCTGCACGGGTGTCATCATCTGCGGGTGGCCCTTGTCCCTGAGGAGCCAACACTGCAGCTTCTGTGGACCCTGGAAGACTCCAGGGATCTGTGATCGACTCAGGATGTAGGCATCGCGCACACTCCCTGGAAACAGTGCACATACCTGTAGGATGTGTTTCTGGTGGTCGCACACCAGCTGCACGTTCAGTGAGTGGAAGCCCTTGCGGTTGATGAAGTTCACTGAGTGTAGCGATGGAGAACTGAGCACCAGATGAGTGCAGTCAATCGCACCCTGTACCTGTGGGAATCCCAAGATCAGGGTGAATCCAATGGCCCTTGTATCCTGGCTGTCCCGGTCCCGGGTGAAATGCACAAAGTTGTTGCCATGGAGAAGATGCATCCGTGATCTCATGGGTACATTTGTGGGTGGCAGATTGTGAGATCCCACAGAGGTCACCTGTGGAGTCCTGAAAGGAGCCACTGGCATAGAAACCGAGCACCACGGCGACTTTCACAGCCACTGGCAGTGGATGCCCTCCATGTCCCCTTGGCACCAAGTCCTGCAGTAAGTGGCAGATGTGAGCCACCAGGTCCCTAGACATACACAGTCATCGGCAACACTGGTTCTCAGTCATCTGCAGGAATGGCAGGCGGTGTCTATAGACCCTGGGTGTCGCTTGGCGCCGAACCAGCCACGGCTCACTGTCACTGCTGGGCAGCGTGTGCGGGAGCCCCTGATGCCCCTTCATGAGGTTGCTGCTCCTGCCTTTGCACGGCCAGGTGCCTCAGTCACTCTCTCCTCTGTCTTCTTCGCTCTCTGTCAGCCATCAGGCACACAGCTAGGTCACCAGGATCCATGATCCTGACGTGGTCCTCCTGCAGCATGAAAGAGTGAGAGAGACGTGGTTATCATGGCTGTACTTAGCACCTTTCCGGGCCCTGTGTGACTGCCCCTTAATGCTTCCCGGAGAGAGCTGGTCACCCCCCGGATGGCCAGAGATGAGTGCGCTGCATGGCTGCCCTGCCCTGTGACATGGGGGACACTGGTCCAAACCAGGGAGCTGAGATTGCAAAGGGGCAGTGAGCGCCTCCAGCAGTGACTGTTACATGGCCAGAGCTGGTGAGGAGACTGTACAACGTGTGCAGTCCAACTGCTCCACAGTCCAATAAAGTGGTGGCGGACTCGAAGTCTGTGCCGGAGGGACGGTGGGGAGGGTGGGGAGGGTAAGGTATGGAGCGCTTGGTGGCCCTTTGGTGCCTCCGTGATGCTTGCATGGGCGGGCAGGGCTAGGAGCCTGACCCCAATCATACACTCTGGCTGCGCCTGATCTGTCTCAGTTGCGGAGACATGGTCAGTGTATACAGGGTGTCCCTGATGCGTCCCCACTTCCCTCGCCCACCCTGACATGCACCTCAATTGTCTGTGAGCGGAATGCAGCGCCAGGGCAGCACTTGACCACCACTCCCCCACCCCCTCAGCAGTTGTCTCTGAGGCCAGGCATCAGTTGCCCCCCAACCCTCCATGTGGCCCCTGAGGCCTGTAAACAATGCCTGCGTGCGTTACACGTCAGCGTGCTTTCCCGCCAACCTGGACGGACGATACAGCGGGGTTCCAAGAGCCTGGTGGGATGGCCTTTTAATTATTCACTGATGTATTACAATTAGCCTCTCGCTGACCAATAGCGGGAAATGCGGCCTGCCATTGTCGGGCTGAGCGGACGATTGCGAGCTGCATTCACGCTGTCGTGAAGCAGGTCGCGCCATATTTTCTGTGCACGCCACCTATCACACCCACACCAGAGGGCTTGGAAAATTCCACCCAGTCAGTGGGGATATGTGTCCCAGGCTAATGGTTGTGCAGGATCCCAGAAGGAAATAGCCCTTTGAGTACATGGTGCCACGATGAGAGTTTGATATTTGAGGGAGTTGAACCTGGTGGAGTGGATGAGATCATTCATCCTCTTCCTACACTGGGTGGCATTGTGTGTGTGGTGGTCAGCCTCGCTGACCTCCTCTGTGATGGCCTCCCAGGCCAGGGAGGAGGCTGGTGTGCTTTCTGGTACCGTCCCTCAGGTAAAGCACATCCCTATGCTCACCCACTCCTCACACCAAGGCCTGGAGGGCATCAGGGCAGAACCAGGTTGCAGCCTTCTTCCTCTGGTCACCAGACATCTGTGTGTGTTTGTCCTGGAGACAGCTGGGCTGGAGAGAGTGAGGTGTGTGCACTCAGGTGGCATTTAAATACGGCGCCCAGACCTTCAACCCCGTCAGGTAACAGCGGCCGGAGGAATCAGCTCCCGACCTGCCAGGTGATTCAGAGAGATACTCGCCTGGGCATAATTAAATGAGCTTCCAAGCACTGAATCGGCCGCAATTTCCCACCATGCCGACCATCAGGATACAGGCCGCAGAACCCACCCGCCATATCACCAAGTCTCAAAAATGCCCATTATCTCTCTTCTCTATTTCAGCCACCATCAAGAAAATGTGGAGGGAGACTGCTAACCAGGACCTCCGCCCCAGTCCCCAGAGTACCTCAGATGAAGTGCTGGGGAACCATCCAATGAAGAGCCATCACTGTGTCACCCGCACCCTCCACCAGCACAGGCACATGCACCTCGGGGGGCCCTAGCTGTGGGCTTGGGGCCACATTCTGGTGATCACCTCACAGACACGGGTCCATAGCAAGCAGAGGCAGTGACAAACAAGGTCTCTGACGCTTGGAGGACTGCTAGAGACCAGGCCATCAAAAGAGTGAAATGAAAGATGGAGGAGTTTGTCCACATTCTGTCTGATGTTGTGGCTGACATGTGAGCGCATTGAGGTCTCCATGGGAAGGGTGGACACCACCCTGGAGACCCAATTCCAGCAGAACACACAGTTTCTACTGGATTTGCACTCAGACCTGCACTCCATTGCTCTAGCCATGGGTACATTCCAGCAGTGGCTACTCAAGAGAGGAACGGGGCTCCTCAACCTCCCTTCAGGTGTCCCTTTTCCTCGAGGAGGCAGGAAGGGCCCAAAGGGAGGAGCAGCACCAGCAAGACACCCCAGGGCCATCACCCAGGTGTGTCCAAGAGTGTCCTGCCGCTCCAAATCCCCTCTGCCTGTGACCCCATCAACTCCAGCAGGTCAGGCTGAGGAGGAGGCACCTGTCCTAGAGCAGGAGACCCTTATTAGGCCGGGCCCATCCAGGCCTCAGGCCTCCATTGGGTTCCTGCCAAAGTTATCTCAAGCAACAGGGCATAATAGTCAGCACAAAAACAGAATTACCTGGCAAAACTCAGCAATATTTTAATATCCGGACTGAATATTGAATTCAACAACTTTAGATCTTGAACTCCCTCCTCCATCCCCACCCCCTTTCCGTTTCTTCCCCCTTCCTTTTGTTTTTTCCAATAATTTATATAGATTTTTCTTTTCCCACCTATTTCCATTATTTTTAAATCTATACCTTTTATGCCCTGTCAGTCTTTCCACCCCACCCCCACTAGAGCTGTACCTTGAGTGTCCTGCCATCCATTCTTAATTAGCAAATTCGTTTAGATAATATCACCACCTTCAACACCTCTTTGTTCCTTTGTCTGTGACATCTTTTGATTATCTGCACCTATCACTGCTTGCTTGTCCCTACAACCACACCCCACCACCAACTTCTCCCCCCTCCCACCCCCCCCCACCCCACCCACCCCACCACCCCACCACCACCTTAAACCAGCTTATATTTCACCCCTCTCCTAATTTTACTCAGTTCTGTTGAAGGGTCATGAGGACTCGAAACATCAACTCTTTTCTTCTCCGCCGATGCTGCCAGACCTGCTGAGTTTTTCCAGGTAATTCTGTTTTTGTTTTGGATTTCCATCATCCGCAGTTTTTTGTTTTTTGTTTTTATCACAATAGTCAGCAGGCTGCCTCCACCTCTGCTGCAGATGTTGGGGTAGTGGTACAGTTAGGGAAATTAAGAAGTTTTGAATGCACAATGTGGCACAGGTGCTCATTATAACCTTCACCATTGTAAATATATTTCACATTTACCCCTATCCAAGTCTCAGGTATCGAATGTCTAATCGATGTGATGTAATGTTCCGTGGTCACTCAAGGGGACCAAATGACCCACCCCTCCAATTATCTCCCATCTTGTCCCTCAGTTCCATTAAGTCTCACTCAATCTCATCACAGCCAATCAATCGCCTTTAGTTCCACATCAGTGACATGAACAAAGACATTTCCTATATGAAAATGATGGCTGGACAATGCACATGTGTATTGTCCAGCCATCATTCCAGCCACTTTGTATCTCAGACAGACATTATGTGACCTTAAGAGAATTATTCATCAAGGTTAGTGATTATCCTGGTGCTGTCACACTGAAGTCTGTGGTTTGTGGATGTTATAAGTATCTATGGCGACCAACGTTGGAATCTTTTCACCCAAGTGCACTTTGCAAAGATGTTTATTTTATGACTATGAGGTCTTAGTAAAACTGTTATTCATCGTCGAGCACCATATCATTTCCTGCCTCCCTGCAGCCTTATTTCGTCTCCGCGTTTAAGGTTGAACGTTATTCCTTCCCTAGTTCCCACTCTCCCCATGCATGACGCTGAATGATGGAAGTTGGTTCCACTCAGTGACATTGAAATGTCTGCCAGACGGGAATGAGTGTGTGATTTCAGGGGTGCTCACCCTGATCCAATTACCCATGAGGATCTAACTTTGCTCCTGAATGGCTGCCTAGCTTTGCTTCACGGAATCCACCTCTGATGTCACAGAATGCCAATCGATGTGGAATTCATTGCATGACTGTGCACTCAGTGACTGAGGGTTCATGGGAAGGATTAGCCTTTGTGAGAAGGACAGTGTCGAGGACGGTAAGGGTATAAGCAATGCTCCGGCACATCCCCTGAGTGCGCATCAGTATCTGTGAAGGGAATAAATGATTATTGACTGCTTTGTCAAAACTGACTGGGCCGCGTCTCTCCCAAATGCCCAAGGCGATGCAGGACGTAAACTTGGCAGGATTCCAACGAATGCAGATAATGAGTGTTTGTCAATAATCACACAATGTCCCTGGTGAGCCACTCTCTGTGAGGGCATTGCTAACATCACTCGCAGCTTTGGGTGTATGCTATCGTGTGATAGATCAATGCCTCCTGATGTCCAGTGGCATCTTGGGGCTCAGTATCAAGATGTGGCCTCTGCATTAATCATGCGTGAGAGCTGGTGTTTGGACAGATGGTGCTGTCCGGATTTAGCTCCATCTTGAGGTGGTCAAGCCCTAATCATTGACAAATGTTTTTCATCTCAGAGCCGCCTTGCTAAGCTGCTGTCTCACTGGCATGAGTGTATCGATGTGTCCAATAGCGTTTCTGCCTCTGGAAGGTTGCCATGGCCACTGGCTTGTTGGACCGCGCTATGTGTAGTTGCTTAAGGATGTGCATTAGTGAAGAGCTTATCACATACCACAGCAGCTGCATGGTCCCCAGGCTACTACACCTTCCAAGGATAACCCTATCGCTAGGGTTGAACGTGACTTATGCTTCTTCTGTGATCATTGTGAGATTGTTGACCTTTCGTGATATGTTGAAGGTGACAATAAAGGTGTTGTTGTCTCTCCTGTATTGAAATGTGAGGAGATCTGTGCTTGTAAGAACTTGTCTTCACCTTATTCCTCTTGGAATCTTGTAGCTATGAGGTTGTCACGGGCACATCTGCCATGTCATGCCTGTGCAGTGCCATCCTCATGTGGCTCACCTGAATCTTTGCCCTCTTCAGGTTCACCCCCTTCCACGTCCTCCTCATCTGAGGAGACCTCTAGCTCCTCCATGTCTCCCTCTGGCAACACATCCACCCCTTTGCAGCATTTGGTTTTGCAGGGCCCAACAAACAACAATGATGCGGGACACTCTGTGTGGTAAGTATTGGAGAGACCTGCCTGACCAGTCTAAACACCTGAAATGCATCTTTAAGAGGCCAATAGTCTGTCCTATTAAGGACCTTGTGGCTGAATGTGCAGCATTGCATCTCTCCTCAGGTACACTCTGTGGATGACAAATGGACGTCATTAGCCATGTCTTTAGTGGGTACACCTCATCACTGAGGAGCCAACCGTCTAAGCGCCGAGCTCTCAAATATCTCTGGCAGCTGCATGTGACTCAAAATGTATGAGTCGTGTGAGTTCCCTGGGTACCTAGCACAAACATGCATGGTCTGCCTTTTGTGATCTCAAATTAGCTGGACGTTTGGAGAGTGAAATCCTTTTCTATTAATGAATCTGACAGGCTGCTGCCAGGTAGCTGATAGCGCCCTGCCCTAGTGGAAAGCCTGAGATCGCAGAGAATCTCACAGCTCTGGCAGCCTAGTTTGCTTCATCCATGTGAACTGCAAGTAATGGTGAGCATTAAAGGGCATTGGTCAGCTCCGTTATACCTTCATGTGTCACCGATTGTGAGATTCTGCAAAGGTTCCCAGTGGAGCCCTGGAAGGATCCGCCCTTCAAGTTTGTGCGGTGTGAGTTCCCCACGGAGAATGTGGCAAATATGAGCTACCACATCCCTAGATAAGCGAAGATGCCTGTGGCAATGCCTTTCGCTTATCTGCATGTATGAGCTGCGTCTTCTGTGGACCCTTGGTCAAGGCAAACGTCTTTGTGGATTTGGATCCCTTCTCTTCAGCATTTGGGTCTTTCTGGGGCCCATCTGGCTCTTGCACATCAGGGTGATGGTCTTCCCTGAGCTGTGCCAATCCACGATGGGCCCATCTTCTCATTCACATCAAAGCTATCGACAAGGCAGCATTGCCTGCAGCCTGCGTTCTCCACTCCTCCTTGTATCTGTGAATGGATACAATTGAGCAATCAATGGTAGTTCCTGTGGAATGGCCTCCCTCCATATACAAGGCAGCTACACATTCTCCAGCCTTTGGCTCTCCCTCAGTCTGCACATTGCACACCAGGGATACCCCTTGCAGGATGATATCAGTGGGGAGGTGATGGTGTAGTTGTATTGTCACTGGACTAGTAATCCAGAGACCCAGGATAATGCCAGGCCAGATGGTGAAATTTGAATTCCATAAAAATCTAGAATTAAAATTCTGATGAACCATTGCTGATTGTTGTAAAAAACCCATCTGGTTCACTAATGTCCTTTAGGGAAGGAAAGCTGCCCTCTGATTGGAGGGCATTAAATCTCTCTGATTAGGGTTGGGCAATAAATGCTGGCCTAGCCAGTGATGCCCACATCCATGAATGAATCAAAAAAAGGTTGACAGTTGGCTGATCTTTCCCCTCAGATAAATTCATAATGAGGGTCTTCATTAGTGTCCAAAGACCCAAGTCCTCAGTTAGTTGTGTTCCAAGTGGCTTTTACAACAACTATGGATCCCCAGTCCTTGCACTGATGCCCTGACTACAAGCAAGGTGCATTCAATGCCATGTCCAATGCACTGGGAATGTGGAGCCTTGTAGGGCCCATGCTGCCTTTGGACATCAGATGTGGCCATTGAGTCTTGGAGTCTGCATCCATTCTCACATGCCTCTGTAAGGAACAATGCCAATTCAGACCGTATTATCGGGTTTTCACCTGAATGGGCACCATTAGTGAAGGAGCCAAAATCATTCATTGTGCATGAGACCCTCGAGTTCAGCATTCAGGTGAGTTCAATCAACCAAGAATTGTTGTGCTGAACTCTTCCTGCACCCTGAGACCCCACCTGATCCATGTTCTGGAGCTTGTTTTACACCATTGCAAAATGAGCTCAGAAATGGTGCCGCTAACCTTCATCTTGGAGACCAGCTTCCAACCTCCCTTTGTCATCTACAAAGTCCCTCCCATCCTCCTCCATCCTCACTGCCTCCTAATTACCTTTCCTCCTCTCACTATCCAGCCTCCCCCTGTTACCCTTGACCCCATCATTATTCATATGGATATTCCTGTTCTCCACCCCCCGCAACAAGCCCTTTGTTGACCTGGCCACACCCCCCCCAACCTCTTCTCGAGACCACATGCACCCTGACTTTCCAGACCACCACCCCACCCCTCCTCCCCCGGCCATGAGACAATCCAACATCCCCCATGACTTTTCAGCTACTGACTTACAGGATGCAGATGCTTCCCCTGACAGTGACTGTACATTCTGCCTCACAGCACCATGCCTCTAACCCCTGGGACTAAATTCCTCAGGTGACAGACCAGGCCCTGCACACCAAACTGCGCAAGACCGTCACTGCCCAGAGATGCTTTCCACCGCCCAAGACATGCGTGCCATGCAGAACCCTCTAACATGGCCTGTACATTTACAATGTATTCGCAACTATTTACAATCTAGATTAATGACTTGGATTCAGGGATAGAAGGTACTCTAGCTAAATTTGCAGATGACACCAAATAGGTGGGAAAGTAAGTTGCAATGAAGAAATAAGAAATTTACAAATGGATATGACAGGTTAGGTGAATGGGCCAAAATTTGGCAGATGGAGTTTAACGTGGATAAGTGTGAGGTTATCCATTTTGGTTGGAAGAATAGAAAGACAACTTATTATTTAAATGGAGAGAAACTTCAGAATGCTTCAGTACAGAGGGATCTGGGTGTCCTCGTGCACGAATCACTGAAAGCTAGTATGCAGGTACAGCAGGTAATAAGGAAGGAAAATGGAATTTTGGCAATTATTGCTAAAGGAATAATGTATAAAAATAGGGAAGTTTTGTTGCGACTGTACAAGGCATTGGTGAGACCGCACCTGGAGAACTGTGCACAGTTTTGGTCCCCTTACTTGAGGAAGGATGTAGTTGCACTGGAGGCGGTTCAGAGGAGGTTCACTAGATTGATTCCAGAGATGCGGGGCTTGTCTTATGAGAGATTGAGCAGTTTAGGCCTTTACTCACTGGAGTTTAAAAGGATGAGAGGAGATCTAATTGAGGTATATAAGATGCTAAAGGGGGTAGACAAAGTAGACGTGGAGCAGATGTTTCCCCTTGTGGGGCATTCTAGAACGAGAGGCCATAGTTTTAGGCTAAGGGGTGGTAGATTTAAATCAGAGATGAGGAGGAATTACTTTTCTCAAAGGGTCGTGAATCTGTGGAATTCACTACCTCAGAGTGCAGTGGATGCCGGGACACTGAATAAATTTAAGGAGGAGATAGACGAGTTTTTAATTAGTAACAGGTTGAAAGGTTATGGGGAGAGGGCGGGAAATTGGAGCTGAGGCCGAAATGAGATCAGCCATGATCGTAATGAATGGTGGGGCAGGCTCGAGAGGCTGAATTGCCTACTCCTGCTCCTAGCTCTTATGTTCTTATGCACAGTCCCAGGACAGTCTCTTCAATATCCCCCTGACAGTGTGGTCTCAGCGCCAGGACAGTCTCTGACTCCTCCTCGAATGGTCTTATAACTCTTGTTCCAGGACACACTTCCCCCTATCCCGCTCGGTTCATTGATGCCCACCCCCAGTCCTACCTCTGCCTTCCCCCTTCCCTCCTGTGTTTCACCACCATCCCCTAGTCCTGCCTCGGTCTACCCACTCCCCTCCCGTGTTCTCACACTCTCCCCAGTCCTGCCTTGGTCCTCCCCACTCCCTGCTCATGTTTCCCCACCCCAGTCCTGCTCGGTCTCCCCCTTCCCTCCTGTGTTTCACCACCAGCCCCCAGTCCTGCCTCCCTCTTCCCTCTCCCAGCTGGTTTTACCTCCCGTGCCCAGCCCACAAGCACCTGAAATCTCACAGCAACGCTCTTAAAGGTGGGCGAAAGCAGCTTCTACCCACCCCGAGGTCGTGGATGAACTGAAGCTCACCAGGTGCACCCCACTTATATAGGGTCGGGAAACAGACCATTCTAATTATTCGCTGGCCGGGCATTTCATTTGGAGGGGGAATGTAATTCCAGTGAGTTGGCCTTTTAATGAGAATTCATGAGATGGAAATCAATGCAAATGTGGTTCACGACATAGATCAGCAGGAAACTCGACCCGACTTTAACCCACTATCAAAGTCGGGAGAGCAAAATTCCAAACTAACTTCCCGCTGGCGGAAAATGGGCTTTTTCCATCATGCCAAATTTAAATCCCACCTGCCACAATTCCCACCGCTGGTGGATCCAGAAAGCTCTGCCCAAGGTGTGGAATTCTACCCAGCGTGAAAAAAATTTACAAGTCTGTTGTAAGTTATGATGAATCCAGCTGATAGAGAAGCTCTCCTGATGTCAGTGTGAGTTATGCTGTCTGTATTACTTGCAACAACAATCGCTTTAAAACTTTCCACCTTATATGACAGGAATGAATAATGCCTCAGTAAAAATAATAAATATGTAGTGTTTACAATGACTTTAGTGAAGTAAAGATATGTCAATCAATGTAGCTGCTGGAAACTGACAGAATAGCACAAGGGACAATTTCCATCCTCCTCTTCAGGAAAATCAAGAAATGGATTTCCTTCATGGAATTATAATTAAGTAACAACTCAAACCTATAAACAATATAATGTAAAATGCAGAAAAAAAACATTAAAGCTTCTTAATCTGCCAGACTAATTTATTTTCAAGGTTTAAATCCTGCAACACAATCCTAGCACAAATTACCTTTTGGAAAAAAGTCATGAATATAGTCTAGTTGATATTTAAAGTGCTTTTGTTCTATTTATATAATAAAATGCATTTACTATGTGAAAAAAAATGTTAGGAGTCCTTTATTTAACTGCATGCAGCAGAATGTATAAATAAGGCAAACTTACAGGGTGACCTTAACAGGATGTTAGATAAATGGCATAGAAAATGTAGGTCAGGAAAATTACCCTCTAAGAGAGCAATTCAAGAAGTCATTGGTTCAGATTAATAAAAGGCAAATTTAGGGCTGTTAACATGAAGTTCTTCATAAAAAGGGAGTAATTTTGAATTTGTATGATAATAAATAGCAGGTGATTTTGATGCAGCCTCATGTTGTGCTTCCCTCCAGATTTTCAATGGGCTAAAGAGTGATCAACACTTGGAATGGACTCGCGAATAGAGCAGAGGGAGTGAGAACGCTAGATTAGAGGGGGTGAGAATGTTAGGTTTTCTTCACCTATAATTATCTTGTGTCAGAAAATTTATTACAACCCATAACATCAGTAGCTGATGACAAAGACTTTGATCCTCCCAAGCCCCATTGCTACTGCCAGGAAAATGCAAAACTTGCGCTTTGAAACCTGTAAAGAGAAAAACTGAATTAATATCTGTTACATTGTACAGGACTATTCGGTATATCACATTTAAAAAAATTGATGCCTTGTTTTTCTTTTAAGAGAAGTAGTGTCAGGCTGCGTGTCCCGCTCACAATTTCTAATCTGCAGGTAATGTCCGTGTGTTTGATATTTACTTCCAGACAGCCCAGACCATCACTTGGAAAAGTAATGCCAAATATGTCACCCAAATGGAGACATCTGATATATGTACAGGCAACCATTTGTATTTTCAACACTGGGCCTTTCATTATGTTCTGTGTATAAACTGCAGATGTGAATAACAATATTCCATGCCTGCGACACTGAAGAGTATAATCCATCAGAGGCAATTCAGACAGACCTGACAACTTGAAATTCACCGGGTGGAGGTTCTTTAGATGAAAGTAGGAAGTTGCCTAATACACACATTGCTTCCCTCGCTTTAGCAGTTTCTATTGTCAGATGTTTGTTAAAGATCCAAGAACATCTATTACATCCCTCTCTGCTCTGCATCACTCTCATAATCCAACTCAGTGTAAACCTTGGGAGAATTTTAGAAAATTCCATGGAGAATATTAATTTATTTTGTGAGGAAACTTAATTGAATCAATGGAGCAATTTTTCCATACTATCAGTAACACTAATACACTGTAGGATGTACTTGAAAAGAGGCCTTTTATTCATCCAATCACATGCCTTTGATGCAATGTGGCAATATTTCATTGGTTTACTGCCCTTGACTGCCATTTTGGGAATTACAAAGACATTGAGAGTGTAGTGTTTTGATGTTTGGAGTTTAATAGGAACAACAACTTGCATTTACATAGATCCTTTAATTTAGAAAAAATCCTCAAGGTGGTTCAGGCAGAAGGGAGGGATGGATTCCAAACCTTTGAGGAATGGTAAAAAGAGGAAGAAAGTATTTGCATCGATATAACACCTTTCTCTCTCTCCATAACTTCCTCTTCTGAAGATTACTAATCATGGCTTATGCCATGATATCACTATGGGGCAAAGCAAGGAGGCAGGTCTAAGAACTATGGGGGGTACAGTGATTGAACCCATTCTGTTGGCATCATACTCTAGCATGTAGTCAACTGAGCTAACTGACCCTCTTACACCTTTCACATTCTCCAAATGTCCCAACCACTGGTAGTGAACTACTTTTGAAATGTTCGCATTGTAGACGCAAAACAAAAGCCAATTTGTGTACAACAAGGTCCTATGAACTGCAACTGAAAGGAATGGCCAAATAATCTGCTTCTGGTTATGTTGGTTGTGGGATGAACATTAGCCAGGATACAGAAAATTCCCTATTCCTCAAATACTGCCCTAGGATTGTGAAAGGAGAAGTAATGGGTTTTGCCATTCATGGTTTTGAAACTCAGTGCTTCTTCAACCTGAGCAAGCAGCCAAGGGTGGCAGGAATGGAATGAATTCTGAGGCAAGGGGGCAGGCTTATTGATGCAGGCCAAGAACAATACCTCTGATCTTCCTGATATTCAATTGGAATATATTCCAACTCATGCATGTCTTAATTTCAGGCAGGATGTTGGTTCCAGAGGTAGTAAAGTAAAGCTGACTCATTGTGGATAGTGTTACTGAAGGGCAACATATAAATGAAGAAGAGGAGAGAGCTCAGGAAGAAATCACGTGGAACCCTGGAGATCACTATCCATAATGATAGAAAGGAACATTCTATTATGATGTCAGTAATATAATGCTTTTCTTGATTCCCTTATTTTTTTTCCCTATTGTTGAGTGTAGTAGCTTGAACACAAACAGTCACATTGTAAAATACTGTGATACCATATCTAAACTTTGTGCTGATACATTTTTAATGCTTCATGTCTTGGTTTTGTTGCCAGAACGTTTAGAGTGGACATTTATTTTATTTACAGATTCTATAAAGCAAAGCTCTTTAACTTTAGTATTTCTGTCAATAGGTACATATATGATTTATGATTGTTGGGTTATTGTACCACAACTACATGTGTGAATGTGTGACAGGAATATATTAAGACTTTGCTAGCACTATGGCAATAGATCAAGACAAAAACAAAACACTGTGGATGCTGGAAGTCTGAAATAAAGACAGAAAATGCTGGAAATACTCTGCAGTTCTGGTAGCATTCATGGAGAGAGAAAGAAAGTTAACATTTCAGGTCAATGACCCTTCGTCAAAATGGTGACCAGGAGATGGTTAGCACCAGGAAACTGGAAACTGTTGAAGTGATGGAGGGAATCAGAAAAGTAATAGGTGGGAAGAGATTGGACAAGGGGAGAGAAAAAGGAGCCGAGATCGGAAGAAATCAGTTCTGTGGTATTAGAACAGGCTGAAACGATGGGTCTACAGGATAGCCCTGTTCGTGGATCTTGGGAAGGAGGAGTTCTAATGAAATGTTAATTTTGTTTCTCTACAGATGCTGCCAGGCCTGTTCAGTATTTCCAGCATTATCTATGGCAATAGATTTTTGCTTAAACTCTTGTTATTGACCTCATTAATGAGGTCAAATGCTTGAATAAGAGAGTGGACATCTGACCAGCTTCCAGATCGCTTGCAACATGGCTCTATAATAAACCGTGTAGGGAATTACAGGAATAACCTGGCTGATTCATCATTTAATTCTCCATGTCTGTCCCAACAGTCCAACTGAGTGAATACAGCTGTGAATCTGCTCCCTCCTTCCAGTCCATGTTACAGAAAGTTTTATTGTCAATATATGTTCATTGAGTGAACACATATCAAAGATCTTAACTGCAACATATTTGGCATCCCTCATATAAATACTATATCATTTTACAGTTTTTGTGGAGAATCTGAAATACTTGGCAATAGCTCCATGTTTCAAAGATAAATGTTGACATGTGTAAATGGGAGAAGCAATTGAAATAAGCTTTAATAGCAACATTTCTAGATACCAGATTCAATGTCTAGAGATACCATACATGTACCATCAGCACAGTTTCACTAATATGAGGAGCATTACTGTTACATTCTGGGACTTGTACTGCAACCATCTGATTATATGCCCTGCCATTGACTTGGCTAGTCAATCACCGCTTAAAATCATACAGACATTTCAGAAAAAGTCAGCTATATCACAAACCCTTCAGCTCAATTGGCTGTCCGCTCTACTCCTAACTGACTACTCATGCTACTATTTTTATCACTATGTAGATCACCTTGAATGTTATTTGTCACTTAACTATTCAGAAGTTAAGTCCCTGTAAATCTAGTTAGATTACCTAGTTCTCCTCAGGGTTTCTTATTTTGCACGCAATTTAACATCAGAAAATGTACTCATTCTACTATTGAATCGTGCCGGGATTTTCCATGCCAGCCAGCTTCTGGCGTATTCTGTGGCGTGGGCGGACAATGTGGCGCGATCGGTTTCATGACAGCATGAAACCAGTTCGCGATCGTCCGCTCACTGCTGATGGCGAGCCACATTCCCCACCATCGGATGTCGGGAACCTCATTGTAATACATCAGCGTATCATTATTAGGCCTGCCTGCTGGAATCGCGCCCCCACCCACCCCCCTCAACCTGCTGGATTGTCCACTCACGTCGACAGGAAAACACGCCGGCATGTTTCACGGCAG
Source organism: Cetorhinus maximus (assembly GCF_964194155.1). Classification (NCBI taxonomy): domain Eukaryota; kingdom Metazoa; phylum Chordata; class Chondrichthyes; order Lamniformes; family Cetorhinidae; genus Cetorhinus; species Cetorhinus maximus. The sequence goes on along the minus strand of NC_135899.1, from coordinate 93,092,775 downwards.
CACATGTACCTTGTGAGCCGCACTTCACTCGGGACTTCAAGGTTTGTGTGCCGACCTTGCTTCGGGCAGCGTTCGCCGTCATCAGCGCCAGGCTTCACAGACAGCGCCACATCACTTTCAGGGGGGCTCACAGGCATGTCTCTACCTACCAGACCAGCCATAAGGTGTGGGTGGCTTTTCAATGGCTGCAGAGCTAGGGCTTGCTTGGGGAAGGGAGAGAAATGGCCTCAGGCAATGGAAGAGGCTGCAGGGCGAGGGCTGTACTGGGGAAGGAGGGTATCCCAGGGTGTGTGTGGGCGGCACATGTTGATCTGTGCAAGTGGCCTCAAGATGGTGAGGGCTGAGGAGGCATCTCCAGAGGAGATGAGGCCAGATGGAGGTGTGAGGGTGTGTGTGAGAGAGTGAGTGGTGATGTCCCTTGAGCTGGCAGTGAGTGAGATGCCTGTGAATGTGTGAGTTTAGAGTGATGAGATGGTTGCCTTACCCTGGCTGCATGGATGAGATATCATTCACCCTCTATCTGCATTGGATGGCCAACCTCTTCTGTGCAACATTGGCACTGATCACCACTGCCACCGCCTCCCAAGCCAGCGTGGTGATGTTGCTGCCCCGCCTGCAGCCAGAGTGGGGGTAGAGGACATCATGACAGGCCTCCCACAGCGTCCAAAAGCCGCTCGTGGGCTGCAGGTTTCTTGCCTTTCGGGGCCATTTCTTCTTTGCTACAGCCCTGGGCTGGAAGCACTGAGCGCGGCTGTACTTTAAATGTGGTGCCTGGTGTGATGAAGCGGCGAGGTGACAGCGCAGCAGGCAAATTGGAGCCCACTCGCCATGGAACTGGTGTGTTTCCTGTGAATGCATAAATAATGTGGCGGGTTTGGGACGATACAACATGAAAAGCTGCCATCATGGGCACTCATCCTAGGTGAGGACCAAAGGCTGATCTTCATGTGGCTCCAATAATCACTGTTTTCCAGCTTGAACTATTTTTATACTTGACTACTTGCTGCATTCTGCTGTCAATCCAATTTTCTATCCAATTTACCAGCTTACTTTTGATTCCATGTACCTTTACTTTCGCTACACACCTCTTGTGAAATGCCTTGTGAAAGTCAAGGTGTACAATATCAGACAACTTTCTTCATCCACTAATTGGGTAACTTCCTCAAAAATTCCAACAAATTTGTTATGGATAACCCTCTTGAACCTTGCTGGGTTTCCTTTACTACCTTTGATCCATTAGATAATCCTGAATTGCTTGTTTTATGATAGATTCCAATATCTCACCCACTGATGATGTCAATCTAACTGACCTGTAATATATAAGTTCATCAGGGTGTCCTTTTCTGAAGATTGGAATGACATGAGCTATACTCTACTCTTCTTACCAACAATTTCAGCCAGAACATTGTGCAATGTATATTTTTCTGCTAAGTATTTTCCAATTTCTATATTAGGCGATGCTTTATAAAAATGAATGATTAAATGAAGTTTGGTTCTAATCCAAGCAGCACTCTTGCTGGCAAGCTAGTTGGTTTTTTTAAAAATTGAAATTTCGCAAGTATTCCAGACTGGTCGATGTTTCTAGCAAAAAAAGTACAGCAAATTTCTTGGCCTGAGAGTGCATATGGCTAGGGGAAGGGGCAATTTATTCAATTTTTAGATCAAAATACATTACATTTACAGAATGTTAACTACAAGTACCTGAACCCACCCACCTCTCAAAACTGGAGACGAGAAACCAGATAAAGCACCTGATATTTATTTGTTTTGACTCCCATTACAAAGTGATCATTAAGATTTCTTCTTTGTCTGAAATATGTAGGGAACCAGCAAGACTGTTTAAAGCTGAGCATTCTGTAATCTTTTCTATTTTCAATGGGTTAGCCCCTAGTTTCTAGGTCAAATTATAATAGAAAGTCAGATTATTTATCGAAGGTTTTTATATATTTTATCTTTTTTTTGACTCAGAGGATGTGGGCATCATGAAATGAATTTATCAAAAGCTTGCCTGAGCAGAAGATGTAAAGATTTGATATCTGCTTTGTGCAAACTCCTTCTCAATGAGTTTACTCACTGGATAGCTAAAAATGTTTGCAATAGCCTCCTTATTTATTTTCTTGACAACTTTTCCCTCTCCTCTTTTCTCTTGGAGAGGTTGACTCCTTACTGGGGTACAGAGGACAATGTTCTTCATCTTTAATAAGTGATCAGTATTTATACTATAGTGTACAGTATACAATATATTATACATATACTATACCTACGCTATCATATACGATAGTGAGTTTTAGCTGAGGGTAAGGTCATGGGGGCTGGGTGCTCCATAGTAAAACTCAGCCCAGATCAGGTGTTGAAACTTCCTGATCTTTATAGCTCAGCACTCACTGGATAAACACAGAGTGAGCCTCCTTTGGCTTTTTATATTGTCCATACGTCACCAGGCATTATTTACATCTGAGGAACAGGGTGAGATAATGTTTAAATTAACTGTAAATTTTAATATAGAATGTATAACTTTATTTTATGTCCATGAAATAAAGAGTTAAAAGTTAGAAAACAGAACAAAATAGAATGCACACATGACTGTCCTGCCAAGGCACCTGCAATATCTAGATTATGGATAAAAGATAATTCAGCCTAATAAGTTTCCTAAAGACAGTTCTAGACAGTGAACTAACACCTACATTTTGTGGGTCTGGAAGGCAGCCAAGGAGTCTTATTACATTACCTGATGGAAATATAGAAGGTAATGATGTGACGCCTTAACACGTGTAATGAGGATTGATTCAGTAAATTGTCTAAGGCAGGCAGACTGAACAATTGAGTAGCTGGGGTTCTGAACCACAAGATATCAGTTAATAATAGGCTTCCTTTTTGCTGCACTCACAAGACCATTATCGTAATTCAAGGATATCTCTTTTGCAGTTCCCTTCTATCTTTTTCATAGGTCTCCATATTCATCTTTGTCATGTCAGTAATGGGACAAGAAATAAAAAGCTCCAAGATCAACTGTTATAAGATAAAACTGTAACCGTTAAATTATGTCTTACTTTCCTCAAGTTTCAAAAAATGGATGTTGAGTTAACGGAACATATTTTCTTGTCATGGAAACATCATTAATCATCCTACACATTTCCCAACGTAGGAAATTAGAAAAGGTTAATCCACAGCTTTGAATAGCTGGTGCAATCCAAGAGCTTGGCATCTCAAAAAATAAAAGCTGAGATATGAAAACAGTAATTAGACTGCAAGTTGTAGATATGCCCAATATTTCATCAACTGGACTGAAACAATAAGCCATGAAGCATGAAAGCGGATATAAATGTTGACCGTGTGCTCTCCTGGAAAGTTTTGAATTGTAAGACTATTTGATACTTTTTCTAATGTTCTGGAGTCTACAATGAAGATGAGCAATACATCCTTTCTTTTGAAGGGACATTTCTTCCATTTTATTAAAACAACTTGATTTGTATTTGAAAATGAGTTTTCTTTATGGTTTAAAACTTCTTTGTCTCACTAACTCTGTAAAGATGTTTTTCTATCATACTTTATTTCTTTTTGATCTTAAATTTGCACCCTGTTCCTCACCAATAGAAATAGTCTATCGTTAATTACCATTCCTAATTTTGAAAACATTTATCAGGTCACACCTTGACCTTTAATTTCTCTTCATGACCATGATCACTCATCCATGATGACATCCTACAGAATCTATACCACACCTTTCATATCTGCCTGATGATAAGGTACCAGATTTATTAAACTAACAGACTTTAAATTCCCCTGTTGCCATGGCTGGATTTGAACTTACATCTCTGGATCACTAGTCCAATCACATTACCACTAAGCTACCAAATCCCATGTTACAGATTTGAAAGATGTGAGTGCAGAAAAGTTTACAATTGAATATTGTGTCTCGAAAATATCCCAGCCGGTTGATTGAGATGAGGCAGAAGATCACGAGATCATAAGACCATAAGAAATAGGAGCAGGAGTAGTCCGTTCTGCGCCTTGAGACTGCTCCACCATTCAATAAGATAAGGGCTGATCTGATTGTGGCCTTAACTCCACTTTCCTGTCTGCCTCCTATAACCCTTGACTCCCTTGTAGATCAAAAATCTGTCTAACTCAGTCTGGAATATATTCAAAGACCCAGGCTCCAGGGAACACTTCATGGGGAACATTTTATGGGGAACACTTTTGGACCATCCATAAGATACATGCTACAGTTTGGTTCTGTTTCTATGTCAGTTCCTTTAATTGTTCCATATTTGTCCCTATCAATCCCCAAGTCAGTAGGAATAGTACTCAACAATGAGCCTGCTAGGAAAAGCTGTCTATTGTCTTCAGGGGGAGGGAGGGTAGGATAGGGGGGAGAAGTGCGGCAAAGGACTGATGAGGTAACTCTCATTGCAACCATTCAGATATACCTCATACAGAGTCCGAATACTGTACCACTCCTATTTGTGCTCCCAGAATCTGTTTTGGTTGCTAGGGTGAATGGGGGTTGGTTTGCCTACAGCTGTGTGGGGTAGGCTCGATAGAGCAGCGGATTTATTTCTGTTTGTTATTTTTTAATGGTTCCTTCAACATCTAAAACACAACGTAAACCATTAGTTATATGAGAAGATGATCTTTGGCAAGATTTTAACTCACTCAAAACCTGTCCACTTGCGCAGAAATAAAATCAGCCCCATACATTTAGATTTGCAACTGAATATCTAGTGAGGCTGTCTAGTGTGGGAAATAATAAATAAGACCCAGGTGTAGTGCAGATGTCCTTCCAAGTTTGGGGTTAAGACTGGAGCAACATACGGGGAGCTTTATTTTGCATCTAACCTATTCTTTATCTGGATTGGGAATACTGGATATCGTCAATAGTTACAAGCAAAAGAAAATGTTCCAATCTTGTGCACTGTCAACCTGACCTCGATGAAGATAAAATTTGACTTTTGTGACTTTTGTACCTCTTTGTTTTCTATTTCACCTCTCATTTGCAAAAGCAAAGATTTGGTAAACAATTTTTCATTAAAATATGTCCCCAAAGGCTGTAATTACATGCAAAATGCTTTGCTCTTACTATCCTGTCAGTCAGCTGATATTTGCCAGGAAAGCTGCCATGTTATATCTGACTGCAATCAGTAGAGGTTGCAGAGGTGTTGGAGCAGAAATTTAAACCGATCTGATTTTCTCACAAAGCTAAAATATTCAGCAGTGTTTGGCACCTCCACATTGCGTTATCAATGCCAAGGTTTTCATGATTAAAATCTGAAGGTATCAAGTTGAAGAGACATTTGTATGTTCCCAATCCAGAGGGGAGAAACGTTCCATATTAAATTACATGTTATATTTGCAATCCCAGCACAACAGAATGATAAAATCAGGAATATATATATATATATATATATATTAAATTGTTCAGGCAGCTTTCTGTAGATTTCAAGCATGATCCAGTCACAATATGAATTATGTCAAGTGTAATTAATTAAGGGAGCACATCTTAATGAAAAAGTGTTTAGCGAATTATATTTTGAAGTGGAGGGGGAGGGGAAAGAAAGGAAAACCAGAAGGAAAGAACAGTAAAACTTGGAAATGACTGGCACTGGTCAAACTAGTCTTGCATACCTGAACATAGAACTCCAGTGGTCCTGGTGCCAAGGTTCTGGTCTTTTGACAATTTTGAACTGACTTTTCTTTCGTAAATAAATCCTTTTCTAAGAACGTGCTGACGCCTTTGGTGGTTGCTTTGCAATTATAACTACAAAAACCAGGAACCGCGTCAAGAAATATTACCTGTTTGCACCCCACCCCCTCCCCCACCCAAAACCGCCAACAAAAAAAGCAGCAAACAGTTAGCAAGGTCGACAATGCAAATACTAAACAAAAATAAAATCCAAGCTCCCCCATTTGTTAATTTGGAGCCTCAGCCTGAGATTGAGCATCTTAGTTACGATCTTCAATTATCAACCAAAATTAACATTTACTGAGCAAATTGTCAGTAAACAATAGGTAAGTAAACCTGCCAGTAAATCCTGAGAAATACATTTTGGTCTTGTAAAGTCGGACTTTATGCCAATCTAACCAGCATTGTTTTTGCTAAACTGACCATATTAGAAAACACTGAAGAAATCATCATGGTGTTAGGCATTATTTTCAACAGGTAGCAACACTTAATAATTTAAGAACATCAGAACATAAGAAATAGGAACAGGAGTAGGCCATTCAGCCCCTCGAGCCTGCTCCGTCATTCAATAACACCATGGCTGATCTTCTTGTGTTTGGATTTCCACGTTCCGATCTAACCCTGATAACCTTTGATTCCCTTGCCTAATAAGAACCTATCTACCTCTGCCTTAAAAATATTCAATGGTCCCGCCTCCACCACCTTCTGAGGCAGAGAATTCCAAAGTCGCACAGCCCTCTGAGAGAAAAAATTTCCCCTCATCTCTGTCCTGAAAGGGCGACCCCTAATTTTAAATCAGTGCCCCCTAGCTCTGGACTCACCCACAAGAGGAAATATCCTTTCCACGTCCACCTTGTCAAGGCCGTTCAGGATCTTGTAAACTTCAATCAAATCACCCCTCACGAAACTCCAGTGGAAACAACAATTTAGATGAACAGTGAATATGTCATTTAACATCCAGAATATGCAACGCCAATGTTTAGAAAAGTGCCTTTGCGCAGTGTGGCTTGCCATAGTCATGTGACCCCTGATGTTATCCTTGGGGCATAAAGGCTTGAGAGCAGAAGCCATTTCATCCACCACTTGGAACAACAAATGTAGCCTTATAAATGAGGACAAATGAGTGAACCACAGGACGCCTGTTCCTGGCTGCTTGTAATGTGTGGGGATTGTAATGAATTTCAAAGTCAGAGTAACATGTTTGCCCTTTCAATGTGTTCTTCCCCCACTTTAATTTGGAAGGATGGACTTTGTGTGAACCTGCGTGGTTTCTATCCCAGAGTAAGAGATAAGTGAAGAAATTGTCGATGTGCTTGTTATAATTTTCCAAAGGTCTCTAGGTTCTGGAAGTGTGCATTTGGGTTGGAAAATTGCAAATTCCTCTCCATTACTTAAGGAGGGAGGGAGAAACCAGGCAGCTGCAGAACTTTCAGTTTGATATCAGTTCTGGGAAAGTTAATGGAATGTATCGTCAGAGACAGAGAGGGCGGAATTTTACACCCGCATGATTTTCCGGTCTCATCAATGGACTTTAGAACAGCTTGCCACGTTTTACAACCCCACCTCCACCACAACGGGGCCATAAAATTCCACCCAGAGTTCTTGGGAAAATTGGAACTGTTCAAAAGAGATTCAGCATGGATCTGCGAATGGTTGGCCATGTCTGACTGATCTAGTTGAATTTATTAAGACAATAGAATGGTGGACGGGGGAGTTTCTGTAGATATTATCTACATGGACTTCTAGAAGGCATTTGGTAGGGTCTACACGACAAATAATAAGCAAAAATTAAAGCATATGGAATTGAAGGTAATGTTGTGACACGAATCAGTCATTGTTGGGAAGACAGACAATGAGAGTAAGGATAAAGAGAATGCTCTCTGAATTTAACAGTGGCGTCTCTCGAGGATGTGTACTGAGGCTCCGGACTTCCAGCTACATGAAGTTTCCGTAAATAGGCCCGAGCCTTTTGCTCACCGTGCAAGCCTGATGCCAAAATACTGCACATCAGAGCTATCCTGTGAGATAATGGCTACCCTGATCAGATCATTGCTCACTGTATACCACGCATGCTTACAAATGGGCTTGAGGCTGCCACTGCTGAAAAGTACCCAGTTAATCTCAGATTACCCTGGAAAGGTAAAATATCTCAAAAATTTGAGCAACAGGTGAAGCTAGCTGTCTCACGCTGCCACTATGCAGTAGCAACACGAGTGGAATTCGCCACTAACAGGATGCTGCTGTCAAACCAAAATAACATTCCGACTATCACACAAATGAGTAATGTGGGCTGGGGTTTTGGCAACGGCATGTCATTCCCGACGTCAAAACTGGAACTGAGCACCACTTCTGCTTTCTCTTTCCCACACAATGATAATGAAAATTCTAAATGCCAGCAGTGTGCTTGCAAAGCATGTGTGACTTAGAGACGGGGAAGCTTTTCATTGGCCAGACCCACCATCAGCTGACAATGCTGCATCTATGGTCAGCCTATTAAAGAGCCTCCAACAGGGAGGCTGTGCATCACCGGCAGGATGAGCCACTGCTTCAGAGTGACTGCTGAAGCAGGCCAGCCCCACGGTTCAGCTATTCCTATCTTCACATTCTCCTCCAGGCTGTCAGGGAAAGGCGGGAGGCACACTTTCCTGAAGATGGCATAAGAAGGCCCTCCCGCCAGCCCAAGGCGGCCTGGACCGAGGTTGCAGAGAAGTTGAGCAACTGTGAGGTCACCAGCTGAACCCAGGTCCAGTGCAGGAAATGGGTCAATGAACTGCTCCAATCTGCAAAGGTAGGCGTCACATCTCCAACAGGAGTCTCCCGTGTGGTCATCAATAATGTATTTGTGTGAGTGGCAGCTATGCCAGGAGAGCGAATACATGATCAGCCTTGATGCCACATTGTATTTGAGGTCAAAGTGTCTGGAAGTTTACCTTCTGTGTGCATTTGGGTGCAAAGGTGTGAATGACAGGCCTGTATGTGTGACAGGGATGCATGCAGACAAGGAGGTTAAGTGTCACTTGACATGTCACTAACTCTGCATTTTGCCATGCAGGACAAGGAGACCCACAATTCCGGCAAAAGGAGATGCACAGGAGGAGGAGTTCTAGACCTGAGACTCCTCAGAGCAGCCGAGAAGGAGGCAATGGAGATCGCTGGTGATCAGTGGCAGATAGCGAGGCTGAACTGGCCAAGACTAAGGAGGAAGAGGAAACCGTCCTGCTGGTGGCAAATGAGCACATAGGATGGATGTGGTGAAATGTGAAGCATTCAAACTGTGATGATTCTTAATCTGATTCTTTTTGTTCTCCACTACAGGTCAACACCATCCATCCAGGAGCAAGTGCCATGGGGAGCTAGGTCAAGCATTCAATCCATATGTACTCTGACCTGCATTCCATCGCTGTAGACATGGGCTCTGTGCAGCACTTGCTAGGCAAGAGGGGACCAGGCCCCCTGACCTCCCTCCAGGAGTTTCTTCTCCTCAGGGCGACAGGGAGATGTCATCACGTACCCAGATGGTGGAGGAGTGCATGCCAGCTGCCCAGGGTCCTTCATCTCAGAACAATCTGCAAGGTTAACAGTGCCTCGTCATCCCCTCTGCCATTGATCCCAGGTTGGGCAGTGCACAGTGAACCATGGCTATTCATGACACCCTCTGGGGTGTGTATTGCAGAGCCCCTCCACACCAATCAAGGCAGCAGAAGCGCACTTTAAGAAGCCCAATGGCATGTTTGATGATGGCCCTAGTAGGGGGATACATGAATTTGATTGTAGCTCTCTGCCTCGCTCTGGGAATGCGTCTCTGACAATATCAGTCATGCATGCAGGGGATATCCCGTGTCACCGAGGATCCATCCATTAACCTGAGCTGGGCTTCACAAAGCTCTGGGAGCCATGAGTTGCGCAAGATGTACGCATCCTGACAGCTCCCTGAGAATCAAGCACAGACCTTCATTATTCTTCTCCTGTGGTTGCACATCAGTTGTAAATGAAAGGCATGAAACCTCTTATAATTTACAAATGCAGCTGACTGGTCCCATGGAAGCCTTTAAGGCCACATCAGTGCAGTCGGTGCCACCTCGCATGCGAGGAAACCCAGTGTTGACACCAAATGGGGCTGACCTTGCTACCTGGCTCTCTTCATCAGTGGATAAAATCTCTGGCACAACTAAATAGGGCATTGGTCACCTCCTTTATGCACCTATGTATGACAGCCTGTCAGTTGCCACATATGTCACAGAAGCCACCTCTGAAAGCCCCCTCTGGCATCGACATTGGGTGCCGCTATAACCTTGAGGGCCACTGGCACGGGGTCCCACCATCCAAGTGGCTGCAGGTCTTGATGAACAATCCGATATATCTTAGTGACCATTTCCTGGGACATGCTCAGACGTTTCTAGTATCTCGTCTCTGACATCTGGAGGTAGTTTGTTCTTGTCTTCTGGATATGTTGATACACCCAGTGCCCATCTTCACCGATGCCTGCCTTGGATGTCTGTGCCAAGACCAGCCTCTCTCTCTGATGTTGCATAGTCAGAGCTCTCCTTCTTCACATTCTCTCCTCCTGCTCCCAAAGTTACGGGAAAATCAGATGAATGGGGCCCAGGGTTATGGCAGTAATCACACTGAGTTAAGGGGGCAGACATACATGTGACAACATGCTCATTCATAGTTCTCATCCATTTATTTATTAGGGAGTCCCTTTAATTGGCCAGAGGTGTGCAACATTAACTCCACCCACATATAGTACACTCCTCCCACTATGTTCTGCAACCCTTTCAACTGAACGTGCATGTTGCATTTGAAACCTGGTCCTGTACCTTCTACCCTCTCCCTGTCACCCTCACAGGGTGCAACATCTCTGACCCATCCAACATAATCTTTTTTATTTATTATTCATTCACGGGATGTGGGTGTCGCTGGCTAGGCATTTAAGAATCAAAAACAAAAACAGAATTACCTGGAAAAACTCAGCAGGTCTGGCAGCATCGGTGGAGAAGAAATCAGTTAACGTTTTGAGTCCTCATGACCCTTCGGCAGAACAACCATGTTATTGTGGGTCTGGAGTCACATGTAGGCCAGACCAGGTAAGAACAGCAGATTTCCTTCCCTAAAGGGCATTAGTGAACCAGATGGGTTTTTATGACAATCGACAATGGTCATCATTGGACTTAATTTCAGATATTGAATTCAAATTCCACCATCTGCCATTGTGGGATTTGAACCCAGGTCCCCAGAGCATTATCCTGGGTCTCTGGATTACCAGTCCAGTGACAATACCACTATGCCACCACCTCCCCCTTTCCTCTCCCCTCTGTAACCTTTGAACCTCTCCCATTCCCCTCAACCCTATTACCATTTCCCTGCACATGCCATCTCTTCCCCCTTGCCATCCCAATGCCCACCCTGACACTGAACCCTCCCATTATCCTTCTCCATGCTTTTGTTCACTCCCATGACCCACTGCGTGAAACCTTCCAATACCCGACCCTGACTCTAGACCTCATATCAGGTACAACTTTCCCTTTGGCTGCGATTGTTCCCTCTGCCACACAGTGCCCTCAATTTGACCCTCAGGATCCCCGCCATTGATAGCACTGCCCCCAACCTTTAGGCCCTTCATCCATCTTTCAATCCCTGCTTGACCCGCCCACCTCCAATCCCTTACAGGACCACTATACCCACGATGCTAGGCCCTTCCTTCCACTGTACACCTCTGCACCCAAACACCAACCTTTCACCACCCACTGCCCTGTGCCACAGAGTTCAACATGGAAACCTGCTTACCTTAGTCACAACTGCACAGGGCACTGGTGCACATCGCCTTTAGACCATCATGAACCGGATGCCACAGTATTCTCATGCACCGCTGACTTTATCCTGAGGGTAGGATTTTATTGAAAACTATTTCAGGTTAATGAATATTCATGGAATGCAAATGTATTGCAAGTATGGACCTACCACAGGCTGGTGTAATTTTTGACATGGCGCAAACAAGCTGCTGACTTTATCTCTGCATCTCAGCCCATCATTGGGGAATTTGAAATTTTGCATCCCACCTAATTAAGTCACCCTGCATGCCACATTTCCCGCTCTTTTGGCTCCACAAAATTCCCATCGTGGTATATGAATTTCAATCCCAGTGTGATGCCAAATACATAGGCCACACATCCTAATGACTGGTGGATCATGTCAAACAGCTAGTCAATTCACAATAGACTGTACCCAACCAACCCATGCTTGTAAAACTCAGAAAATAATGTCTAACATGAGCTGTAATTCTGCAATTGGACATCACTTGCTGAACAATCCTGAACATGCTAAGAATTACACTAACAACCAATTTAAGATTATCAGTCAGGCTTTGAAAGTAGTTCAGTTATGCTTGCTAGATGCAACATGTATTAATATGCAGGGATCTGTCCCCTACAGGCAAAAGGAACATGTCCAGGCATTGCATCTTTTTTAAATTAAACAAAAGTATGATGGAGCAATAGTTCCCTTGTGCATTCTCCATGGCAATGCCCTGACCAATCAGAGTCAACTTGCCAATCAATCAGCACTCGTGTCTAATGCAGTATAAACTGTTGCTCGTTTTGAAATTTGGCATTCATGGATCTGTTCTGATGAGTCTAAGATGAAAAGCTCCAGCAGCATATCTCTTTTTTCAGCAATACAAATGGAGAATAGTAGAGACAAGTTTTCAGATGAGACTAACTAGGAGTCGCAGTAAGTTATGGAGCAGGAAGTTACAAAGAGACATGACAGGCTAAATGTGTGCACAAAGCAATGGCAGATGGCATTCAATGTGTGAGCTGCATCCACTTTGGAACTGAGAAAGACAAACTGTAATAATTTCTTAATGATACACTGAGATTAAGGTGCCTGCGTACACAAACCACCATAAGCTTTTTTTTACATTGTTCTGTCATGAGATGTGGGCATCACTGGGAAAGCCAGAATTTGTTGCCCATCCCTAATTGCCCTTGAACAGAGTGACTTGATAGGCTGTTTCAAAGGACAGTTGAGAGTCAACCACATGGCTGTGGGCCTGGAGTCACATGTAGACCAGACTTGGATGGCCTACATCCTAAAGGGGCATTTTTACAATCATGGTCACCATTACTGAGACTAGCTTTATAATAAAAACAAAAAGCTAAAAGCTACTGCGGATGCTGGAAATCCAAAACAAAAACAGAATTACCTGGAAAAACTCAGCAGGTCTGGCAGCATCGGTGGAGAAGAAATCAGTTAACGTTTCGAGTCTTCATGACCCTTCCAGACTTTATTAATTGGATTTAAATTCCACCAGCTGCTGTGAGCTCATGCCCCCAGAGCATTGGGGGGCTTCTGGATAACTAGTCCAGTGACATTACCACTGCACCACCACCTCCCCATAAGCTTGTACACAGGTACAAAAAGTAATCAGAAAGGCTAATGAAATGTTGATCTTTATCTCAAGGCGACTGGAGTACAAAATGAAAAGTGATGCTTTAGCTAGTGCAGGGCCTTGGTCTGACACCATCTGGAGCACAGTGCTCATTTTCAGAAACCAAACCTTAGTAAACATATTGGCTTTGGAAGGGGTAGATTCAGCAAAATTATACCAGGGCTTAAAAGATTAAATTATTAGGACAGTTTGCATAAACTTAAACTTGGGTGTCAGCTCTGGCTCCAGCTCTGAATCAAAGGTTTGTGGGTTCAAGTCCCACTCTAGGATTTTAACATGTAATCTAGGCTCTCACTTCAGTACAATAGAGGGAGAGGGAGAACAGGAAGAGGTGATGGGGAGAATTTTCACCCCGTTGGGGGGGGGCTGAGCGGGAGCGGGCGCACAGCCGATCACCGCCCGCAATTGGCTGCGTGCCACCATTTTACGTGGGTGGGCCAACAGAGCTGCCTCAGAGAGTTTAATTTTATTACGAAAAGTTTAAATAAGGAAAAAACATTTTCAGACATGTCCCCTCATGTGACAATGTCACATGAGCTGGGACATGTCAATGAATTTTAATTAAAAAATTTATTTGATTTATAAATCCTTCATGAAACCTCATCCCGCCCGTGGATGAGGTTTCATGATAAATGCGAAGGCCGCCTGGGCTCTGCCCCCCCCGCCCCTCCGACCTTAAACCAGCTTATATTTCACCCCTCTCCTAACTATACTCAGTTCTGCTGAAGGGTCATGAGGACTCGAAACATCAACTCTTTTCTTCTCCGCCGATGCTGCCAGACCTGCTGAGTTTTTCCAGGTAATTTTGTTTTTGTTTTGGATTTCCAGCATCCGCAGTAGTTTTTTGTTTTTATCTCTGAGTTATCCTGGTGTCCTGCCAATAATTATTCCTCAACCAACATCAATGAAAATAAACCATCTGGCCATTATAAAATTATTGCTGTGCAACATTACTGAGTGCAAATTGCCCCTGCATTTCCAACATTAATGACTACCTTTAATAAATAAAATATATTATTATTAATCTGTAATCTAAATTGAAAAATATACACTTGGGTTTTTTATATGCGTATATACATATATCTCAATATAGAGAGAAATATTTAAATTTCCAATTACAATTTTCATGAAAGGATCAGAATATACTACCAGTGCTGGTATGAAACAGATCTATTCTAATGATACAGAAATAATCAATGGATAGCTGAGTAAACATTTGCCATTATTTTGATGCAGGCCCACACAATGTGGGACAGTTGCAAGGTTTCTTAGTAAGCTCAACAGTCATATTTGTCAGTGACAAAAATGAAAACAAATTATTATTATCAATATTAGGGATGCTTTTTCAGAAAAGCATTATGAAAGTTACTATGTAGACATATTTTAATATTTTACATCTGGTTTACTATAACCTGGTATAATAACAATAATCTCTATTTGGCAGGAATGTCCTTGGTAATAAAAGCTCCTGCATCCTTTACATTTAATCGGCCTTTCGCAGTCCTGGCAAATGGAGGTTGTTTCTTATTTGCTTAATTGTAGACCTACAATAGGCTTTAATCCTTTAATTAGTTTCTCTTGAGGAATGCATTTTGGTTTGTGAGGTCCAAACAGATTCACTAGTACTGTAGTGACCCTAACTACTATAAATTACCATAGATCGCGGCATACAAGTCAATATTTGAAGCTTCAAAAAATACTTCCAAAAATAGGGTCGACTTATACACAGAGTATAAAATGTGAACGGCTGGTTTTGCTTTAGGTAATCATCATTTTGGATCAACATTCTGAAGGTTACCATTGACCAGGACCTGAACTGGGCTAGCCATATGAATACTGTGGCTACTAGACAGGTCAGAGGCTAGGAATCCTGCAGAGAGTAACTCACCTCCTGGCTCCCCTGTCCACCATCTACAAGATACAAGCCACTTGCCTGGATGAGTGCAGCTCCAACAAAACTCAAGAAGCTCAAGTCCATCAAGGACAAAGCAGCCAGCTTGATTGGCACCCCATCCATAAGCATCCACTCCCTCCAGCACCGATGCACAGTGGCAACAGTGTGTGCTATCTACAAAATGTACTGCGGCAACTCAAGGCTCCTTAGACAAAACCTTCCAAACGCATGACACTACCATCTAGAAGGACAAGGGCAGCAGACACATGGGAGCACGATCACCTGGAAGTTCCCCTCCAAACCACACAACCATCCTGACTTGGAAATATATTGCCGTTCCTTCATTGTCACTGGGTCAAAATCCTGGAACTCCCTTCCTAACAGCACTCCGGGTGTACCTACACCATATGGACTGTAGTGGTTCAAGAAGGCAGCTCGCCACCACCTCCTCAAGGGCAATTAGGGATGGACAATAAATGCTGGCCCAGCCAGCGAAGCCCACATCCCATGAATGTATAAAAAAATGTGAAAACATTTCTGTTCATTGGTCACCGTGTGCCGGCTGCTCCCTGTGGGCATATCTTAAATTTTCACACGTCTTCTTGGCTACACGGTCTGTATTACCAGCTTGATTCCATGCACCGAGTTATAAGGCGAGTATAACCTTAAATATGTATTTCTGAGCTGAAAAATTGAGGTTGACTCCTAATGAAAGTAAAGTCCAAAACATGCACATATTAGTTGAAAAATGGGGGTGGGGCCTAAACTTGCATTATGGCATTCAAAAACAGGGGTTGTCTTATACACCGAGATCTACGGGATATATCTAACTGTAAGCGATTGACACTGATAGAGACAGGGTATTTTGTCCCACATGTTATAACGTAACAGTCAAAAAAAATTCATTTTGATTTACTGGATAGAAATTTCAATTGCCCTATGGTGACATTATCAGTCATTCAGCCTCTCCTGAAGGTAGGAGAAGACGTACATATTTTTAATTTGTTAGAGGGGCTGTTAATCATTTTTGTTTGGAGGGGTATGTAAAATCACTTGCGATAATGTTTAATTAAGTCATAGTACAGTTTGACTTTGCTAATGGATGCAGCTATTTACCTCACCCACTGTTAAGAGATTAACCATGTAACGTTTGGCTTGGAATTTTAAGGCAGTAAAACCCGAGGTGAAGGTTCCCTTCCCCCAGTGTGTCAACCAGGTATGAGTAATTCATAATGTTCATGGAAACAAGAGCATCAACATCCATAAATGTTCCCTGTGCAGTCAGTTTATGTCTGTTCATGAATATTCATGAACATTAAATGTCACCTTCTTGAGTTCATGAACATTAATGAACACTGATAAAAGCAATAAGTCCATGATATTCTATGAACTCATTGTAACAAATCAATGGACTGCCATGAATGTTTAAGCAAAGCAGTCCATGAAAATCCATGAAATGCTCCTGATCAATCCCATCACACTGAATCAATGAAGCCAAATCAATGTCCTTCCATGTGAAACAATCAATGTCCTTTTTAACTTTACTAATGCTGCTGAACAATACTCATAGTTCAAGACGAACTCTCCATATCCAACACGTGTTGACATCAATTTTATTGGATAATTATTACATAATTTTCTGCATTTCAAATTTACTTCAGGCATTCAGAGTCAAGCTGAGAATATTGTAATTTAATCGCAAAAATTATCGTGAACCAATATATCAATTGTACCATTAATGATTTCTAAATATAAACTGTTCTTTTACATACATCTAAAATTGAAAATTAACAAAGTGCTGGTTTGTCAACTACTTTAGAACTGGCCTGACAGAGAAACCAACAGTTAGCGTGGGTGGTGTGGTGAATATTAAAACTCATTTCAATATTTTTTAAATTAAGTAGCATTAGAATTTGACTTTCTTTATTAATACAGCAATTTCGTAAATTGTTAACCAGTTAATTTTCACTCTTTAAATGCTGACCAACCTGTTGTGTGTTCATAGGATTTTTTTTTCATATTTCCAGCATTTGTAGTTTTTCAATTTTTATTCTAATGGATTATTGCAGCAGTAATTGCTGCCTGGAAATGTTCCTGAAGGAGCGCAGAAGTTGGTGGGATTGACCTTCTGAGAACATACCAGTCAAACCAGATTCCATAATTTAAATTAAAAAACAATGCAGGATTTAAATCCTGAAACCCTCTTGTTAAATGAATTTTGAGATTGATTTACAGAGAGCCATAATTATAAAGTAATTTTGAATTAATCTGCTCAAATATTTCATCCTTTGTATATTGTTAAAGTATGTCCAATGGATTATTTACTAATATCCAACAGATCTTTAAGGATATCTATAAATGGGAAGTACTGTTAAAGAAAAGATATCATGATCGTTTGAGGACAGGGTTTTTGCTGTTTCTTCCAATTTCCTTCTGATCCTGTCTTCCTTTCATTAAGATATGACTCATGCTGGGCTCCGGTTTTACAGTGTCTCTCTGGAACCTTGTCATTCTTTATGCATTATGTGCTGGCAGTTTATTCCATCATGGAAATTGTTCTTATCAGATGCATGCTTTCTAACAGTCACTGGGCAGTGATTACAAATTGGACACCCGGTTAATTTTCCTCTGCCTGATCCAAAAGTAACTGTGCGGCACTGTCATATCAAACTTCTCTTCAGTATAGTTTAGTAAGGCTCTTTTTTATCCAGCTATTTTCTCTGTTTGTCTTTTTTCCTGAACGTGTTGACTCCTTGCTATGGCTAAACCTTTGAGTACCTCAACCATGTGCCCATTATTCATGTGGATATTGATATTGAATGCTGGTAACCTATGGATGGGGAAACCTCACAGCCAAACCCAATTATGTCCTCACTCAATGTCCACACACAGGTACTGCCTAGCTGGTAGTCCTCTACTTAATCCCAGAGTACTAGGCTGAGATTAGCTATGGCTATGTTTTTTAATTAAAGCTCCATAATCAATTGATGAATGATGGTTCCTGGTTCAGCAGGAAAAAGGGGAGTACATAGCAATAATAAAAACATTGGGTAAAACATTACTCCGTGCTTAAGTTTCTCTTAATTAAAAAATCTAAGAGCTGCTTCTAATACATTGTAATGAAAATGGCGTTGAAGACAGATGTAAGTAAATGAACGTACAAATAATAGTGGATGATGTATTTTGAAGGTTGATTTTTGTGCCTCAGTGTTGTGATTTTCTGCCGTGTTAAATCACAACATTGTTTTATTGAGGCTGGTGACAAGCCTACAGATGCACTATAATGAGTTTGGGGGAAGGGTTAATTACATTGTGCCACAGTTTGTCCACATTATAGACAAAGCCAATTTGCAACAAACAGTGCTTAGCTATGTGACTTGGCATATTGACTGAAGTTATATTTTATTTCAGACTTGGTACTAAGTGGTCAGTTGAATCAATCTAAACTTGTTATGTCTGACACTGCCTGGATCAACATCACTGGTTTTAAGTTTCGTGTTTATGAAAGTAGCTTAGCAAGGCATTCTCTGTGATATCCATTTTTAGGGTAGGAGACATTTGCATTTACCTAATTTACATTGTTTGCTATTTCATAAAGTTGAAAGATAATCAAGGATTACCATGCTTAAATTAAACTTTGCATTGCTTTACAAAGGTAACTGACTCAACTTGAAGGAAGCGTGCATCGGTGTCTTATTTTATTCTGAATTCCTTTCAACTCCCCAGTTCAGATGATAGGGGATAATCTTACCAAGCTTCTGTTTTATGTGACAGCTTGGTATTTCCAAAGAATGAGGTATCTGATTTATGGATCTCTCCCTCAGATAAGCACATTGTTATAAATACCTAATTCATGGTTCATAGTAATATTTTAAAGGTAACTTTTAGTTCTGGGAAGATTTAAGTTTAACGGTAGAAAATGGGATAAATGCAACTAATGCAGCTTGGAGACTATTGCACTAACAAGGCTGGGGCCACAATGACCTAAGGGGTTAACAGCTAGAAAGGTAAGATCATAAAACAGGAGGTGGGCTTACTTAGCTGGAGAATTGGAGATGAGGTGTCTACACAGCTTGCAAAGAAATGCAGACCAGAGAGTTGTTTTGTTTTGCGAGCTAGAGCAACAATTAATTTTAAAAACATTCAGTGAGCCCTGGAAGGCCACGTTGTCATGGAGATGGGTGGAGCTTAAGAAAGTTCTAGGGTTTCAATTTACCTGTGTGTTTGTTGGCAGAACGAGTGTTCTGCAGCAGGGGGGAAAGGCCATAGTGAAAAGGTACTGCTCTTAACAGGCTCCAGGCAGCACGAGTGTTACAGTTAGCTGGCTCTGTGCAGCTGGGGCTCAGGAGAAGTTCTGGGGAGCTGAGAAGGTGGCAGAAGGTCACTGGCTCTGTGCTGGAAAGGGTTAGGGCTCAAAAGAAGATTTGGGAGCCACTTATAGCTTGGTGTAGTTAGGGAGATTGGAGCTTGGTGAAATCCAGGGGCAGTGCCAGCCCAGTGACGCTAGGCAGCTATTAAAGAGCTGAAATTGCACCAATAAAGTAGAGGCTGTGGTGCAGACCCGGAAACCCAGGCAAACGGAGTCTTGGGAGTGAGACTGAAACCCCAGAAGGTGTGCAGTCGTTGAGGCAGTCTGAGTTGGAGCAACCTTTGGAGAGAATTCCAAGGCAAGATCTTCAAAGGTGAAGACTGGGGTCCTTCATGAGAAAGACAGTGCGTGGAATTTTCCATAAATGAGACTAAGTGTAGTGGTGGAACTCGCGTCTGATTCTGCGCTTGGAGGGTCATTAATTATGCAAAAGCACGTATCGGTCTGAATCACCCGGCAGGTCGGGAGCTGATTCGTCCACCCGCCATCAGCTGGTGGTTTCGAAGGTCTGGGCGCCATATTTAAAGGTCTGCCCAACACACAATCTCACTCTCTCTAGCCCACCAGAGATGTCTGGAGCCAGTAGAGGAAGGACGAGAGCCTGAAGAACAAGGCAGCACCTGCTTCACACACCAGGCCCTCCAGGCCTTGGTCAGGAGGGTGCAGGCGCACAGGCAAGTGCTCTATCCCAGGGATGGCTGCAGGGAGCACAGCAGCCTCACCTCTCCAGCGAGGGAGGGCACAAAACAGGTCAGTGCGGCAGGCAACTGCGCCCAAAATGCCACCCAGCGCAGGAAGAGGATGAGTGATCTCATCTGCTCCACCAGGGTAAGTCATCCTTCAACACCCTCCAATATCAACCTCTCGTCATGGTGTCACGCACTCAAATGGCTACACTTTTCAGGGATCTCATGCAACCATTAGCGGGGGACAAATATCAACACTCACTCACTGAGACTTTCACATCACCACCATCCCATCTCTCATGTTGCTCACACTCCATCCTCTGGCCCTTCAGAGGAGGGCTCACCACACACAGGGGACATGCATCTCAACCAATCTCTGCTCCATCCCTTCTCATCACCTGCCTTCCTTTCCTCTTCATACAGGCCAAGCTGGCACACAGCAGGCACGAGAGAGCACAGACCAGGGGAGGGACGGCCGACATCATCGCCCTCACTGAGTTTGAGGGGGCTGCAGCTGAGCTGGCTGGGGGAGGACAGGGATCACTCCTGTGGGGAAGGGGAGATCAGCCTCTCCCACCAACCCAGTACAGATCACAGCTCCATCAAATCCTGACATTCACAATGAGTCATATGCAGTCTTATCTAGCTCATGCTCATTAGCTGAGACTCTGTTTTCTATTTTCTAGGCACCAGCAGATCGAGGCCCCCAAGCCAGTCCAGCAGCTGTGTGAATCCCCGGACCTCATCCAAGGAGGAAACTCCGGAGGATCCATCCCGGCACTCACACACACCCTCCACCAGCTCAGAGACACACACATCGGCGGCGCACAGATGTAGATTAACAACTGATTGTCATTAATATGCCACATCCGAGATTGGAGCACAGAGCTAGTTTGGGTTAATCATCTCACCAGAACTTCAGCATCCCACCCAGGGCTCAAGATGTTACATTTCTGCAATGCCACCTTGGTCACCTCGATGTGTGTGCCAGTGTCTGAGGGACAAGGTAGCAGCAGTCACCATGCAAACAGGGCAGGGAAAACTATGGACTCTTACAGTCTCCAAACCTGTCATCTTCTGAGCTTCAATTTCTTGGCCCTTGAATCATTAACATCTTCAATGTTCCCTTTCAGAGAGAAGGCAAAAGCAGGTATGAATCCAGGGCTCAATGCTGCCTTTGTCAGGGTCCTAACAAAATGGAGGAGACAATGGAGAGAGAGGCGACTCCGCGCACAGCTCCAGCAGGAGGGACATGGTCAAGTGGAGCCAGAGCCTCAACAGGAGGGTCAGGAGAAGAGACCAGACAACAGGGGCAACTCGCTAGATCTAGGGTTTATTGTAGAAGAATCTCCTATTTACAAATGAGTGACAGGCAATGCTGTGCATGTCTGTGCACTTGTCCCAAGCTATGGTACATCACATATGCCACATTCTTCATGAAGACCTGATGCCACGTGGAGTTGGAGGGTATCTCCTGCCAGTGGCTTTGAAAGTGACCACAGCACTCAATGTCTTTGCCTCTGGGTCTTTCCACGATCAACAAGTGACGTGTGCAGCATCTCTCAGTCCACAACACATTGATGCATAAAGGTGGTCACAGGTGCCCTTTACAGGAAGGTCCATCATTATGTCAGGTTTGCTCTGGGTGAAGATAGCCCGGCTGTGAGATTCACCGGCTTCATCGCCATCTCAGGCTTCCCTAGAGTGCCGGGTGCAATAGGCTGCACCCATGTGGCTATACGGGCTCCATGGCAACAGCCGCTAATGTTTATAAACCACAAGGGCTATCATTCCATCAATGTACAACTGGTGTATGTTCACCGGAAGCACATACCGTTTGTGCCCGGTACCCTGGGAATTGCCATGACTCCTACATCCTGAGTCACTCCCAGGTGCCTGAGATCTTCGAGGGGCCATTACGTCTGCAGGGATGGCTGCTTAGGGATAAGGGGGACCCACTGAAACGCTGGCTGATGACACCGGTGTCACCCTCAGAGTCGTTCCGAGGAGAGGTACAACGCTCCTCACAGCTCCACACGCTCCCTTATACAGCAGACCACAGGGCTTCTGAAGATGGGTTTCAGAAACTTGGACCACTCAGGTGGCTCACTCCCATACACTCCCGACAAGGTTTCCCACATCATCGCTGTGTGTTGCAAACTGTTTTTACCACTGCGGATTTGTGACTTTTTGCCGGCTGCTGGATTCTCCGGATGGGATAATTCCTCCCAGTGTTTCAACAAGACTGGTTGACTCACAGGGCGGAATTTTCCGCTCCCGCCTACAGCAGGAATCGTGGTGGGCAGGCATTAAATTTGGAGTGATGAGAAATCCGGGTTTGAGTCTAGCAATGAAGGTTTCATCGGGTGGGTTACGGAGGGTGACAAGACAGGTGGCTTGGATGAAGGGAAGAGGCAGGGTCAGGATGGGCATGGGATGGTAACGTGTGTCAGCTCTGAGGGGAGGAATGGAGGTGGATGTGAAGGATGTTCCCGATGGTGGGGGAGTCCAGAACCAGGGGTATGTCTGAGGATATGGGGTAGACCATTTAGGACTAAGATGAGGAGAAATTTCTTCACCCAGAGAGTGATGAACCTGTGGAATTCACTAACACAGAAAGTAGTTGAGACCAAACCATTGTATGTTTTGAAGAAGGAGTTCGATATAACTCTTGGGATGAAAGGAATCAAAGGATATGGGGAGAAAGCGGGAGCAGGCTATTGAGTTGGATGATCAGCCTTGATCACGATGAATGGCGGAGCAGGCTCGAAGGGCCGAATGGCCTACTCCTGCTCCTAGTTTCTATGATTCTATGAAAAGGAATGTCTTGTGTTATAATGGACTATGAGAACATGGAAATTTTCATGTTGCAACTTTTTTTTTTGTTTTCAAGACTTTGGGGAGATTATGGAGTATGTTAAAGATTGATTGTATAATAAGATAACATTGTGTATTTTTTTCCTTCTGAATAGTTTTTCTTTGCACATCAATTTAATTTAAAGAAAACTGGCGGAATCTGATATTATCTAATAGGCTCTGTTTATGGATGTTAAATACCCAGAAGTTTAAGGTAATAAGGTGAACAGGTGTTGGATACAGATTAGTTAATTATACTCAGTTGTGTATATAGAAAGAATCAGCCAGCGCTTGATGGGATTGGGTTAGACTGGAGAAGTAATCTCTTTGGCGAGCACAAAGCATCCTAGTCTCAGTCTCTTCTTCACTACCAGGCTTGGGGATTCTCTGATATAGAACATCTGTGACACCCAGGAGGATTGATTATACTTGAACTCCAAGACTATGGATCCTGCACATGGAATTAGTGAACTATTGTAGGCCAAAAGTTGCGCAGTAGTAGGTTTCGCCATGGCCATCCATGTCTGTGGATACATGTCTTTTAGAACTCACAGGTGTAGTATGTTAACACTTGCCCCGTGTCAATCTTGGCCAATAAACTTTCTAAGGGCAGATAATTCAAATCTTGGCAAACCCTTCGGACGGTGTGGTGGCAGTTATGAGACTAACAGCGTGAAACACGTGTTCACCGCTCTTCATCTCACCATGCACATCATTGTCATGTTTTGGTTTGTCAATCAGCTCATGTATATGTTTCTGACGGGATACCAGGTGGCCATTCTTCTTGCCTGAAGCTACTCATTGTGTACAGTCCATTTTGATCAGTGCACGGCTCTTTGTAGCTGCATCAGCCTTTGCTCTAGTGCGCTGCCTCTGCCAATGGCCCTTTCTGTCCCACGCCTTGCAGAATGGCTAGAAAGCTGGGCATTTCCGTGGCACATCCAGAAGGACACACCCTCCACATGGCTTGTTAGGTTTGGGTGTTCTAGTTGTCATGAAAAGCTGATTACTGCCATGAATTATGGGCATATTGAACTTTTTAAGGAAGTCTTGTGTGTTTTTAAAGAAATATAAGCAAGGACTGAGCTGGCCGGTAATGTAAAGTGACCAATTTCTGCAACATTCCTATGTGGGTTATACTGACAGATCTGTCCAGAGAGAACATGGAAAATCACACCTGAAAAGGTGTCATGGCCTTCTTCCGGCAGAGATACAGAAAAAGGGAAATAGGAAAGATACAAAACACTGAACTTTAATGTCCTTTGGTTGCAGAGACAAAGACTGATTTTCACGCCTCAGCAGACGTCTAAAATCCATCTCCTGTTGATTTATATGGTCTGAGGTGAAAAAAACATGGATTCTGGATGCAAGTCATAGTTTTTTCCCTTCCAGAATACACAGGGAAAAATCAGTTAAAAAGCTAGTCCACTGGTGTACTGTGTACAGCAAGAAGACCAACTAGTCACCCCTGCAGTTGCAGGTGAAGTCTCTCTCTCTCTCTGTTGCTGGAGGCACGACTCAGAAGAAGCCACAATCAAAAAGGAAATAGGATGGCTTCATCAGCTGCACTGCAGAACTAAGTGTCTCCAAACCCACTGAGAAACTGCCAAGGTCAGCTCTACCAGAATCACCCAACTTAACGGCCACAATGTCGCACCATCTACACCTCACAGACAAGCCAAAGACTGATTTGTATATCTTTTTTGACTTTTATTTGGACTCTTAACTTCTCATTTTTGACCTGTGTGTATGTGTATTGCGTTTTTATTATTTTTCTCAGCTTTTTAGTAACTAATAAACTTACTCCTTCTATGACTCAAGAAAACCTGGTTAAGTTGGCCCCTTCTAGATAAGAAAATACATTTGGACTGGGAAAAGGTATCCACGGGGGAAGGGATCCCTTTTAAATTAACCTTGTTGTGGCCAACTAAGGGGGCTGAATAAAGACAGTGAGCCAACTTAAACATTTTGAATTTGGGTAATAGATTAGCTGCATCCCAATTCAAACTGGGGAATTTTGTGGACATTTTTACGATATCCCTTTGACCTTCCTCCTTGCTTCATTCAATTTATTGTTCAGCAACTCCCGAATATTATAACTCCGCTATAATCGCGACCTTCCCTGGGCCAATTTTATGACGACTTTGTTTGTTTGTCTTTTGTTTAACTCTCTCCCTCACTTGTTATCGAGCCGGCCCACACCCTGGTCACACGCCTTTACCGGCTGAGCTAACCCGGTGCTGGTCCTCTCAATGTGCTGTCCCACTCACGGAACTGACAGGCTATGCACTGCAATTGACTTGATCGAAACCGTTAAGATCCTGAGGGATCTTGGCAGGGTGGATGTGAAGAGAATATTTCCTACTGTGGGCGAATCTAGAACTGGGGGCCACTGTTTAAAAATAAGGCGATGGAAGCAGAATCTTTGAATATTTTTAAGGCAGAGCTAGATAGGTTTTTGATAAACAAGGGGATGAAAGGTTATTGGGAGGATAGATGGGAATGTGGAGCCGTGGTTACAGTCAGATCAGCCATAATCTTATTGAATGGTGGAGCAGGCCCGAGGGGCCGAATGGCCTACTCCTGCTCCTAATTTGTACGTTTACATGTTCACAGGTAACAGAACCACAGGCATGAATTTTGGAAACAACTTTGTAATATTAGACCAACAGTCCAATAACCAAACACTCCTAGGTTAACATTAATCATATTAAACTCAATAATATATTGCCTTATTTTATATTTTAGTCCTGCTGTGCCAATCCACACCAAAGCCTAATCAATAATGCTTCCCAAAGGATGTTCAAGTTTCAGAAGAAGATGGCACTGTATAATGGTAGACCCTGATCCTTGGTCTCTGGTGCTTTCATCCTGTTTCTTTTCACTGATTTCTGTATGTGCTTAACATCTCAGCATCTGTCGTGGTACTGTAGCATCATTGAAAACTGAAAATTAAGGTGCAGCAAGGACAAATTTTCATGATTAGCTATTCATGAACTGTAATGGAATTGGTACCTTTAAATATCCGCTGCTGTTGCTCATCCTTTAATAATCGAATCTTTTGTAGTGATTCCTCTGATGACTGATGAGACTAATTTTTGCTGGAATGAGCATCCACAGATTGAACATTGGATCCTTGATACACCAGTGGATAATTCTTTAATAATGTACACTTTTCAGAGAACATGCAGCAGGGGGTGGAGTAAGGTATAACCACGCTCTGATCTGAATTATAAATGACCTGCAAGATCGAATCTGCATTCACCTGTGCTTTTAACTGTAATGTCACTTCTTCTGTGAATAAACTATGACTATAACAGTTCCCCGCCCTTACTCAGCTGATCCACCCCTCTGCATATGGTCTACAGAAGTAACATTGGGAATGCCAGTATCATTTAGAACAATACCATGTGATTTGTATGGCAATTAGTACTTATAAAGCATTGAATCACAGTTGAAAATGTACTGAGCACAACCCACTTCCAATTTTTCCCAAATAAATCTTATCACATACATAAGTCGCACTTGCAGTGTGACTTGTTAAGGGGACTCTATTTTTCTACAACTTTCTCCTTCTACCTTACTATTGTAAACTTGCCAGCAAAGATCAAAGAGGCTGATACAGGAGGTATACTGATTGTTGTGTCGTTAGAGACCCCATCCAATTTCAGTTCCATTGAAGTGAATGAAAAGGAAAGTGAGACAAGTGTGTAACCTGGGCCAAAGAATAAAAAATTCCACAATAGATAGTAGTCAGAAGTCTAAACTCTGGCTAACTTCCCCAAACTCACTTGCACCCAAAGGGTTACTGAGGGTGACTATTGGTGTCCTAACTGTTGCACCAGAAAAAGCTCAGCACAAGCCAGAGATCAAACCTGGGACCGTCTGATAAATTTGGCTTAGCAAAAAATAAATATGTTTATTTCTTAGCCATTTCTTATCCTGTCTTTTCTCTGGGAGACATTGACTCCTTACAGGATGAGGCTGCAGCCTGTATGGTGTGGCACTGAACCATGGGCAGTGCCCTAGCAGGAAAGTTACAGGTGAATAATCAAATAAGCAAATCATCTAAATCTGGAAACTTAGAACATTCGGAAGCCAAATCCCTCCCCAGCTGTGAACAAGGCCATGGAAAATTTGCTGATTTTTGGAAAACTTACCAAGGTAAGTTTTGGGAATGGATATGTAGTGAGACATTGTGTGAAGTGGCTTGAAGATGTTCAAGCCAGGTAAAAGTAATTTAATATCCCCTAGAAAATTTTCAATTGGAAAAATATTAAAATAAACAGATTGCCCTTCAGCAATCAATGAAAAATTAAACCACTGTCTCAACTATCATACCTTAAAAAATTTATCCTAGAATTTTTGGAGGCTTAAATTATTGAGCACAAACCGAAGATGTAATGTAAAAGTCATTTAAGTATTAACAGCGTCAAATGACATTATAAGTGGATAATGTGAGTCATGTTTCCTCCTCTCCTCCCAATTCTCTCCACTCCTCTCTCAAAAACAGCAGCTCATTCTGGGGAAGCTATCTCACATTTTATTGAGGGACAGGTGTTGGGGGGGTGCAGGATGTTGGATGTGGGTTGTAGGAATGTTCATTCTTATCTAACTCTGATGGTTTTGAGATATGAATGTTGTCGAGGCCTAAAAGGAAGAGTGAGGCTGCTCTAACTATTTGGAAAGTGCACTAAAGAACATGTTTAAATCAAAACATATTGGAGAGGTTAAAAAGTACCGTTGACTAAAATAACATCCCTTTCATCTGATCTGGGAATTAACTGTGAATTGAGCAGAGGGTGAAAAGTGTGAATTCCATACCTCTCTTTTAAAGGTTAAAAATCTGAAACGAACTCAAATCATCAAGACAGCCTTCAGTTCTCAGTGATTCTATTGAAATGCAGCAAAATTTAGTATAACTGGAATTTAAACTTGCTCAGCTCAGTGGCCGAGCGCGTAAACATAGAAAATTAACATAAACTGTCACATGAATGCAGGGGGAGCTTTGCATTTTGTGTGAACTGTGCAACTCAATACTGTTGGTACACACAAAGCAGCAAAGTATTATATTTCCCAGGGCAGTACTGTCATCCCTTATCTTGATTAAACACTCACACGGTACCGTTTTATTTGGAGCATATTGACATGAAAAATTAGTAGTTTTTCAATTATTTAAATATTACAGCCCTTAGGCTGAAGGCTAAATAGCTCAGAGTGCAGAGAGCTGACAGTTCAAATTCTCTTTGCATAATCTGAAATTGGGTCTGACTTTCAGCCTTGTAAGGTGACACTAAAGGACTGAAGATTACGGGCGCTCGTAAATTTTATCATCCTTGGTTCTCCCTCAGTCCCATTCATCTCTCTAAACTCAGGTGGCTGAATTGTGGAAATCTATCTCCAGCTGTGCACTGCTGTTTTATCTGTGGCCACCCACAGCAAGATCACAAGCCCGTAGAGGATACACTGATATGAGATGAAGGCAGTGATTTAGTGCAGGTCTTAAAGGGACACACCCCAGTAACAAACCATCTGTTCTACTCAACAATGTGAGGGTAAACCAAATTGAATTTCTTTTTAAATCCTGGTCAATCATTTTGCCATCATTAGCTATATAGTGCATTCAATTATTTAAAAATAACCAGGTTATTAAAAAGTGACAAGACTAAGAATGAGTCCTGTTTGTGCCAGCATTGCTACCATTTTGATTGATTTATTATGTAGAATAGCTCATTGGCCTGAAACATTAACTCGCTTTCTCTTTCCACAGATACTGAGGCTTTCCTGCATTTTCTGTTTTTATTTCTGATTTCCAGCAGCTGCGGTATTTTATTTTGTTTATCTTTTCTGTGAGC
The DNA here is from genome assembly GCF_964194155.1 of Cetorhinus maximus. Lineage (NCBI taxonomy): Eukaryota > Metazoa > Chordata > Chondrichthyes > Lamniformes > Cetorhinidae > Cetorhinus > Cetorhinus maximus. The sequence continues at coordinate 93,063,982 of NC_135899.1, read as the reverse complement.
GTTGCACTTTTATTTGCACTTGAAGCTGAAGGGGTTAATAAGCAGCAGACCTGAGTCTCTTTCTGCCTCCACACAGGGGACGAATGAATGATGACGGTAGCACAGGGGATACACAAACAGCCCAGTCTAAAAGGCTGATTCCCAAGTATAACAGGGCCGGGTGTCAGCGATTTTCCAAAACAGGTTTGGGTTTTGCCTATTGAAAAGCATTACGTGTGTGAATTTCTGCCTTATTCAGACAGCTGTAATTAAGTGCTCTGTAATATCAGGACCATTTGGAGTTCATGGCCTAGAAAAGAAGGCACTTGAATCGGGGAGTGATCGCATGTCAATCACAAACCAAGGCCGGAATTTTCCGATGTTTGAAACTAAGCGCGGTGGCAGAGACGTTTTGCAGTGTGTATCCCACTGCTCGGAATGGCAGGAAATCATGTCCAATTCCACACTTGGATGCTCATTAATATTGCACAGGCAAGTATCTCACTGAATCACTGGTGTGTTGAGGGCTGATTCGTCTGGCCCCACCATTACTTGGCAGGGTCAAAGGTCCAGGTACCATATTTAAACACCACCCGAACACACACATCTCACACTCTCCAGCCCAGCTGTCTCCAGGAGACTGTTAGAGATGTCTGCGACCAGAAAGGAAAAGGCTGGGTACTGCTTCAGCCACAAAGCCCTCCAGGCCTTGATCAGAGGAATGAGTGAGCAGAGGGATATGCTTTACCCGAGGGATGGCTCCAGGAAGCACACCAGACTCACCCCTCTGGCCTGGGAGGCCATCACAGATCAGTGAGACTGGTCACCACACCTGAAACGCTATCCAGCGTAGGAAGAGGATGAATAATCTAATCCGCTTCACCAGGGTAAGTCACCGTTCAACTCCCTCAAATATCAAACTCTCATCATGGCATCATGTACCCAAAGAGCTATTCTCTTCGGGAGCTCATACAACCATGAGCGATGGACAGATATCACTGCTGATTGTCTCATGGAAACTGTCACATCATCACCATCTCATCGACCATGCTGCTCACTCTCCGTCCTCAGCTCCTTCTGAGAAGGGCTCCCCACACACAGGGGGCACACACCTTTCCCAAACACTGCTCCATCCCTTCTCAGCACACGCCTTTCTTTTGTCTTCATCCAGGGCAAGCTTGCCCACAACAGGCGTGAAAGACTCCGGAAGGTGGGGAGGCATGGCTGACATCATCGCCCCTCAGTGAGTTCGAGGAAGCTGCAGCCAAGATCGGCGGGGAGGACAGGGATCGCTCCTGTTGGGAAGGGGAGATCAGATTGTCCCAGCAACCTATTATGGATCACACCTTTATCAGTTCATCACATCCTGACGTTCACAGTGAGTGATATGCAATCTTGTAATCTGCCTGCTCTTGAACTAAAACTCCATTCTCTATGTTATCAGCACCTGAAGATCGAGGCCTACAAGACTGCCCACCATAAATCCCAGTCTCCAGACCACATCTGAAGAGGAAGCTGAGGAACAACCATCAAAGCACTCACCCATCTGCCCCTGAGCAGGAGGCCCTTATCAGGCCGGGGTCCTCCAGGTCTCAGGCCACCAGAGAACGTCTACCAAGGTCATCACAGACATCAGGATGTAGCAGTCAGCAGGCTGCCTCCACCTCTGCTGCAGATATTGGGGTTGCTCTCAGGCTCAGTGGTAGGGTTAGGAAAATTAAGAAATATTGAAATCACTTTTGGGTCACGGGTGTGCAACTACTGTAAAAATATTGCACTTTTGTTAGTGCATCTGATGTTTATGTGAATGGTTTGGTCAACTGAAGGCGTTGTGATTATATATGTCTGAACCCCCTTATATTGAAGTTTATGCATCCTCCCACTCAGTGCCAGTCTCCCTCTGTGAGATTCATATTCATGTGATGTCAGCCTCACTGGAGATAGTCTCTGCACCCTGGTGTGATGTCAGGGAGATGAGTTAAAGTCTTTATTAGAAGCTTGTGATTTATGTGCTTCTAACCCTTCTTCCTCCTGGGAAACTATTGTGTGAGGGCAGCACATCAGCCCTGACTGATTAGCAGCACTTGTGTCTCCTCAGTGATAGTGGAAAAGGACAAGACATGGAGGTGAGTAGGAGATCCCCAGCCATGTCCTCATTTCATTGGCCACTGTAGTTTCTTAAATACGTGGTGAGGGCTGCTTCAAGATGCTACGCTCTCATTGTTGAGCGCACTCTCACTTCTCAGAGTGAGCACATACAGAGGGCACCATGGACCTTTGTGCAGATCATGGCCTAGTGAATCATGAGGCCAGAAGGTGTGAGTGTCAATGCTGAACTTATTGCCGAATCAATTGGTTGGAAATCCCTTGAAATAAAATGGAGTGGCATCAAGGGCCAGGAGTGCTGTGGCCATCTCCACATGCCCTCACTTTACTCTTCCTGGAATCTGACAGTCATTAAAGTGTCACGGGCATGTTTCCCACATCTAGCTTCCTCTATGACATCATTGCCTTCAAAGTGATCCTCATCACTCTCATCAGGTTCCTGGGTCTCCGGATCTTCATTCTCTGAAGAGCTCTCATCCTGCTCCATTTCGGCCTCTGGCAAAAGGCCATCGCTTTGCAGTGCCAGGTTGTGAATGGCGCAACACACATTGATGTGTGAAACCCTGTCGGGACTGTATGGGAGTGAGCCACCTGAGCGGTCCAAACATCTGAAGCGCATCTTCAGAATCCCTATGGCCTGCTGTATAAGGGAGCGCGTGAAGCTGTGAGCAGCATTGTATCTCTCCTCAGAATGACGCTGAGGGCAACGCACCGGTGTCATCAGCCAGTGTTTCAGAGGCTATCCCTTATCCCCAAGCAGCCACCCCTGCAGAAGTTCAGGCTCTATGAAAATCTCAGGCACCTGAGAGTGACTCAGGATGTATGAGTCATGGCAGCTCCCAGGGTACACACCAGTTGTACATTAATGGAATGGTAGCCTTTGTGGTTTATAGACATTAGGGGCTGCTGCCATGGAGCCCTTAAAGCCACATGGGTACAGCTGATTGCACCCTGTACTCTTGGGAAGCCTGAGTTGGTGGCAAAGCTGGTAAATCTCATCCAGAGTAAACCTTACATAGTGATGTGCCTTGCAGTAAAGGGAATCTGTGACCTCCTTTCTGCATCTATGTCTTGAAGACTGCAAAATGCCACATATGTCCCACGTGGGTCTCTGGAGTGACCCACAGGCAGAGAAATTGAGCGCGACAATCACCTTTAAATCTACTGGCAGGGGGTACCCTCCAACTCTGGCTTTTCATGAAAAATGTGACATATGTGATTTACCATAGTTCAGGATAAGTGCAGACAGGTGCAGCATTGTCCCTCACTCATTTGTAAATAGGAGAGTCTTCTTCGGTATACCCTTGGTCTGGCGATTTGCCTCCGTTTTCTGGGTGTCTCCTCCTGACCCTCTTGTTCTCACTCTGGTTCCCCTTAAGCCTGGACATCAGGCTGGTGGAGCTGCACTCTGCATCGCCTCTCCTTCCTTCACCTCCTCCATTGCATTAGGACCCTCAAAAAAGCAGCAGTGAGCCCCCCATCCATTTCTGCTTTTACCTTCTCTCTGAAATGAAACATGAATGATGGGTCCAGATATTGAAGCTCACAATCAGTTACCCATACCAACTGTAATGGTCTATAGTGGTTTCTGCCCTACTTGCATTGTCACTGATGCTGCCTTGTCTTTGAGTCACTACCACCCGCACTGAGGTGACCAAGATGCCATCCCAGAAACGGAACATCTGAAGCCCTCATTGCTATGAGAAGGTTTGAATGACAAGCGCTGCCTATCCTGGCTCAGTGTTCCAATCTCTGATATGGTATTTTAATGAACAATAAGTTGCTGGTGATTAATGACTGGATGCCCCTTGGCCCATCAGGAATGCCAACCCTGGAGAGCATGTGACTGGCCTCCATTAATGCAATGCCATATATGCTGCACCTGTGCCTCCTTACCATTAGCCTGCATTCCAAAATTTCACACTCCGATGTGTTCAAGTTGAAATGCTGCGAATGTGATGTGAAGCCATTGATTTCTAAGTATTGCTGTTACAGCGCTAAGAAAGGCTTTGGCTTTCAGTGGTTTACTTCACAAGGAGGTTGTAGTGATTGTGGGTATAAACTGTCCTACTGCTTTTAGGTGATTGTACTGACAAATCTACCCTAAGCACGGGTAATCTTAGGGGTGGAGTTTTCTAGTCATGGGCCTGGTTCAAGCATGTAGCTTCTACAAGAGCTCTGTAAATAAAGTTATCTGTTTCAAGTAAGAAACCTGCCCAAAACATCAAGTTTATTACAGAGGTCTTCCTCCTTTCTCTGTAATAAGACTTCTGTTCACTCTTGCAACACCAACAAGTTAGAGTGCACCCCCAGAAAGGGCCCCTTAGTCCAGCTCCATCCACAGAGCCTCAGACCCCTCAGATTCAATTCAGATGGTATTTCTGCAATGCTATTTCAAAATGTGCTTTGACGCCACCGACCCCACCTCACCCCCACCCCCTTCACTGTCCATGCCCCAGAGATACACCTGGAACCTCACAATGTGAAAGTAGAGCTCCCTCCTGTTATTCTCCAGCCTCCCCCAATAATACTGGATCCTATAATTGTTGTGGTGGACATTCCTACCCTCCTCCCTGGACCCATCACTATTGAAGCACCCATGACCCATGTGGACATCTACCATCCCCATCTAGAGGCTCATCTACTGAGGTGAACCCAACCCCCCCCCGCCACAAGGAAAGCTTCACACTCCCAGATCCCCAGATGCCTGACATTACCATCACCATCACCATACCATCTGCAGCCCAGTGCAGAGACAGACAAGCCCATGGAAACATGTTAAAAACCTGAACATGTAAAAATGAACCTGGCAACATTAACTACTTGTGTTTACATAGTGTTTTAATATAATAAAACATCCCAAGGGGCGACACAGGAGCATTATAAAACAAAATTTGACACAAAGCGACCTAAAGAGAAGTTAGGACAGATGGCCAAAGCTTGATCAAAGAGGTATGTTTTAAGAAGGATCTTAAAGGAGGAAAGAGAGTAGAGATGTGGAGAGGTTTAGGGAGGAAATTCCACAACTTGGAGCCTATGATCACCATTGACGGTGCCATTAAAATTGGGGATCCCAAAAGGCCAGAATTAGAACGGCAGTAAAATTTTAAAATTCCAGGTTATGTATAAGTCAATATTTAAAAGCAGATTCATTTCCCTTTCTAGGCCCAAGCTCAAGTGTTAAATATATTTCTATTGTAACTCCCTGCATTGAAAATTCCTCCCTCAGAATAATTTTCCACTAAAGTTTGTTATCCCAGAACTGAAGTCCTCCGAATGGTTAACAACAATTCTCAATTCATTTTATGGACTGTTGCTGTTCCCCTCTAAACCACTCACCTTCCTGACTTGGAACTATATAAATTAGTTTTGTGGGATAGCAGCACTATACAATTCCAAATTTCAGTAGAAGAAAACAACACGAGCCTTTACTTATTTCATGATTGGTCAATTTCTTATTCACTCATTTCAGGTCTGTTAGTCAATCACTGAGCAGCAGGGGAATTCTGAATGGCTGGTTGAAGTTGCCATTATATATGTGACAAATGAGCTGGTTGGCTAACCAGAGCAGAACTGAGTAGCTGTGAGAAAGTGTGGAACTAAAAATTGATTTGATGCAGTGTAGTAGGTGTAATTTCAAAGATTTCTTTGGTCAATTTAAATCCCACTTTTCCTTCATGACCCCTCAGGGAAAGATTTTGGCTGCTATAATTCAGGATGAAGGAATGAGTAAAGTGAATGTTTTAAGCATAATTCTCCTGTTAAATAGAGTATTTAAATGATGTTGTGGACAAAACCTAAGTCCTTTTCTACTGGGTCTTTTCTGTACATAGATCACCAGAGAACCAGATCATTTCTCAGGAGAACAGATCGATATATATTGCCTAGAATACACGCATCAAAAGTAATTGACTGTGTGAACTGGTCTGGGGCATTTCAATGATGCGATCAGGCAAAATACCATGGGCAGAATTTTTCAGTCGGCGTGTGTGGGCGGGCCCCGCACACCAACGCGTAAAATGACGTGTGATGACTTCGGGCGTGCGTTCCGACGTCGCCGCGCAGTCTCGTGATATTTAATTCGGCGGGTGTGCGCCAGAGTCGGCTGCGCGCCCGCCGATATGTAAACGGCCTATTAAGGCCATTAAGAAAGCAATTCATGTAATTAGTAACACTGCCCGTCCAATCTTAAGGCTGGCGGGCAGACAAAAAGCCCAAGTGGCCTTCACGTTTTTTAAGAAACCTCAACCACGAGCAGGATGAGGTTTCCTAAAGCTTTTATTAAATAAATAAATAAATAAGCCTTCATAAAAATAAAAACATGTCCTATCTCATGTGACACAGTCACATGAGGGGGCATGTTTAAATAAATTTTAAAATCATTTATTTAATTATTTTAATATCCATTCAATCTCCCTGAGGCAGCTCCGTGCCTCAGGGAGATTGTTGCTCTCTTTCATGCGCATGCGCAAAAGAACGCTGGCCCCGACTCTCCCTCCTCCCCCCACCTGCACAGGTAGTGCTGAGTGCTACCGGTCGCGTATTACGCTGGGCGGGCCTTAATTGGCCCCCACCTGCTCCCACCCAGCCCGCCCGCCATATGAAAACTTCTGCCCCATTAGTATTTATTATGGTAGAATTATCAGTTATAATATTTATTATTTACCAGTAATGAATAAGTTACTCTTCATTTATTACTGTGATTGTAGTTTTGGAATAAACAGAAAGCTCCAAATGGAAGGATTCTACTTAAACTGAGTGTAATAGCAACCCAGAATTGAACCTTGGCTCAGTCGGGCTATTCTCATCTCAGAATCGGAAGGTTATGGGTTTGGGTCCCTGTCAGGAAGATATGATAATTCTTATAATGGTATTGGAATTTATTGTAAAATAGAGTAATAGTGGGATGTATGGGTGTGTGTGTGTGTGTGTGAGAGAGAGAGAGACTTAATTGGATTAAAGGCATCAGGTCTGAAGGTTTTGATGTAAACATGATAAACATGGGGGAAGTTTAGAATGTAAGGTTTTATCGCATTTTTAATTAAACCAGTCTAAATTGTTTTCCAAGGAGGGGTGAAATGTGTCACCTAGCCAGGTGAAGTTTAGAAACAGTGTGTTTATTTTTCCCAAGGATTACTGGTAAAACTTAGTGCTATGAGAAATTTTTATTATCAGGAATATAGAGTCCAAAGACATAGTGAAACAGTGGGTATTTACATTCAAAGGGGAAAATATGTATGAAGGAGTGAAGGCTCTGTGTAAGGGTAGGCATTTTGAGATCTAACAAGTGTGAAAAGTCTTCAGCATCTATGTCTCAAGCTGCTGTCTTCAAAGGACTGAAGTTAAGAAAACTCCCTTTGAATTCGACTTGTTCAGGGTGTCATGTTTCTTTGCCTGGGCCTTATTGTTGCCTTAATGAAAGTGTAACTGGGAGTTAGTTTGATTAGGAGATTTAGAAGTTATCATAGTAGTAATTTGTAGGTCTATGTATGTATTTAATAATCATTTATCTTATTAATAAATGTTTAATGCAGTTTTGTAAAAACCTTTAAGACTTGGGGGTCTTATTATTACTGAATTCACAGCATGCATTTCGAAATTGACATAAATTGCAAACAAAAGTTGTGGCAGTTGTTTCAAGTTTCCCTCTGGGACTTGAACAACTCAGCATTTACCATCAGCAGTGCCATAACAGTCCCACTCCGGGCAGCTCTGCCAAGCAGAAGACCAAAGCTCTGGTCCTTCCATACTCAGTTGATACCTGGCTGGATGCTATACCTTGAATAGAACGGAGTATCAGCTGCACCATTGCATCTAGCCAGGTCTCCCTGGTTAGGTTAAGTACTCATCTGCATAAAATGGGTCTCTGTTATGGAAGCAGCTCAAAGCACAAGCTGATGGATGTAAAACAGTGCAACAAATGGTTAACTTGGTTGATGCTAAGAAAAGAACTTGAGATGAAGCCAATTTAAAGAATTGGAATCAAAAATTAAACCAGACTTGGAGGGCGGGAGAGTGGTCTCCCACAATGCTTTTCCCCTGTTGTTTATAATCTGCATCAGTAAAATGGAAGTCAAAATCTACCGTAAGCAGTCAAATTTGCCTACAGTACAAAATGGAAAAGCACTAGTGGCAGATGTTTTGTAAAGGTTTTAGATTTAATGCAACCGGACAGATAAAAGCAAATGGAATTTAATACAAATAACTACTGAACATGAGTCTAAAACTGTAATAACTGATCAATGAATGACTATGAATTAAAACAGAGTGTTTCAGAAAGAGATCGGGAATAACAGTAGACATATGGCTTTTAATATCCAATGTGACAAAGCAATCTAAATATCTAATGGAATGCTACTGTACACACAATATATATTATATAGGTAGATGGCAGAATACATGTTGATATTAGACATTTTTAAGCAGATTGGCACCTCGGTAGATCAAGGTAATTTTGATTTTATTTTTATTGGTTTCTGTGGTAACCTTTCATATTGCGATGGCTGATGGACATTCGTTATTTATTCGGAAAATCCTGTTTGATTTTGCAATTAACTTACTGGATTACCATAGAGAATCAGTATGGCCAGCATTGTAGGGAAAAGACTTGCATTTCTGTTGTATCTTTCACAACCTCAGGACGTCGCAAAGTACTGTACAGCCAGAAAAAATGATGTGTAAGTCATTCTTACAATGTAGGAAACTGCAGCAGCCAATTTGTGCACAGCAAGCTCCCACAAACAGTCGTGAGTGACCAGAAAATCTATCTCTTTGTGATGTTGGATGAGAGATAAGTACCGGCCATGGCACCAACAATCTTCTTCAAAATATTGCCATGGGATTTTTTACGCTACATTAGAAAGCAGAGATGGTCTCAATTCAACCACTAATTTGAAAGGTGACACCTCCGACAGCGCAGTGCTGTCTCAGTACTGCCCAGATTTTTTGCACTCAAGTCTCTGGAGTGGGACTTGAAGCATGTGCCCCTTATCTTGCTTGAGTGGAACAGTAGGAAATGGGATTATTCTCCCACTAAAAACAACTGGAACACATGTAGGGCAACGACTACACATGGACTTTGTGAAATGTTTGTCAAGCACACTATACACCTAATGTAATCCATGAAATTATAAAATGTACTGATGGATCTTACACAGACATAGAGGTGGAATTGCAGTTTATTGTTCTGTTACATGCCAGTCAATCTAATTACTCCATTTAGTAGTCCACTAACATATTTTATAGACCAAGTTATAAGCTGATATAAGTCTGCTGTTCATATTTAATTCTGCACTAAAATGTTATTATAAAATTTGGTGAATTATTACAATAAGTTTGGGAAAAAAAAACATCTGCTGTAACAACAAGGACTGAATAATGAAAAGCAGGTTTTCAGCCAGACTTCTAACATTTGAAATTTAATAGTCTAACTAATATTTTGTTAGCCTGCAGCTATAATGTGCTGGCATGAATTTCAATCTCCACTTGATAGAACATAAGTATTCCTATGCTCTACGGCCATGGAGAAAGCTGATTTTACTATGCACCAGTTATATTGCACTGTACATCTTCAGACCCACCCTCACTCTTCTTTGGTGCTATTCAGTCCCCTTGCACCAAATGCGATCTTCACTCTCCGGGAGCTGAAGAAGAGCACAGAGAAGAAACAGCAGTGAGCACCGATATGTAACTGAAGCTCATTTTGGTAACAAGTATAAACATTATCTGGTGCATACTGAAATGGCAACATGCTGAGTTATAATTTGTAATTGGGGTTCTGATGAGGCTTCACTGCGGTGATTATAATGTCCAGTGGAAAATCATGGGAATTAATGACAGGCTCAAGAGTGTGACAACCACCAAGAGGTTTCTGCATAATACTGTTCAAGTTCAACGTGTTTAGTTTCAATTTTACGTCAGGAGATTCCAGAACATGACACATTCTTTACACTGTCTCACTTTCAAATTCACATAGGCCAGGTATTTCTGGCAGTCACGCGGGCTCGACAGGCGGGCCCGGGGGTGGTTGGGAAGACATAAGACCATAAGTCCATAAGACATAGGAGCAGAAATTAGGCCATTCGGCCCTTCGAGTCTGCTCCTCCATTCAATCATGGCTGATAAGTTTCTCAACCCCATTCTCCCGCCTTCTCCCCGTAACCTTTGATCCCCTTACCAATCAAGAACCTATCTATCTCGGTCTTAAATACACTCAATGACCTGGCCTCCACAGCCTTCTGTGGCAATGAATTCCATAGATTCACCACTCTCTGGCTAAAGAAGTTTCTCCTCATCTCTGTTCTAAAAGGTCTTCCCTTTACTTTAAGGCTGTGGCCTCGGGTCCTAGTCTCTCCTACTAATGGAAACATCTTCCCCACGTCCACTCTATCCAGGCCTTTCAGTATTCTGTAAGTTTCAATCAGATCCCCCCTCATCCTTCAAAACTCCATCGAGTATAGACCCAGAGTCCTCAAACGTTCCTCATATGTTAAGCCTTTCATTCCTGGGATCATTCTCGTGAACCTCCTCTGGACCCTCTCCAGGGCCAGAACATCCTTCCTGAGATACGGGGCCCAAAATTGCTCACAATATTCTAAATGTGGTCTGACCAGAGCCTTATAAAGCCTCAGCAGCACATCCCTGCTTTTATATTTTAGTCCTCTTGAAATAAATGCCAACATTGCATTCGCCTTCCTAACTACCGACTCAACCTGCAAGTTAACCTTAAGAGAATCCTGGACTAGGACTCCCAAGTCCCTTTGCACTCCAGATTTCTGAATTCTCTCCCCGTTTAGAAAATAGTCCATGCCTCTATTCTTCCTACCAAAGTGCATGACCTCGCACTTCCCCACGTTGTATTCCATCTGCCACTTCTTTGCCCATTCTCCTAACCTGTCCAAATCCTTCTGCAGCCTCCCCGCCTCCTCAATACTGCATGTCCCTCCACCTATCTTTGTATCATCTGCAAACTTAGCCAGGATGCCCTCAGTTCCTTCATCTAGATCATTAATGTATAAAGTGAAAAGTTGTGGTCCCAACACTGACCCCTGCGGAACTCCACTAGTCACTGGCCGCCATCCTGAGAAGGACCCCCTTATCCCCACTCTCTGCCTCCTGCCAGACAGCCAATCTTCTATCCATGCTAGTACCTTGCCTCTAACACCATGGGCTCTTATCTTACTGAGCAGCCTCCTGTGCGGCACCTTGTCAAAGGCCTTCTGGAAGTCCAAGTAGATAACATTCATTGGCTCTCCTTTGTCTAACCTACTCGTTACCTCCTCAAAGAATTCTAACAGATTTGTCAGGCATGACCTCCCCTTGATGAAACCATGCTGACTTTGCCCTATTTTACCATGCACTTCCAAGTATTCTGAAATCTCATCCTTAATAACGGACTCTAAAATCTTACCAACGACCGAGGTCAGGCTAATCGGCCTGTAATTTCCCGTCTTTTGCCTCACTCCCTTCTTAAACAGGGGGGTTACATTAGCGATTTTTCAGTCCTCTGGGACCCTCCCTGACTCCAGTGATTCCTGAAAGATCACCACTAACGCCTCCACTATCTCTTCAGCTATCTCCTTCAGAACTCTGGGGTATAATCCATCTGGTCCAGGTGATTTATCCACCTTCAGACCTTTCAGTTTTCCTAGCACCTTCTCCTTGGTAATGGCCACCATACTCACCTCTGCCCCCCGACTCTCTTGAACTTTGGGGATGTTACTCGTGTCTTCCACCGTGAAGACTGACGCAAATACCTATTCAGTTCCTCCGCCATTTCTTTGTTTCCCACTACTACTTCTCCAGCGTCATTTTCCAGCGGCCCAATGTCCACTTTTGCCTCTCTCTTACGCTTTATATATCTAAAAAAAAACTCTTGCAATCTTCTTTTATATTACTGGCTAGTTACTGGCTACCGACACCGCCCGTGATTGGGCCTTGACCGCGATTTCACGTTGGCTGGCCAATTAATGGTCAGCAGTGTGAAACGCGCGATGCAGTGGTCAGCGCTGCTGCGGTGGGAGCGGGAGGAGCCTGAGCGCGGAAGTTCGCGCATGCACGTGGGTGCACCCAGTAAAAGCTCCCTGAGGCACAGAGCTGCCTCAGGAAGCTGAAGATTTTCCAAATAAAAAATAAAGATATTAAAAATGTTAAAAAACATGTCACCTCATGTGACTCTATCACATGAGCAGGGACATGTTAGAGATGAGTGCAAAAAGATTATATACTTTTTTCAATCACTGGTCGAAACCTCATCCCGCACGTGGATGAAGTTTCTTCAAAAATGCAAAGGCCGCTTGGCCTTTTCGCCCGCCCGCCAACTGAACAGTTGGACGGGCAGCGAAAAATTTGAATCAATTATTTCATTAAGGGTCTTGATAGGCAGCTTAATTGTCGGCGGGCGTGCTGCTGACTCCCGCGTGTGCCTGCCAACCGAAATATCGCGCGGGTGTGCAATGACGTCGGGACGCTTGCCCGACATCGTCGTGTGTCGTTTTACGCTCATTCAGGTCAGGCACACGCCCACCCAACAAGTGCAATATTCAGCCCATAATGTCTGACTCTGCAGAGATCAACTACACTTGTGGTTCTGAATAGTTCCCCTCCTCCCCAACAATAACCTTCAACTCTCTAATTGTTAATCGCCATGTCCCAACATCAAACTGTACCTCGGGGAAAACAGCAGAGGTGCAAAATTGTTCAGCTGACAAAATTTGCCAATTCTACAGAAAATCCCACCCTCCCAACTGTCAAATGAAATTCCGCCATTCTGCCTCACCGCTGATTGAGTTGTCTGGTGCCCACACTTTGAATCATTTCTGGGTTATTTGCAAATGATAACACTGCGTGTATGTCAACATCAGAATGTTGTACATGCTTTTGTCAGCAAGTCAGTGTGACAGTGTATAAGGATTAATTGGATGATGATTCCTATCTGCAGTTTAACATTACACTCCTTCCAAATGCTACAACAGTAATTCACCAAGCTTACGCTGAAATTAGAGCTGCATTTTAGAAGTACCTGATTACCCAGTAAATGAGGTAGAGCATATTAAATATGTGTCATTCATTTTTTTAAAATCAGAAAACAAGATTCACAAAAATGTGGATGCAACATTATGATAAATCTGTTTGGTACTATAAAAATAGAAATATAAATAAAATGGACAGGTGAATAGTTAATAATTGATAAGCCCCTCCATTTATACTTGGTGGCTTTACAACTTGCTAAATCATTGATGACTGAGCTGAATTTTTGAATACATTAAACCCTTAATAAACAAACCCCATGCCTGCAGCCAAAATGCAGATATCTTCTTAAATAATATACAACAAAGTCTGGCTATATAATTCCTCAGAGAATTAGATTTACTTTGCAAATTTCAAAATATTCAAATATTATTCCCTATACAATGTCATCCAGAATCATTTCTTCAAGATTTGTAATGATGGAATTAGAAAATATACAGAACTACAAAACATTCTTCATGTAAAATACTGCGTGAAGAATTAATTTTAATAAAACCTATGTTCATGCCAAAGAAGCAAATTCAAGTATCTCATCCACATATTTTCACAATTTTTAAAATTACATTTAGGCTGTATATCTAAACAAGAAAACAGCAGCCACTTAATTTCTTTCCCTTCTTTCTCAATCAGTGTTCTCCTTTCTGCTCCTGTTCCTCTGGTAACTGGTCAATTCTTTGCTGGTGTATGTTTTGATGTGCACCCAGTGCCCTCATCCTAATGGCCATTATTCACCCGTGAACTTTTAAAGTGAGTGTCAGGAGGATATTTTCTCCATCGGGACATCATGTGGTGCATTTAGTCTCCATATCAGGTATTCCGTTGTACACTGTAGAAATGTCTTCCAGTTCTGAATTTTGTGCTGACAGAGAAAACAACAGGGCAACAGACAAGCGGGTTTAGGCCATACGACTCCTCGAGTCTGTTCTGCTATTCAGTAAGATTAAGGCTGATCAGCTACCTCAGCTCCACATTCTCGCCCAATTCCCCCTATCGCTGGATTCCTTGCGTGAACTCAAAACAAATACTGATCTCCAAGTGGGGCTCTGAAAACCAAGCCCAAAGCCAGCAACATCAGTGTTTTCCATATGATAAACCGATGCTCAAGTGCTGGTAAAACTAAATTTAATTCTAGCTTTTTAAGTGTTATGTCTGAGATGTGACTCTAAATGCAGGAATCAGACCACCAGTTCTTGAGGTTTTACATTAAACTAAAGGAAACATTTTATTAATTTACACAGGTTAGAATATATATACACATGGCTACAAATTACTACTGTCATAACTTTTAACAAATTCCCAAACTAATCTCTATTATGGCAACAGCAACCCATAGACTTATCCAAACACCAGGCAAAGCATTTTCACCTTGCAAATTCAAAATGAGGTTCTTTCACTTGGTTCCTGTAAAGCCAGTTGGAGGCTTACAGCTGCCTTTTGATCTCACATTGCCTCTGCCCTGCACACCCGAAAACTACTGAAGTTATACCTACCAGCCCCATTGAATGTTAATACTCAATGTATCAACAACCTCTGAACTAAACTTCTCTAACAATAAAACCCCTTTCATAGTACCAACTTTATTAGTGACATAAACATACTACCTGGTAGCTGCTAGAAAGCGTCAGTTTTCACCCCACTTCTTGAACGCGCTATTCCAAAAATGCAAATGCACACTATCTCTCTTACATATCAAAACTAGTACCCATCAAAACTAGTATCCATCAAAGCACCCAGACTAGCTGGCTTTAATCCAATTAAGACACACCCACAGACTAAACCTCTATTTTAAAAGAAAAGTATTTTCCAAAATATTATAGACATTAATAGCTTCATGACAGGGTTATTGTTTCCTTGGTGAAGATCAACCTGCGAGTGATTAATTTGGGGATTTGTTAAAAAGCTATTATAGCAGTAATTTGTAGCCATGTGTTTAATTTGTTGTTAAATTAATAAATGTTTAATTTAGTTTTATATAAAAACCATGAGACTTGGTGGTCTTATTCCTATTAAATTCAAAGTCTGCATCTTGAAATTGCAAAAATGGGTTCTGACAGTTGTTTCAAGTTTCCCTCTGGGATTTGCACAACTCAGCCTTTACCATCAGCTGTGTCATAATACCATCTGCCGTGGTGGGATTCGAACCCGGTTCCCCAGGGCATTACACCTATGTTTCTGGATTAGTCAGGAGGTGAGTTACCCACTACAAGATTCCTAGCCTCTAACCTGCTCTTGTATCCACAGTATTGCAGAAGTTGCAGTATATTGCCTGAGATGGGACTTATTTTTTTTAATCCTTCATGGGGTGTGGGCATAGCTGCCAAGGCCAGCATTCATTGTCCATCCCTAATTGCCCTCAAAAAGGTGGAAGTGAAGCTCTCTTTTTGAACCACTGCAATCTGTGTGGTAAAGGTACATCCCAGAGTGAGGTTAGGGAGGGAGTTCCAAGGAAGTGACCCAGTGACAATGAAGGGACGGTGGTATATTTCCAAGTGAGGGTTGTGTGTGACTTGGGAAGAAACTTGGAGGTGCTGGAGCTCCCATTCACTTGCTGCCCTCTTCTGTGAGGCGGAATACACGGGTTTAGGCGGCGTTGTGAAAGAAAATTGGTTCAGAAGGTTAGCATTCACAAACGTTTTCCACCAGATGTCAGCTGTGGCTCAGCGGCCGCACTCTCTCACCTCCGAGTCAGAAGGTTGTGGACTCAACTCCCACTCCAGGGACAAAAGCAAAACACTGCAGATGCTGGAAATCTGAAATAAAAACAGAAAATGCTGCAAATACCCAGCAGGTCAGGCAACATCTGTGGAGAAAGAAGCAGAGTTAACATTTCCGGTCAATGACCTTGCATTACGTTCTGCACTGTCAGAGGTGCGATGTTGGGCTGAGTTTTCCAGTCCCGGCAGTGGTGGGAGTCGGGGCAGGTGGGAGTGGAAAATCTGGAGTGAGCCCAAAAGTTGGATTTCTGTCAGCAGGAAAACAAGTCGGAGTTTTCCCCTGAGCACTTTCATGGCAGCTTAATGGTGGGTCAAATTTCCTGCTGATCCATGTTGGGAACCCCATTTGCATATATTAGCATATCATGAATGTTCATTAAAAACTCAACTAGCCGGAATCACATTGTCTCTCCTAATTACATGCCGCACCAGCGGGAAATTACACCGGTCGGATTCACAACTGGATGTAAGAGGCACACACCTGTCAACCTTCACTTCACTTGTGACTTCGAGGTGCGTACAACATTGAAAACCCACCAGCAATAGCGCTGCTGCCCTCTCTCACCAGCTCTCAGACTCATCATCGCTGCTAAAGCTGCTCTCTCAGGCGAGGTGGGGTTCGCAGACAGGGCTGTTCACACTGGGTGCTGCAGGGTGCAGGGAGAGCTGTTCACACTGGGTGCCATGGGGTGCAGACAGGGCTGTTCGCACTGGGTGCTGTGGGGTGCAGGCAGGGCTGTTCACACTGGGTGCTGCGGGGCGCAGGGAGAGCTGTTCGCACTGGGTGCTGCGGGGTGCAGGGAGAGCTGTTCACACTGGGTGCCATGGGGTGCAGGGAGAGCTGTTCGCACTGGGTGCTGTGGGGTGCAGGGAGAGCTGTTCACACTGGGTGCTGCGGGGTGCAGGGAGAGCTGTTCGCACTGGGTGCTGTGGGGTGCAGGGAGAGCTGTTCACACTGGGTGCCATGGGGTGCAGGGAGAGCTGTTCGCACTGGGTGCTGTGGGGTGCAGGGAGAGCTGTTCACACTGGGTGCTGTGGGGTGCAGGGAGAGCTGTTCACACTGGGTGCTGTGGGGTGCAGACAGGGCTGTTCACACTGGGTGCTGTGGGGTGCAGACAGGGCTGTTCACACTGGGTGCTGTGGGGTGCAGGCAGGGCTGTTCACACTGGGTGCTGTGGGGTGCAGACAGGGCTGTTCACACTGGGTGCTGTGGGGTGCAGGCAGGGCTGTTCACACTGGGTGCTGTGGGGTGCAGGGAGAGCTGTTCACACTGGGTGCTGTGGGGTGCAGGGAGAGCTGTTCACACTGGGTGCTGTGGGGTGCAGACAGGGCTGTTCACACTGGGTGCTGTGGGGTGCAGACAGGGCTGTTCACACTGGGTGCTGTGGGGTGCAGGCAGGGCTGTTCACACTGGGTGCTGTGGGGTGCAGGCAGGGCTGTTGACACTGGGTGCTGTGGGGTGCAGGCAGGGCTGTTCACACTGGGTGCTGTGGGGTGCAGACAGGGCTGTTCACACTGGGTGCTGTGGGGTGCAGGCAGGGCTGTTCACACTGGGTGCTGTGGGGTGCAGGAAGAGCTGTTGACACTGGGTGCTGTGGGGTGCAGGCAGGGCTGTTCACACTGGGTGCTGTGGGGTGCAGGCAGAGCTGTTCACACTGGGTGCTGTGGGGTGCAGGGAGAGCTGTTCACACTGGGTGCTGTGGGGTGCAGACAGGGCTGTTCACACTGGGTGCTGTGGGGTGCAGGAAGAGCTGTTGACACTGGGTGCTGTGGGGTGCAGGCAGGGCTGTTCACACTGGGTGCTGTGGGGTGCAGGCAGGGCTGTTCACACTGGGTGCTTCACATGCCGTGCTCCTGGGGGTGGCTGGTCCAGTATTGGCTGCAGACGGGATAGTCATGGGGCAGAATCATCCCAGATTAGCACAAAGTCCAGTAGCGTGCGGGTAAAACGATGTTTTCCCTGCTGGCTGCAATGGTGGGTTTTCGCGCTGTATCGTCCCAAACCCGCCACATTAATTATGCATTCTAGGGAAACACGACGTTTCCATGGCGAACGGGCTCTCATTCACCTGCCACACCATCACCTCGCTGCTTCATCACGTCAGGCACCATGTTTAAAGTCTAGCCGCACGCACACATCTCAGCGCTTCCAGCCCACGACTACTGCAGGGAAGATGTCCACGAGAGGCAAAGAGACTGCAGCCCACAGGTTTAGTGACGCACAGCTCATATCCTCATCCCATCCATGGCTCCACACACCACACAAACATTCCACACAATGCCATGTGTCCTGCTCACACTCTCTCCATCTGTTTTCGTGCAGGAGAACTGCTGAGGAAGAGGTTTTTATGACAATCAACAATGGTTTCACAGTCATCATTGGGCTTTTAATTGGAGATATTTATTGAATTCAAATTCCACCATCTGCTATGGTGGGATTATAACCTGGGTCCCCAGGTCTCTGGATTACCAGTCCAGTGACAATACCACTATGCCACCGCCTCCCCCTTGACCAACACCCTCAGCCAGACAGTCCCTCAGCTCCATCCAGGTCCTCACCTCCAGCCAGGAGGGCACCTCCTGCATTGAAGAGCTGGAAATAAGCAGCCTGGAAGACCCATCACAGCGCTTACCCACACCATGCACCAGCGCAGGGACACAAACCTCGGTGGGACCTGGATCTAGAGCAGGCTCGGGTTTACAATCTGGTGGTCACCACACGGACACGTGTTTTCAGCAAGAGGAGGCAGGTTCAGCCGAGCTCCCCAGCACTCGGAGGACTGTTGGGGAAGAGGCATCGGTGAGGTCCGATCAGATGATGAACCTCTGGATTCAGCCTTCCAACTCATCCTGGAGAGTCAGCAGAAGGCGGGAGAACATCACGCAGAGCTGTTGGAAGCCCTCAACAAAGAGGTACGTGAGTCGGAGGAGTGCGTCCGCCTGCTCTCTGATGAAGTGGTCCCCACATGTGCACCTATGGAGGTCTCCATGAGGAGGATGGCGGTCACCATGGAGACCTTGGTTCAGCAGAACACGGAGATATGTGCAGGCCTGCACTCCATCGCGGGAGCCATGGGTGAGGTCCTGCAGTGGCAACGCGAGAGAGAAACGGGGCGCCTCAAAGTCCCATCAGATGCTCCTTCCCCTTAAGCAGGTCCCCTTTGCCTGTAAGAGAGAGAACAGAGATTTAGTTCATGAGCGGAAAGAATACAACATTGCATATCACTCGCTGTGAACATCAGGATGTGATCAACTCATGGTGGGCTCCTACCTACTGGGTTACAGGGGGAGGCTAATCTCACCTTCACCACAGGAGCAACCCCCGTCCTCTCCTGCCAACTCAGCTGCCTCCTCCTCAGGGTGAGTGAGCTCCTGGATGATCGCTGTCCCTCCTCCCCTCTGGGATCTCTCCCTCCTGTTGTGGGCCAGCCTGACCTTCATGAAGACAAAAAGATGGAATGTGATGACAGGGATGGAGGAGAGGTTGGGGAGCGGCATTCCTGCTCTGTGTGCTGAGCCCTCCCCAGTAAGGGCTGAAGATGCTGTCTGTACAGGGCGATAGATGAGATGGCAGTGATGTTAAGGTGTTCATGCGACATCCAGTGATGATATCTTTTCCGCTGTTAGTCTGTGAGATCCCTGAGGAGTTTAGTCTTTTGAATGCCTGATGTTATTATGAGAGTGTGAGTTTGGAGTGAGCAGAAGGTTGTCTTACCCTAGCGGAGGAGATTAGATCAATCAGCTTCTTCCTGCACTGCAGGGCATTTTTTTTTGGGTCCCAATGGCACAGACCTCAGCTGCGACCCCCTCCCGGTCCGGTGGGGCGAGGTGAGGTTGGTGGACCTCCTGGTTCCATTCCTCAGGAAGAGGACATAACGACATTTGCAGACAGCATTGAGGAGAGCCTCCAGGGAGTGGTGGCTGAACCCTGGGGGTCATGCCATCTTTCTCCTGGGGGCCATCTCAGGGAATCCGGATGACACAGCTGGAGTGCAGAGCGTGAATGTGTGTGACCGTTTTGATGTCCGCCTCACCACGCGGTTCGGTGAGCAGCTCGCCAATGCATAATTAACGAGGTTCCGAGCGTACAATTGGGCAAGAGAACCCACCCTGCCGCCCTATGGGAAATACGCCACTTACCCAGCCCACCACCACACTTTGTCACCAGAATGGAAAATTCCAGCTGTTGTTTCGGAGGAGGTGTTACACTGAGGTCCTGTCTTCCCTCTCAGCTGGGCTAAAGATCCCAGGGCATTATTGAAGAGCAGGAGAGCCGTTCCTTTTGTTCTGCCCAATATTTATCTCGAAATAAACATCACTTAAAAGAGCAGATTATCACATCGCTGTATGTGGGGTTTTGCTACGTACAAATTGGCTGCCCAGTTTCCTATATTACAAAAGTGACTACACTTATTCAACAAGTGCTTTATTGGCTGTAGCGTTCTTTGGAACATTGTGAAAGGTGCTTTATAGTAAAATCAGGCGCGATGATGTCGGGCGGAGCTCCCAACGTCACCATGGAAGGTGGGGGCGCAGCAAAATCAACTGCGGGCCCACCAACCTGTCAATGGCCAACTGAGGCCATTAACAGGATCATTAGAACAATTAAAGGACCTGCCCGTCCAACCTTAAGGTCGGCGGACAGGCCAGGAGCCCCAGCGGCAAATAGAAAATACATGAAACCTCATCCAGCGGCAGGATGAGGTTTCATGTAGGGTTTTAAAAATTTTAATAAAGTTGCTATGGAAATTATGAACATGTCCCAACTCATGTGACATTGTCACATGAGGGGACATAGAAGGGAAATGTTTTTTTTCTATTTTTAATATTGTTGCAAGTTGAGGCGATCTCCCTGAGGCTGCACTTAGCCTCAGGGAGATGTGCGCTCTGTCGTGCGCATGCGTGAAAGAGCGCACTCTCGATTTTAGGGATTCCAACCCCGCCCGCACAGGGAGTGCATAGTGCTTCCCGCCGGACGTCATGCTGGGCAGCCCTTGATTGGCCCGTCTGCGCAAAATGGCAGCGCGGCCCCAATTGCCGGTGGCGATCGGGTCCGCGCCCACCCGCGATTGGGTCAGCTCCACCTGCCCGACAAACAGAAAATTCAGCCCCATGTCTTTAAACTAACTTTTATAAATCACATCCACTGGAATAGAAATGCATTTCTACATCTTATTACCTTCTCATGGGCTTCCTGGCTAACATTCCCAATTTAATGTAAAACAGTGTTGTCTTCCAATAACCAGACTGTCAACCAGAATGTCTTCTGATGCAGATGCAATATTTTATCCCCAACTGTGAGAGGAAATTAATCCTGTGAGGCAGTGGAAACCTGCCTCTCCTCATTAACATGCTGCCTGAGAATCACTGTGGTTTTCGGTATGTTTTTTTTGCTTTGTTGGCTTGTATCCCGCTATTCAGCAGGAATAAAGGAAACACATAAGAAAGTGTTCATGTTTCAGGAAAAGAGTGCCTGAATGTCCAGCTTGGAGGTTAAAATGCCACCTTCTCTTTACAAAATGGCACCCCTTGACATGTACTAATTTGAGGGGGGTGGGAAAAGAAAGTCATGTGTCTTTTTGGGAGGAGAGACTTGCCCACTATTGCCCTGCCACCCATTTCTTGACCCCACAGAGGAGCAAGGCACTCAAAGGCTTCATGAGGGAGGCAATGAGAATTCAGTGCAACATGGTGCAGGAGGACCAACGTATTTAAGGTAAACTTGACATTACCTTGGGGTTTTTTTCCAGTGGGGTAACTGTGTACATCAACAACATTGGTCATTCTACACTGAATTGATGGACAATACACGTGAATGAATGCCTTGTTTGCCAGAGCAGATTGGTTACGTCAATTCTCCCCATGGGCTTCAGGGGCAGGGCTAAACATTAGGGGCAGAATTCTACGCCTCGCGGGCGAGCGGCGCCCGGCCCAATCGGGCGTCAATCAGCGCAAGAAGACATCAGGCGAGCGTCCCGACATCATCCCACAAGCGCGGGATCTTCAGGTCAGCGGGCACGCACAGATGTCGGAGCCGTGCCCGCCATCAATTAAGAAGCCACTTAAAGCCACCAAAAAATGAAATAAGCCCGATTTTACCTTGCCCATGCAATTTCGTGCTCGTTGCACGGGCAAAACGGGCAGGAGGGCAGCCCACGGTTTGCAAAACCTCATCCAAGGGCGGGGTAAAAAGGGTCAGCAGCATTGCCAGTGTGAGGAGTGAGGAGTTTAGGAGATAGTTTGCTGCTGGTTGCTTATTTGAACTTCATCTTGTTCTGAGCTTCATTCTTAGCATTTCCAGGCTTCATTTCAGGACTCATTGGTGTCCAAGGCCCCTGGTGGATTCAGACCATGTGAACCCTTCCAGCTATCAGACAGCCTTCCCTTACCCTGGGAATGGGGGTTGTGGTCTCCGCTGGAGGCACCTCCTCTGAGGAGGAAGAGAGGGGCAGAAGGGAGAGGAGGCCAGGTGTCCCTATGCAGGGGAGGGACCTGTGGGAGGAGGGGCGCAGGCACAAGGGGCGCAGGGCCAGATGGTAGTCCAAGGCAAAGAGGCCGCAGAAGATGCCACTATCCTGCTGCCAGGGTTTACAGGCAGCAATGCAGCTACCTCAATATGTCCGAGATGCAATACTGAAGGAGGCTCTGCCTCTCCAGGGAGACAGTGACCTCCATCTGTCAGATGATTGGGCCTGAGATCAGCTCCGACTGTGTGGGTGGACACCCTATGCCAGTCACAGTGGTCCTCAACTTCTATTCTTCTAGCTCTTTCCAGGGATCAGTGGGGGATCTGTGTGGAGTGTCCCAATCAGCTGTCCACAGTTGTGTCAAGCTGGTGATAGAAGCTCTGTTCAGGCGGGTAATGACATTTATTCATTTCCATACGGACGAGGCCAGCCAGGCTGAGCGAGCCTGAGGGTTTGCAGCGTCTCTGGCTTCCCCCGTGTCCAGGGTGCTATAGACTGTACACATGTGGCCATCAAGGCACCAGCAGGTGAGGCTGGTGCCTTCATCAACAGGAAGGGCTTCCACTCCATGAACGTGCAGATAGTGTGTGATCACAGGATGCTGATTCTGCAAGTCTGTGCAAGGTACCCAGACAGCTTCCACTACGCCTACATCCTCAGACACTCCCAGGTGCCGGGGCTCTTCAGTGCTCCAGCCCGGCTGGATGGATGGCTGCTGGGTGACAAGGGCTATCCCCTCAGAAGGTGGCTCATGACGCCTCTCTGCCATCCAAGAACAGAGGCAGAGCAGCGGTACAATAGGGGTCATGCCTCCACAAGGGCGGTGGTAGAGAGGAACATAGGTCTTCTGAATATGCGCTTCCGATGCCTTAACCATTCAGGGGAGCACTACAATACCCTCCAGAGCGGGTGTCACTGATAGTGGTTGCATGCTGTGCTCTCCACAATTTGGCATTGGCAAAGGGGGACCCACTGGAGGAAGAGGATCTTGACATAGCTGCACAGGCCACAGAGGATGAATGCAGTGGTAGGTCAGAAGAGAAGCATGGTGAGGAGAATGCTGAGGGCGAGGAGGCAGACATCTGTATCCTTCAGGGAGGCAGGGACATCAGGGATGCCTTGATCCAACGCTCCTTCAGATCATCTGCCAAAGATCAGCTTCCACCTCATTGCCAGGGCTGCAGCCTCCATCCCGGTGTCTGAAATGACCCTTTCATTTGAACCCAAAGTCCACTCAGTGCCTGTGCAATAAAGCTTAGAGCCACTCACATTCAGCATTACATACTGGTGTACCCCACACCAAAAAAATAAAAAGGCAAAGCATACACAGGCTGTTATGACAAAAACAAATTTATGCCATTTTCAAAATCCAAACAAATTAACATAACCTTCTCTTGTCTTCATTCCCAGACCAGTAACCATAAGTAAAACATTACAGAACAGAAGATCACCCATGACCAGTCCCTCTTGTGCTCATGGTGCCTTAAACTTGTGTTTACGAGTGTTACATCTTGGTCCCCATCGCCCCCACGCCGTTCCCTCCCCTCCCATGACCCTCACTGGCACCGGCACTGGAGACAGCTGCTGACTCTGCTGTCCTGTCGGCCTTCATGATCTTGATGGTCGTCCTCTGGCCAGTGGAGCCTGTACTAGCCCCGCCTGGGAGAGAGCAGCCAGTGCCACGGCTGGCATCTCCCCAGTCATCGCAGCCTCATCAGATGCCACGGTCACTGGCAGAGGGGCGGAGGTGCTGCTGCTGTCATCCAGAGCGCCCTGAGAGGAGCCCGGAGAGATGACAGGCAGCTCGAGCACCAACTTAAGGTCACTCTGGACCACCCCACTCACCATTGATGGGCGGGCACCTAACAGGGATACTGGGTGCCTCATCCATCTCTCACACTGGCACTAACCACCTGAGGTCAGTACCTGTATGAGGGCTGCAGGTTCGAGCGCAACCCTAGGAACCCCTGATTCTGTCCCTGGAGCTGCCTCTCCATGAGAGTCGCTACTCTCTCAATAGAGGAGGCAGTGCGCTCGGACATGAGGGTCAATGCAGTATTCACAATCCACATGGACTCTTCCACAACAGAGACCATGGCGCGCACATCAGATCCTCCAGTACATCCTGTTGGACATCCAGCATCTGCCACCTAATGGACGACTCCAGAGGCTCATCACCTGCCTTCAGGTCAGCATCATCCTGGTCTCCAGCAGTCCTCCGACTGCCGGCGCCCTGGGCACTCTCTGCCTCCGCCTGCTTCTCAAGCGAGTGTGAAGTGCCCTCACAGCTGTGCTCCGACATTCTAGCTGAAGATCTAATGCCCACCGAGGTGTTGGTATCTGAGCCGGTGCCTGGTCCAGAGAGCAGGTGTAAAGCAGGTGCAGCTGAAGCCCGGCGGTCCTCTGGCATCAGGGGTGGCTCTTCCAGGTCCTGAGAATGAATGCGTGGAGGCGAGTCTAAGGGAGAACAACGACATGTCATTAGTTTGAGTTACCACACTGTCACTGTGCATGCCTGGCATCCTGGTGAGACCACGGAGATCTGCATCATGGTGCCATCGTCTTTCAATGATCAGTGGGGACTCTGGTTTTGAGGCTCCCATTAATGAAGAGACTACACAACAATGTTTGCACCACCTGAAACTCTCATCTCTGTGCACCGCGCTCTTACCTTCGTCTGGCACCTTCGTGACTGGCTGACCGAGGTGAGTGGCGGCTCTCCAGCTCCAAGGCGTCCTGGTCAAGTCCGGATAGGATTAGGAGGTTTGGGGGGACCTCCGCCTGTCCTCAACCTCTCTATGTTGTTATGGCTCATCTTCTCCTGATAGGACAAAAGAGCATTGATTAGACCCCTCTCTACCTGCAACACCATTGCAGCCTGGCCAACCCCAGCTGAGGAGCACCTCGCAGGGCACATCCGAGTCGTGGCCCTCGAGCTGCAAGGCACTCAGTCCAGGCAGCCAGGGCTCACCCCCTTGGCCAGCTCTGGCGTGATTGGTAGTTGGCACTCAGACTCTATCACCCCTGAGCTCCTTGGGCAGGGACAGCCAGACCTTAACACTTCTCCACACTGATCCACGCCAACACGGTACTCACCCTTGCCGAGTGCAGCAGGTCGTTAAATCTTTTGCAGCACTGCACCCATGTTCTCTGCACCACGTCGTGGCTGCTGACCTCGGCTGTCACCTCCTCCCAAGCTCTTTTTGCCAGATGTGGTGGCCTCCTCCTTCCATCTCTGGGACGAGGGTGTCCCTCCTGGCAGCCCCCTCCTCCAGGAGGACTGCGAGGCACTCACCCGAAAACAGGCGAGCCGAATGCCCACCCAACCTGCCCTCCCGCCTGGCGTCTCCGGCCGCACTTGAGGCCATAGCTTCGGTCTTCAGGAAGCAGAAAATATATTCTTCCCTGGCAGCCTTCATGGAGCTGCCTTTGCCATTTTTAAACCGCCTGCTGGGTTGCCATGGAACCCGGTGGCTGACAGACCCCAGTCCCCGACCAGCCCTTCCCGACCATTGGGAAGACACCTTTCATGCTGGGCCTTAATTGGCCAGAGTGAAATCTTGGTCGGAGATTGATCGCAGGCGCCGGCCCATTTCCCGACCGGTCTCGGGCCCTCCGATCACGTGTGCCCACCTGCCAAGGGTAAAATTCAGGCCTAGGTTCTCATTAAAAAGAGCAGGATGTTTAAATATTCTGCCAGTCATTGCTGGCACCAATGTCCTACTGCTCAACCAATGTCCAGCTTGTATCTGACCATTAACACAGAATTCTGCAAGCTAAGGCTTGATTTCTAGGCAACAGTCCTGATTTATTCATTTTACATTAGTTCACCATCATTTGTTAATACTCAGTGAGTTAAAAAGTGGATTGGGGGTGATTAGACCAACCACCTGCTGCTGTCTTGGCCTATGGTCCTGGTGTAAGGGCCTGAGGACACTTTCTTCTACCTTATTTGCAGAGACAGAAGACAAAGTATTGTGAGCCAGTCCTCAGAACCACTTAATTCACAGGAGCTTTTACCAAACTGTGAGCAGTCGATGTGTGCAAGCATGCACATCAACGGTGTGTGAGTAAACAGGATTGAGTGTAAAAGAAACAACGGCCTGAATCTTACGTTCATCGGACGAGCGTGACCAGCGAAATGCGCTTCCGCCCATGATTGGCTCCCAAACACAATTTCGCAATGATTGGCCAATTAACGGCCAGCGAGTATGGAAGGTGAGCTGAGAATGCCTCAGCGCTGCCGCGAGTTGTGGGGGGAGTGGGAGGGAGGGAGTGGGAAGAGGGAGAGCACCAACAAAAGTGAGGGTGCAGGTGGGCGCTTCTAGCGAGCTCCCTGAAGGCAGAGAGCTGCTGCGGAGCCGTCTCAGGGAGCTACAGACCCGGACAGATTAAATGGCAAGAAAAAAAATGCACCAAACTGTGTCTACTCAGCACATTCAAGCACCTGACAGCAGAACTCAAAATACATCAGCCCCCAGATACCTTTTATTATTATATTTCACCCCGGACCACTTCATCCCGCCCTGGATCGAGGTTTCAGCGAAAATGTAAAGGCCGTCTGGCCAATTGGCCCATCCACCAGCCGTAAAAGTGGACGGGCCACGTAAAATCAATTTCAATTGCCTCCTTAATGGGCTTAATTATTGGCATCTGTGCTTCCGACTACCTCACTCGCCCGCCGAGCAAAATATCGCGCAAGCATGCGACGATATCAGGATGTACACCCGTCGTCTTCTCGTGCAATTTCACGCGCTGTCGGGTCAGGCGTGCGCTCACACAACCAGCGTAGAATTCTGGCCATAATTCTATTTTGACCTCAAGCATGAGCCATGTCCCCTCCTTCTGAATCTCCTGCCTGATCCTCCAATTCCCAACCCGAAATTTCCTCCGATGGAGTCAGAAGATTCCAGATTGCTTGTCCTCTTCCTGATTTAGACACTTACCTCCTGTTTGGATCCAACCTTCCCCCATAGAAGCAGAAATATACATTGATTCTGTGAAATGATGAAGTATACAGAAATGTTCCATTATCTCACTGCAGTTTATTGAAACTCCAGAGTATATAGTCCCTACCATTCGTCTTTGGCCATGGATAGAACCTCTCCACGTTTTCCATTCTGCGCTGCTGGAGATTTCTACAACGTCCATCGCCATGGGCTTTCAGACTAATATTCCCAATTTAGTTTAAATAACAATGAATTAAGTATTTTTGTCCTGTGGGATTATGCCCAGTCTAGATTGGGGCTGCTCCAAGATCTTGCTTAGAATTGGGGATCAGGAGAGAAGTATCAGAGAAAAAGAACAGAGGGAGAATTTTCTCCCCGTTGGGCGGGCCGGCCAGGAGCAGGCGTGGGCGGACGCGGAGCCGATCTGGAGCATGTGCGCGACAGAGCGCAGAAATCTCCTTGAGGCACGGAGCTACCTCAGGGAGATTAATTTCATTATGAAAAATTGAAAAAAAGAAAAAATAAAATTATTCAGACATGTCCCCTCCTGTGGCACTGTCACTGGGACATGTTTATGAATTTTTGAAAAACATTTTTATTTGATTAATAAATCCTTCATGAAACCTCATCCCACCCGTGGGTAAGGTTGCATGAAAAATGCGAAGGCCGCCTGGGGTCTTCGCCTGCCCCCCGCCAACCTTAAGGCTGGATGGGCAGTCCTGACAATTACTTCAATTAGTTTATTATGGCCTTAACAGGCCTTTGACAGCTCAGCGGGTGCACAGCCAACTCTGGTGGGCGCCCGCCGAACTAAAGATTGGAATGACGCGCGATGACATCGGGACGCACGCCGGAAGTCAACGCGCATCATTTGGCCGCCACACGCAGAACATCAGATTCTGCCCCGGGAGTCAGAAGTGAAAGTGTAATATTGCCTTCCATCCCACCGTGCCACCCAGTCTCCCGAAGGTTACATCTTTAACATTCAATCAGGTCACATCCACCACACTCTCCAATATGAACATCATAATGTTGCAGAGCGCAGGTACTTCAACATTTTGGAAAACTGATAAAATGATGCTGAGGCCTAAAAGGGTTAAATAAGATTTCAAATAAATTGTTCTTCTGTTGTTTGCTGCCTGTGGTTTTCTGTCTCCCTGAGCTTCCCCCTGTGGAATTAATATTAGAAGGATACATATGGAGAGAGTGCAAGCCAAGCTATATGCATCTATTGTGATGGCGTCTAGACACCTGCATGAGGAAATGCATTCTTTTTATGTTTATTCAGTCAGCTGTGTCAAATAGTAATCTGTCTTGTGGTGCATAAAGAATGAGGGTGGATTTTTAGAAAGAACATTTACATTTGATGATAAATAAAGATTTTTTTTTAAAAGAAAGGGAATCACAATTTCAATTAAAAGGCTGAGCTTTAATGTTGTCTAAAGCTTGTCTATAAAGGCCACAAAGATGGAAATTATGCATTTTTTATGGCATGTAGTGAAAAAAATTCTCTTTATTATAACTGTGATAACAGTTAGGCTATAGGATTTAGATATGGAGATTGTCTAATTGCTTGATTTATTAATGCTGCCCCCCTCCTCCCCTGCTATAATCCTCCTATCAGTGCGGCCATGTGTCTACATATACATTTTTCATCTGAGAGAAGGGTACTTTTCTCTTCTGATATTATTGTCACTTTGCACAGGCGATAAGCCTGTGTTTTGGAACATAAAACAGAACAATTACTTTGTTTCTCAAAAATAAGCTGTGTTGACCTCATGATATATTCCACAATCTCCAAGAGAAATTCTCATTCACTTATTCAGCTGAGGTTTGCCAAAGTCCTCCCATTCCTGCCCATGTTGTCCACTGATTATTGCCCATGAATCCATGTCCGTTGCAGCACTGTATCAACATGTATCCATTATGTTAACTGATTTTTAATAAGGCTTTCGGTAAATTTTATGAAAAGATAATTGCTTACAAAATATAATCTTACTTTCATAAAATTGTAGTTCTTTCCACATAACTTTAAAACCATATACTCAACATGCAATCATCAAACTTAGGTATAGAAGATATAGATAAACTCAACTCTTTATGTCATCTTTTGCCTCTTCACTCATACATGTCTGTGAACATGTCAGTATTAAACTGAAGCAAAACATTTGTCACATATTGCTAAGACTCTGATGATAATCAAGTCTATATTCACTTGTATGTGATAGGGGGTAAACACAGTTCTTATATCCTTGTCATAGAGGGAGTTGTCAGAAAAAAATAGTGTGAATCTAATAAACATGTTATAATCTTAAAGGGCTGGGCAGTATCTTAATGGAAGTTAGCTTGGTGTCTGTTCTGCTAGTAAGGAATAAGAGTTCAGTTGACCATCTGTCTGATTTTGAGCTAGACATTAAGTCTTAGGGGTAGCCTTCTACTAATTTTGAAAATTAAGTAGGAAGAAACAAATGTTCACCTTGTCTCATAAATATATATACATAACCTTTTTAATACACCACTCCTATCTAGTGGACTGGGCAAAATATGGTTACTCCAGAGAAGAACCATGCATAATTTTCTTTATGAAGATTTCACATGCAAGTGACAATGGTGTGTTTCCCTGTAATTTATGTGAATGTGCAATGAGTTTGTAAGGAGCTTGCATAAACTTATTCATAAACATGGTGACCTTTTCAAATAAACCGTTGGACAAGTCTACAGCAAGAAATGCTTCTTTGTAACTGAATCATCAATATTGATTGACAAGTAGAGAAAAAAGAGCAGCTTCAAAGATTATAGGAAAGAAGATAGCTCCAAACTAAACTAGCATGAGCTGAACCAGTCACAATCTATGGATAACCTTCTATTTTATAACCAATTTTCTGGAAATGTTTTTCAAAATTCACTTATTTTCATCAAAGGCAAAGAAAAGCCTTTTATAGAATCTTTTCTCCCTCAAAAATCCCCAAACACTTCATTATTCTGTAGGTACATGTAACAGCCATTTTGCACATAACAAACTCACAGAAACAGCAATGAGCTGATTGCCTAACTGATTTCTTTTTGGTGGTCCCGGTTGAGGGAAGAACGTTGGCCGGAGCACACACAAAGCTCCATGTTCTTCCGTCAATAGTGTCATAGGATCTTCAACACCCAACTGAACCAACAGAAGGTGCCTCAGTTTAATGGCTTATCTGAAGCATGCCACTCCATCTGTCCCAGTACTCCAATGAAGTGTCAACATAGATTATTTTCTCAAATTCTGGAGGGGGCTTGAACTCATCACCCCTGATTGAGAGGCAATTGTGCCAAACTGATTCCTTACCATGTTGAGAATTTAGGACAGATGCCAGAAGATATCTCCTTGCACAACATATGTGAACAAAAGCCGGAATGGGTTGACAGAAAGAGTACTTCAAGAAAAAGATGATGCTGTTAAGGTTGGTATTCCAACAACATCAAATGACCTATGGGCCTTCCTCATCTGTATGGTCCTTGCACATATATTTAAAAATTGATGCTCTGTTTGCAAATAATTGCTTTTATGACAGTCATAAAATATTGCTATTTAAACATGTGTCCAAAATTCTGTGGTGGTGGTGCTTAACTCATGAAAAATAATTCCTGATTTACATGTGGCCTAAGGTTTGCACTCGTACCTCCAAATTCTACAGCTTAGATGTTCTCTATGATAGTTTTACTGTCTCTTTTAAAACTCCACTGTTGTGATGTTTCGAATAATCTGCAGATTAGTAAAGGTAAGAGTGTTATACCTGTTCAGAATACAGATGGATGCTATGAAGGAGATCATTTTATATTCATTCAGGGGATGTGGGTGTCGCTGGCTGGGCCAGCATTTATTGCTCATCCTTAATTGCCCTTGAGAAGGTGGTGGTGAGCTGCCTTCTTGAACCACTGCAGTCCATGTGGTGTAGGTGCACCCACAATGCTGTTAGGGAGGGAGTGCCAGTATTTTGACCCAGCGACAGTGAAGGAATGAGGATATATTTCCAAGTCAGAATGGTGAGTGGCTTGGAGGGGGATTTCCGGGTGTTGATGTTCCCAAATATCTGCTGCCCTTGTCCTTCTAGATGGTAGGGGCCCTGGATGGTGTCAAGCTTCTTGAGTGTTGTTGGAGCTGCACTCATCCAGGCAAGTGGAGAGTATTCCATCATACTCCTGACTTGCGCCTTGTAAGTGATGCACAGGCTTTGGGGAGTCAAGAGGTGAATTACTACTTGCAGGATTCCTAGCATCTAACCTACTCTTGTGGCCACAGTATTTATATGGGTGGTCCAGTTCAGTTTCTAGTCAGTGGGAGTCCCCAGAGATTGGGTATTCAGCGATGAATCAGTCATTAAATGTCAAGGGACGATGGTTAGGTTCTCTTCTGTTGGAGATGGGCATCGCCTGGCACTTGCGTAGTGTGAATGTTACTTGCCACTTGTCAGCCCAAGCCTGGATATTGTCCAGGTCTAGCTGTATTTTTGACATGGACTGCTTCAGTATCTGACGAGTTGTCTATGGTGCTGAACATTATGCAATCATCAGCAAACATCCCCACTTCTGACCTTATGATGGAAGGAAGGTCACTGATGAAGCAGCTGAAGATGGTTGAGCCTAGGACTCTACCCTGAGGAACTCCTGCAGTGATGTCCTGGAACTGAGATGATTGACCTCCAACAACCACAAACATCTTCCTTTACGCTAGGCAAGACTCTAACCAGTGGCAAGTTTTTCCCCGATTCCCATTGACTCAGGTTTTGCCAGGGCTCCTTGATGCCACACTCGGTCAATTGCTACCTTGATGTCAAGGGCAGTCACTCTCACCTCACCTCGGGAGTTCTGCTCTTTTTTACATGTTTGAACCAAGGCTGTAAGAAGGTCAGGAGCTGAGCGGCCCTGGCGGAACCCAAACTGAGCATCAGTGAACAGGTTATTGCTAAGCAAGTGCCGCTTGATAGCACTGTTGACGACACCTTACATCACTTCATTGATGATCAAGAGTAGACTGATGGGGCTATAATTGGCTGGGTTGGATTTGTCCTGCTTTTTGTGAACAGGACATACCTGGGCAATTTTCCACATAGCCAGGTAAATGCCAGTGTTGTAGCTGTACTGGAACAGCTTGGCTAGGGGCATGGCAAATTCTGGAGCACTTCAGTACTATTGCTGGAATATTGTCAGGTCCCATAACCTTTGCAGTATCCAGTGCCTTCATGTGGAGTGAATTGAATTGGCTGAAGACTGGCATCTGTGATGCTGGGGACCTCAGGAAGAGGCCGAGATGGACCATCCACTCGGCACTTCTGGCTGAAGATTGTAGCAAATGCTTCAGCCTTATCTTTTGCACTGATGTGGTGGGCTCCTCCATCATTGAGGATGGGGATATTTGTGGAGCCTCCTCCTTCAGTGAGTCATTTAATTGTCCACCACCATTCACAACTGGATGTAGCAGGACTGCAGATTTTAGATCTGGTCTGCTGGTTGTGGGTTTGCTTAGCTCTGTCTATCACTTGCTGTTTATGCTGTTTGGCACACAAATAGTCCTATGTTATAGCTTCACCAGGTTGCCACCTCATTTTTCGGTATGCCTGGTGCTGCTCCTGGCATGCCCTCCTGAACTCTTCATTGAACCAGGGTTGATCCTCTGGCTTGGTGGTAATGGTAGAGTGGGAGATATGCTGGGTCATGAGGTTACAAATTGTGGTTTGAGTACAATTCTGCTGCTGCTGATGGCCCACAGCACCTCATGGATGCCCAGTCTTGAGTCACTAGATCTGTTCAAAATTTAGCCCATTTAGCATAGTGGTAATGCCACAAAACACAATGGAGCGTATCCCGAATATGAAGACAGAACGTCGTCTCCACAATGACTGTGCGGTGGTCACTCCTACCAATATTGTCATGGACAGCTGCATCTGCGACAGGTAGATTGGTGAGGGTGAGGTCAAGTACGTTTTTCCCTCTTGTTGGTTCCCTCATCACCTGCCGCAGACCCAGTCTAGCTAGCAGCTTTGCCCTTTAGGACTCGGCCAGCTCGGTCAGTAGTGGTGTTACTGAGCTACTCTTGGTGATGGACATTGAAGTCTCCCACCCAGAGTATATTCTGTGCCCTTGGCACCCTCAGTGCTTCCTCCAAGTGGTGTGCAACATGGAGGAACACATTCATCAGCTGAGGGAGGGCGGTACATAGTAATCAGCAGGAGGTTTCCTTGCCCATGCTTGACCTGATGCATGAGACTTCATGGGGTCCAGAGTCAATGTTGAGGACACCCAGGGCCCCAGATCAACTCCCTCCAGATTACATACTACTGTGCTGCCACCTCTGGGGGGTCTGTCGTGCCAGTGGGACAGGATATGCCCAGGGATGGTGACAGTGGTGTCTGAGACATTATACATTATTCTAAGGTGTGATTCTGTATGATGATGTGAGGCTATTGCTTGTCTAGTCTGTGGGGGCAGCTCTCCCAATTTTAGAAAAATTCAGACTTTGGAGGGTCAACAGGGCTATTGTCATTTCCTGTGCTGATGCCGAGTGGTTTGTCCAGCTCTATTCCATTTAAGCTTTGTAGCAGTGTTGATACAACTGTCAACCACATGTGGGTCTGGAGTTACATGTAGGCCAGGCCAGGTAAGGACAGCAGATTTCCTTCGTCAAAGGACATTGGTCAGCCAGATGGGTTTTTACGACAATCAACAATGGTTTCATAGATATCATTGGGTTTTCAACTCCAGGTTTTTATTGAATTCAAATTCCACTATCTACCATGGCGGGCTTCAAAACTGCATCCCCAGAGCCTTACCCTGGATCTCTGGATTACCTGTCCAGTGACAATACCACCATCTCCCTCTAGATCCACACCTTGAAGTGACAGACATGTCCTGCAGATCTCTGTTGTACCACACTGGGGAGAGACTGACAGGCCCTTTGGTACCTTCAGATTGCAATGGGCAATGACAAAATTGAGTTTTCATGCACTTGTTGGTCTTTCATGGAGAAATTCCAACATTTCAACAAACTTGATCAGAACTAACATCAGATTGCTGCATCCTAGAAAGCTGGGATTGTTCTTAGAGCTGAGAAGGATAAGAGGAGATTTAATAGAGGTGTCTAAAATTATGAGAGTTTCAATAGAGGACACAGGGAGAAACTATTTCCATTGACGGGAAGGTCAGTAACCAGAGGATATAGGTTTAAATTTATATAACTGGCAAAATAATCAGAGGTACATGTGGAGAAATCTTTCTCAAAGTGAGTTGTGATCTGGAATGTGCTGCCTGAAAGGGCGGTGAAAGCAAACTCAATAACTTTCAAAAGGGAATTGGTTAAATACTTGAAGGACACAAAGAACTAAGCAATGCAGATAGCCTAGACGAATATAGGAAGTGCAGGGATGAAGTAAAAATGGAAATAAGGAAATCAAAGAGAGGGCATGAAAAAAGATTAGCAAGTAAAGTTAAAGATAACTCAAAGATGTTTTACCAATACATTAATGCTAAAAGGTTAGTTAAGGAAAAAGTGGGACCTATCAGAGATGAAGATGGAAATTTGTGTGTAGATGCAGAGGCTTTGGGAAGGGGTTTGACTGAATATTTTGTCTCCGCGTTTACAAAGGAAAGGGAGGATGTAGATATAGTAGTCCAGGAGGAACACTGCGAGATATTGAAAGGGATAGTCATAAAAAGAGAGGAAGTACCCGAAGGGTTGAAAGCCTTGAAAGTTGATAAGTCACCAGGGCCAGATGGATTGTTTCTGAGGCTGCTGAAGGAAGTCAGGGAGGAGATAGCAGATGCTCTGAGGATGATTTTCCAATCTTCACTAGATACAGGGGAGGTACCGGAAGGCTGGAGAAATGCAAACGTAGTTCCATTGTTTAAAGGGGGATCAAAGGAAATGCCAAACAATTATAGGCCAGTTAGTCTTACATTGGTGGTGAGCAAATTAGTAGAATCAATCCTGAGAGATAGGATTAACTGTCATGTGAAAAGGCATGGACTAGTCAGGGATGGTCAGTATGGATTTGTTAAAGGAAGGTCTTGCCTCACAAATTTGATTGAATTCTTTGAGGAAGTGACAAGAAGGGTTGATGAGGGTAGTGCAGTGGATGTTGTGTACATGGATTTTAGCAAGGCATTTGACAAGGTCCCACATGGCAGATTGGTCAGGAAAGTAAAAGCCCATGGGATTCAGGGTAATGTAGCAAACAGGATAAAAGGTTGGCTTTGTAACAGGAAACAAAGGGTAATGGTTGATGGATGCCTTGCGAATGGAAAGATGTCTCAAGTGGTGTTCCACAGGGCTCGGTGTTGGGACTCTTGCTGTTTGTGTTATATATTAACGATTTGGACGTGAACATGGGGGGCACAATTGGGAAATTTGCAGATGACACAAAGATTGGCTGAGTAGTGGATAGTGTAGAGGATAGCCATAATCTCCAAAATGATGTAGATGGGTTGGTGGAGTGGGTGGTAAAGTGGCAGATGGATTTTAACATAGAGAAGTGTGAGGTCATACATTTAGGGAGGTCAAACAGTTACAGGGATTACACAATAAATGGGAATATACTAAGAGGGGTAGATGAAGTGAGAGATCTTGGCGTACAAGTACACAGGTCCCTGAAGGCAGCAGTTCAAGTAGACAAGGTTGTAAAGAAGGCATATGGAATGCTCTCCTTCATTGGCAGAGGTATAGAATATAAAAATAAGGATATAATGTTGGAATTGTATAAAACACTGGTAGGGCCACAACTGGAGTATTGTGTACAGTTCTGGTCACCACATTACAGGAAGGACGTAATAGCTCTGGAGAGAGTGCAGAAGAGGTTTACAAGAATGTTGCCAGGGTTAGAAAAGTGTGGCTTTGAGAAGAGATTGGATAGGTTGGGGTTATTTTCCTTAGAACAAAGAAGGATGAGAGGTGACTTGATTGAGGTGTACAAAATTATGAGGGGAATAGATAGAGTAGACAGGATAAAATTGTTTCCCTTGAAGGAGAATTCTAGAGCCAGGGGTCATAGATTCAAGATAAGTGGCAGAAGGTGTAGGGGGGACATGAGGAAGAACTTTTTTGCGCAGAGGGTAGTAGGTGGTAGAGGCAGAAACTCTAAACTCTTTTAAAAAGTACCTGGATCTGCACTTTAAGTGCTGTAAGCTGCAGGGCTATGGGTCGGGTGCAGGAAGGTGGGATTAGAAAGGGCACCTGGGTGTCCTCGGGCTGGCATGGACAAGATGGGCTGAATGGCTTCCTTCTGTGCTGTAACTTTTCTATGGTTCTATGGCATAAGATGGCAGGGCTATCAGGAAAGAACAGGAAAGTGGGATGATTTGGATACTGCTTTCAAAGAACTGGCACAGGCACAATGGGCGGAATGGTCTCTCTCTGTCCTGTATGATTTTATTTGTACCTTATTAAGGGAGCACCAGGAAAATATTTATACAAATAGGACAATCGTGGTTTGAAAACTAAAAGAGAGGCCCAGACTCATGAACCAAAAATAGTTTTGTTGAATTTTGGGAACAAATTCTTATTTTCAGTGATATTTAAGTTGTGCCTTTTTTGAGGAGTCACTCCACTTCATTGTGCACTTTACCTTAAGACAAGTTTGCCGCTTCAGGAATCATCTGAATGGGTTTGAGTTTGCGCTGAGCACCTTCCCTTCAGTTACACTGGATGGTGAGCAATTAGGTTGTATTTTTATCAAAAATACCCTGGCTAATATTTTCTCACACACAAAAATACCTGTTTTCAAATGACCCATGGGCCAGGGTTTTGCCCTTGTCGGGCAGGCTCGGGCCGGGGCGGGCGAGAGAGGTCTGGCAGTCGATCGCCGCCCGTGATTGGGGCCCGACCGGGATTTCACGCCGGCCAAGCATGAAACGGGCGCTGCAGCGCTCAGCGCCGCCTGTGCGGGGGGCGGGGAGGAGGGCGAGCGGGGGATCTTCATGCATACGCACGCGTGCGTGCAGGAAAAGCCCCCTGAGGCACAGAGCTGACTCAGGGAGATGAAGAGTTTAAGAATTAAAAATAAACAATTTTAAATTGTTAAAAAAAAAACACGTGCCCTCATGTGACTCTGTCACATGAGCAGGGAAATGTCACTGATGAAATGCTTAAATTTTTATTTAATTTTTAATAGTCGTCGGAAACCTCATCCCACCCGTGGATGAGGTTTCCTAAAAAAATCCAAAGGCCGCGTTGGCCCTTTTCACCTGCCCGTAACCCACAACATTGGACGGGCAGCAAAAAGTTTAATTCAATTGGGACTTTAATGGCCTTAACAGACCTGTTAATTGTCGGCGGGTGCGCTGTCAACTCCCACGCGCGTTCACCGACCAAAATATTGGGCGAATGCACAATGACGTCGGGATGCTCGCCCAATGTCATCGCACATCATTTTACACTTGTTTGGGTCAGGCGCATGCCCACCCCAGGAGCTAAAAATTCTGGCCCATGATGTTTCGCTGCTCTAACATGAACCATTTTATAATGGATGTATAAAAAGCTAATCCGAGTGCGACATAAAGTCAATTTAAATTTATGAATGATTTGCTACTTTATACTCAAAAAACAAAGCTATAATTGTTGATTTTTAATGATTTTTTTTGAAGCACAGGACATTTTTAAATGTAAGTAATTTAGTTCAAAAATGCTCTACACTCAAGGGGACTTGTTCTCAATATCAACTTATGCAGCCCAAATCTACATAAAAACCAGTTTAAACTGGAGTAGACTTGTGCTATGATAATATGAACATGCATTTCCCTATCCTGCAGCCCTTCTTGATCCAAATTCTACAGAATAAAATTAAGACAGTCAAAAGAAGCCAATAGATTTTAGCCTTCAAACCTCAGTCTCACAGCAGACATCTGCTCAGATTATGATTGAAAATTCTTGCTCAGAACAGTCCTTAGAGTGACCCAGCAACACTTTGTGTCACAAGTCTAACAGCAAGAGGTCTTCAGTGACCTCAGGGAAACTAAATGACTCTTTTGTGGTTTACATTTTCACAGGCACATCTCTGTCACCTCTGAGAGATATTTATTAAGATAGAAGCCTTTGTGAAAGAGCATGCATTACTGTTTCAGTCAGCTGTAGGCAAAGATATGAGTTCTAAATATGACCACTGAGAGATCAGAGTGAAGCAAAGTGTACACTGAATAATTATCTACCTTGAAGACAGAATGCTGGGGTTTCTCACAGGGTTCAATTCACACCACATGTGACGCACTCTATAATTCATTGGATTCTTTGTTGGAAAATGTGATGGGCACCTTCTCCATTCTGTTCAGAAAATATAGGTACACATTAGGAAATAAATTTGAGCTATATTTGATTATTCTTTCCTCCCCCACACTGGGTTTATGTTTACAGATAATTAGTTATTAAAAATATTCTATGCTATCCTACATGCTCTGATTCAGCACTCTCCAAGTCAGGGGTATTACTGATGGTTTGTAATATAAACTGTTGCCTACATGTACACCTCAATTTCTCAAAATAGTATATGTAGGAATAGGAGAAATAAAACAGCATTCTTTCTCTGACTGACGTGACAATTCCATAATGTAGGCTTTTAAACTAAGTTTTACAATTAGCAGATAACAGGTTTAAACTTTGCACTTAAACTATCTTAACCTAATTCAACATTCAGCTCAACTGTCGATAAGATTCATCTCCTTTCTCTATACTGGATTTGAACATGAGCCTCCCAAAGGAGTAACACTGAGCAAATCTAGATACTTTCCATCTGTGCTTTGTCTCCTCAGTTCTGTGATGTTTTACTAAAAGCTGCAAGATAGCAGAGGGCTAATTTTCCTGACCTTTGCCCCAGGGGGGAAGGATTGGAGCTGGCTCTGCACTTGCAAAAAGTACAAGCCCAATAAAAGAGAGAAGTGCAGTGAGTTTCCACCCGCCTGCCTCATTTTTATGCACAGACATTCGCTGGACACGTCAGTGCAGACACTGAGAGAAACATGAGGATGTAGCCAGCCACCATAATCCTCCCAACCAGAGTGCCTGGTGGCATCTTAATGAGATCAAAGACTGATAAAATATTTCAATTATTGATCCCTTTAAGATCTTTATCTGCATGCAGAAGAGACTGATTCAGAGGCCTTTAGCTGTCCTTGAATTTCCTACTTCTTCTGCTGCTGCTAGGCCTTGCTACATTTGGGTCTGTTGTCAGGGTTGCCCTGACCATGTAAATGGCTCAGAACAGAAAGCCCATGGCTCTTTGGGGCGTGGACATTATTGTATGATGTTGTATGTGCCTGCCTGCCATTATAATGTTAAGGTGCTTGGCAGAGCAAGGGTTAACGTGGGACTGGAGAATAGCACTGCCCACGGTGTATGATGTGTAGAGTCACATAGTAACAGTCTAGAGAGAACACTCTAGAAGCAGCCTGCATGAAAACAGCAGCACCATGCATGCCAATAACTGGGGTCCGTATATAGTTCAAGACCACCAATAAATGGTTCATGTTGAAACATACAAGCCCGTGATACAGCAAACAACCCTCGCAACATGGTTGGCAGCGCTGGTTGCTTCTAAAAGATATCATGATGGTGGTTATATGAAAGGTGGCATTTTAAAC
This sequence comes from Cetorhinus maximus, assembly GCF_964194155.1. Lineage (NCBI taxonomy): Eukaryota > Metazoa > Chordata > Chondrichthyes > Lamniformes > Cetorhinidae > Cetorhinus > Cetorhinus maximus. Next base: position 93,024,142 of record NC_135899.1, on the reverse strand, counting down.
AATGAACCCATAACATGATCCCCAAGATACGAGAAACTAAAATCAGCTGAAGCCTGACAGGAGAGACGTGCACCTAAGAAGAAAATTTGAAGAAACAGTTGAAGAAGCTTTGCTACAGACTTGGAAGTTGAGGAATCCATCAGAGTGAGTGGAAGTCCATTGCGAAACCTTTGAGTGACGCAGATTGACAGCACCTGCTCAGACCACAAAGACGAGTGAGCACAACTACAAAAATTGCAAGGCCCTGAATGACACAGAGCCAAAGGACCCCGGCAGTTCCCTAGACGGTGAACAAAAATACAAAAATAAGCTGTACTTATATAGTAAAATAGGTGACAGTCTCAGGAGTTCAGTAGATTGCAGAAGCTGGATGACAGCTACGGTAAATAAAAAGATTTAAAAAGGCAAGCAGAGCTGAGGAAAAACTGCAGAGCACAGTAAAAAAAAAGTTTAAAACAGTAAACAGAGCAAACAGAAGGAAGCGCTGTAGTTTTAAGTTTAAAAAAAGGAAAGGCCAATTGCCGAACAGGTAAGAAGTCTCCCAGAGTGCTGGACATTCAAAAAAAGGAGAAAAGTTCCTGCAGAGCCAGAAAAAAAGAAAGAATTGCCTAAAAAAGAAACTGCTGCAATATTTCCTTTAAAACGTTTAAAAAACAAAGGCCCACAATTGCCGTGGAGACTGCCAAAATCATAAAAGCGTGGGAAACTCATAACAAAGAAAATCAACAGGCTGCGGACAGCCTGAGTGGAAAAAATGTTACTGCACTGAGAGCCTTAAAGGGGCAACAACATTTAAAGCCGTAATTATAAGAAAAAAAAGGCCATGAACGGAAAATTATAAAAGATCCCAGAGAGAGGGCAACAAAAGCCCCCAAAGAGAGGGCAACAACAGGCCCCAGTGAGAGGCAACAATAGACTCCAGAGAGAGGGCAACAAAAGACTGGGTCTATTCATGAAATTAACTTTAATCATGTCAAGTTGTCACTTCATTTCTGATAAAATAAGTTAAGTAATTTTCACATCTTGCTGTATTACTCCTAAAATGTTCCTACAGATTTTTCAAGTCATACATTACAAATGTTCCTAGGTCCAGCTCGATATCCGAAGCAGATTTTCCTGCCCGTCCCTAATCCTGGCACTTCTCCTGCCTGTGGGGTATTATCACCGCTGATCACCATGTTGTGTTATTGTGCCATCTCTGTGGTGTCTCAATTATGAGATCTTGAGACTTGTATGATTAAACACGAACCATTTATTGGTGGTCTTGAACTATATACAGACCCCAGTTATTGTCATGCATGGTGCTGCTGTCTCCATGCATGCTGCTTCTAGAGTGATCTCACTAGGCTGTTACCATGTGACTCTGTACACAAGCCTCCACCCACAAATGCATCCACGACTTCACGGATCCCATCTTCATGAGGGCACACAATTTTGTGCATTTCGCCCGGGTCCAAGAGAGCCAGGATGCAAGAGCAATTGGATTTGCCCAGATCTCGGGTTTCCCACAGGTGCAGGGTGCCATCGGCTGCACTCACATGGCGCTCAGATCTCCATCGCAACAAGAGGCCAACTAAGTCAACAGCAAGGGCTTCCATTCGTTGAATGTGCAGCTGGTGTGTGACAACCACAAACGCATCCTGCAGGTCTGCGCACAGTTCCCAGGGAGCGTCCACGACTCCTACATTCTCAGTCAGTCACAGATCTCTAACATCTTCCAGGGTCCACAGAGGCTGCAGGGATGGCTCCTCAGGGACAAGGGCCACCCGCAGAGGACATGGCTGATCACACCCGTGTGGCAGCCTCAGACTGCAGCAGAGCGACATTATAATGAGGCTCATGCTGCAACTCAAACCTTGGTGGAGCAAATCATTGGGATGCTGAAAATGCTGCTCCAGTCCCTGGACCGATCTGGTGGAGCCCTGCAATATAGTCCACAGAGAGCATCATGCATTGCTGTAGTCTGCTGAGCCCTTTACAACCTGGCACTACAATGGGGAGAGGAGCTGGCTGAGGAGGAGATGGAGGAGCTGGAGGTCTCCTCCAATGAGGAGGACATCGACGGGGATGAGGGTAAGGATGTCCTCAAAGGCGACGGTGATGGTGATGAGGCCCTCACACTGGCTAGACAAGACAGGTGCACTTGGGAGGCCCTCATAGCTGCTAGATTTGTGGAGGATGATGACAACATGTTTGAGGAGACACCATAGACCCTCACATTGCATCTTTGAATGTTTGGCTCCAGTCTGGCTTATTGCAGCGCACATACCCTCTGTGAGAATGCTCCTGTTATTGAGATGCAGTGGAGGCCCTAATAGTCGCTTGCAGGAGGATGATGACAACATGCAGTGAGGACACTCCACATAGCTTCTGAGAATACTGACTCCTGTCTAGCCGAGGGCTGCTCGTTTACACTGCATGATCAGGGCCATCTCAGAGACGCAGCCATGAAACTTTAAAAGCACCTGATTCTTTGTTGGCCTTCAGCACCTGACCCCTTCAGGAGCTGGTGCACAGCATCAATGGTCACAGATGCTGAAGAGATGGGGGACAGCCCCAGCTTGAAGGTGCTGAGAGCCACACAGTGAGAATGAGAGAACTCTGTGACATTCTGGCAGCAATGACCAGCACCATCGAGGTGCAGGCATCAGTAATGTGTCGAGTGAGTGTGGGGCTGGACCATCACTGTGGTCTGAAGGCTGCACAAAGCACAGGGAAGAGGCCCTGGACTGAGACACCTGCCTTTACCTTGTGTAGAAAGGTTTCACATCTGAGTGACATAAACATTGCTTTTCAGACAAGGAGCCATAGGCAGGGAGACATTCTTGCAAGTTTATTGACAATAGTGAACATTATGTACAAGTGATTGACAACCACGCCCAGGCTGTGCAACTACATCTTTAGAGGTGTCAGCTGTGGCTCAGTTCATAGCACCCTCGCCTTTGAATCAGAGGGTTGTGGGTTCACGTCCCACTCCCGGAAACCAAGAACTGTGAATGTACTGGAAAGAGTTACAATCTGTGACTGTTGATAACTTGAAAGAGTTACATCTTCTCAACTTTCCTAACCTTGCTGCTATGTCTTGGTGCTCTCCAGGCGTTCACAGGGGAGGTGGAGGCAGCCTGCTGACTGTTACACCCTGTCTGTGATGACCTTGGCAGGCGTCCTCTGGAGGGCTGAGACTAGAAGGGCCCTGGCCTGCTTTCGGGGTCCTGCTGTGTGGCAGTGACACCCTCCTCGGCCTGTGGAGCTGGGCTTGCGGAGGTCACAGGAAGAAAGGATTTAGATGGGCTGTACACTCCCAGAGTCACCTGCTGATCCTCCTCCTTATGGGTGCCTGAGGGCTCCTGGATAACTTCTTGAGGGTAGCTGGAGTGAGATCACTGCCCCGCGCCCCTCTTGTGTACACACACTTTTAGGGGCCAATTATGGCATCAGCGATGGAGTTCAGTCCATGGCAGTACAGGAGCGATATCCTGGACCAAGGTCTCCATGGCAGCCGCCATCTTACCAGTATTGACCTCAGTGCATTGGCAATGCTGGCACTATCAACTCAGCCTGAAGGCGGACAGACTCCTCCATCGTGCCTTGCAATCTGAGGAGTGCAGCGGACATCCCTTCCTGATGTTCCCGAGCTTGCCTTTGCAGCTCCAGCAACCGTGACATGACCGAGTCCAGAGGCTCCTCATCTGACTCGGCCTCCAGCAACCCTCCAAGTGCCAGGGACATGGGAAGCCTCTGCCTCCGCCTGCTGTGGATCAGACAGTGCGATGTGCTCACCAGATTGTGAACCTGAGGCTACTCTAAAGCTAGGTCGCACCGAGGTGTGTGTCTCTGCGCTGGTGGAGGGTATGGGTGAGGCTGTGACGGGACTTCAGGGAGGGTTTCAGCAGATTCCTCTTCTGAGCTTCCCTCGGGGCTTGATTGGAGGCTCTGGGTCATGGACTCTGTCGGTTGTTTCCCAGATGTGCCTGTGAAAGCAGGAGGAGATAATTAGTACATGGCAGTGGCCTGTGAAACAGGACACATCACTCACAGCATGGTTATCTGATGGATGTTGCACTGCTGGATCCTCACTTGCTAGAGCAGCGCCAACCTCACCGTCAGCACAGGACCGGTCCCGGTCATCACCGGCCAGCTGGATGGCTCTGTTTTCAAAGTCCGTGAGGACCTTGATTTCAGGCATTCCTCCACTGGTCTGCGACCTCTCTCTTGTTGTGTGCCAGCTTGTCCTACATAAATAGAAATGGAGAGAGTGTAAGCAGGACACCTGCCAGGCCAGATGATAAGTATACCTGGCCTGTGTGAGTGGTGAATGGTCCCATGGATGGGATGAGGACAATGGAGGTGTGTATGAGAGAATGAATGGTGATGTCCCTTGAACTGGCAGTGAGTGAGGACCCTGTGGATGCGTATGGGATTTGTGAGTGTGTGAGTTGAGAGCGATGAGAGGAGTGACTTACCCTGGCGGAACGGAGGAGATCATTCATCTTCTTTTGGCACTGGGTGCCTGTCCTCTTTTGCAGGGCAATGGCACTGACCACCGATGCCACTGCCTCCCCAGCTGGATTGGAGATGTCGTTGCCCATCCTGCAGCCAGAGCTGGGGTAGAGGACATCATGGCGAGCTTCCACTGTGCCCAAAAGACATTCAAGGGCTGCATCATTGAACCTGGGGGCTGCAGTCTTCTTGCCTTTCGGGGTCATGTCCTCCATGCAGCAGTCCTGGGCTGGAAGCACAGAGAGGTGTGCGTGCGCCTGGACTTTAAATATAGCGATTGTAGCGATGAAGCGGCGAGGTGGTGGTGTGGCAGGCGAATCGGAGCCCGCCCACCATGGAAACGCCGTGTTTCCCAGGAATGCATAATTAATGCAGTGGGTTGGGGATGATACGGCGTGAGAAGCCGCCATTGCGGCCGGTGTGTAAAACGTCGTTTTACCTGCCCATTACCGCACTTAGTGCAAATCTGGGACAAGCACGCCCATAATCAATGTAACTAGTGTCTTTTCAAAGACCTACACAATACTACATAAAATAGTAAATCTGGGGAAATAAGAATTCCAGTGATCGATATTAATTATCATACCACTTGGGTGAACTTTCAGGTTTCTTCCATTTGCTTTAGAATAGGGTGATAAACCCTGTGTTTTACACATCGATCCCTCCTGAGAACATTCTGAGGACAGGTTGCATAATGTTGGCTTGTACTCTTGGAGTATAGAAGGCTGAGAGGGCGATATATTTGAAGTATTTCATATGGGAAGGGATTTAATAGAACAGAGGCAGAGAAACTACTTCCCCTAGTTAGGGAATCTAGAATTGGAGGGCATAATGTTAAAATGAAGCTAGGTCATTAGAAGTGAAGTCAGGAAGAAGCCATTTCACACAAAAGCTAGTAAAAATCTGAAACTCGTTCACTCAAAAAGCTGAGAATATCCAGTCAAATGAAATTTTCAGGACTGGAATTAATACATTTTTGTAAGGTAAGAGTATCAAAGTATTCAGAACAAAAGCTGGTAAATGAAACTGAGGTACACATCACTCAAGATCTAAATGGATTCCGGAATAGGCTGAATGGGTTGAATGGTCCACTCATCTTCCTAAATAGATAACTTCTGTGAAGCCTCTGCCAGCACATAGTCATGAACTGATGAAATCTACTGTTTAGATGCTGTTGATTTAAGTTAGAGAATTATAAACTCAAAAACGGATAACAAGTTTGTTTCAGGACTTTATCAGTATAAATACTAATTATAGTGTCTTTTGTGCCTCACAGAATCACACAGTGCAGAAGAGGCCCTTCAGCCCATCAAGTCTGCACCGATGATTGAGAAACACCTGACCTACCTACCTAATCCCATTTACCAGCACTTGGTTTGAATGTTATGACGTGCCAAGTGCTCATCCAGGTGCTTTTTAAAGGATGTGAGGCAACCCGCCTCCACCACCCTCCCAGGCAGCGCATTCCAGACCGTCAGCACCCTCTGGGTAAAAAAGGTTTTCCTCACATCTCCCCCTAAACCTCCTGCCCCTCACCTTGAACTTATGTCCCCTTAAGACATGCATGATGCAAAAATAGTCACCGAGAATAAAAACGAAGGGGATCGCAGTGACTGCAACAATTACCAAGGCGTTAAGCATCATGGGGAAGGTCCTTACTCGCATTGCTCTGATCAGGTTGCAACCCCCTGGTGTCACGCATCTACCCTGAGTCTGAGTGCGGCTTGAGAGCCGGCAGATCAACAGTTGACGTGATTTTCTCACTTCTGTAGTTAGAGGGGAAATGCCGTGGACAGCGCAGACCACTCCAGCTTGTCTTCATAGACCTCACTGAGCCCTTCAATCTTATCATTTCATCAGCAGAGACAGATTCTTTTTAAACTGCTGATGAAAATAGGCTGCCCGCCCGGACTCCCGGGCATCAATTCTTCTTTACACGAGAACATGCACAGTTTAGTCTGTTACAAGAAAGCATCATTGGAGGCTTGCAAGTGGGTAAAGCAGGGCTGTGCCCTGGTGTCAACTCTCTTTGGCATATTTTTCTCCGAGCTGTTAGTGTATACGTTTGGCGACTCAAATGAGGGTGTCCACCTGCAGGTCAGAGTGGGCTGAAAGCTGATCGAATTAGCAAGACTGCACACCAAGACCAAAGTGCATAACGTCCTAGTTTGTTAGTTGCTGTTTGCTGATGACACCACGGTGGGATCCCATATTGAAGATCAAAGTTGAGAAGCCGAGGGTGGACCAACAGCAAAGTAACCGAAAATCCAAAGCTCCGTGTGTAACAGGCTTGTGTTCTCAACACCCTCCTTTACTGTAGCGAGGCAGGGTCAAGTTATGCAATTTAATAAAAGCGGCTGAAGAGCTTCCACTCCACTGCCTCAGATTGAGCATCCAAAGGCAAGACAGTATGCTGAATATGGAAGCACATCAGCGTACAGGGGCTCCTAGCATGTTTGCCCTCGAGTCAACAGTGACTTTGTTGGCTGGGTCATGTCAGCCAAATGGGTGACAGTCACGTCCCTAATGACATGCTCTATGGCAAGTTTGCTATCGCACAAGACCAACAAACAGGTCACCCAGGTCTGCCACACAAGAATGTCTGCAAGCAAGCCTTCAAGTTGACTGGAATCGGAATAAGTCTTCGCTGCTGACCAAAGTTCCCGGAGACAAGCAGCCAGGAAGGGTGTGGAAAAAGCAGAAAACAAAAAAAAATGACCAGATGGCGGAAAAGAGAGCCCGCCGGAAGGAAGAAACATCAGTCGACTTCAGGCTAACGCTACTCATCTGTGCCAGCTGCGGAAGGGACTGACACTCACAAAACGGCCTCTACAGCCTCAACAGACAATGTTCAATCCAGAAATGACACACACCCTGGGCACAGTCCGCCATCTCCCGAGAAGGACGGATACCAAAATATACAATTAAACAAAAAATGATTAAAATATGGAAAATGAATCAGAATGTACCTCCAGGTCAAGTTCGGCAAAGCCAAAGTTACTTATTGTAACAGAAATAAATGACAGACTTGCAAATGCAACATGTAAATGTTTTTGATATAAAACATGCTACTGCTTCATTTATATGATGTGACAAAAAAGCATAAAAATACCTGGAAAAACTCAGCAGGTCTGACACCTCTTTGTCCTTTTGTCTATGACAAATTTTGGTTATCTCCACCTATCACTGGCCCTCTATCCAGCTCTACCTGTCCCACCCCCCCACCCCTTAAACCAGCTTATATTTCACCTCTTTTCTATTTTTCCTTAGTTCTGTTGAAGGGTCATACGGACTCGAAACGTTAACTGTGTTCCTCTCCGCAGATGCTGTCAGGCCTGCTGAGTTTTTCCAGGTATTTTTATTTTTGTTTTGGATTTCCAGCTTCCGCAAGTTTTTGCTTTTGTGACAAAAGAACATGGTGAATCGAGGTGAGAAATAACAGAGCCATACTTGCATTACTGTAATTGAAATTTATAAAGGATTTTAATGTTCCTTCCATTAGCAGAAGATAATAAAAGCAGCACATTAATATGAAGCTAATCTGACAAGGCCAATGAATTTCAACAGGATTTGACACCACGTTAACATTAATATGAATTCTTATTCACCAATTTCATTTTGCCTCTTCAATTATCCTTGTCTTTTCCCCTGAAGTTGTAGATGAGTTGGCTGTCCTCCAGAGGCCTGGCCAAGTGGACTCTTTTTTATTCTTTCACAGGATGTGGGCATTGCTGGCTAGGTCAGCATTTATTGCCCATCCCTAATTGCCCTTGAGAAGGTGGTGGTGAGCTGCCTACTTCAACCGCTGCAGTCCATGTGGTGTAGGTACACCCACCGTGCTGTTAGGGAGGGAGTTCTAGGATTTTGACCCAGCAACAGTGAAGGAACGGGGATATATTTCCAAGTCAGGATGATGAGTGGCTTGGAGGGAAACTTCTGGGTCCCCATCTATCTGCTGCCCTTGTCCTTCTATAAGGTAGAAGTTGCAGGTTTGGAAGGTTCCGTCGAAGGAGCCTTGGACAGTTGCTGCAGTGGATTAGTTTCTGTTCAATGGGACTGCTTCTGTATCTGAGGAGTCACGAATGGTGCTGAACGTTGTGCAATCATCAGCGAACATCCCCACTTCTGACCTTATGATGGAAGGAAGGTCATTGATGAAGCAGCTGAAGATGGTTGGGCCTAGGGCACTGCCCTGAGAAACTCCTGTGGTGATGTTCTGCGACTGAAATGATTGACTTCCAACAACCACAACCGTCTTCCTTAGTGCTAGATATGACTCCAACCAGTGGAAAGTTTTCCCCCTGATTCCCATTGACTCCAGTTTTGCTCGGGCTCCTTGATACCACACTTGGTCAAATGCTGCCTTGATGTCGAGGGCAGTCACTCTCACCTCACCTCTGGAGTTCAGATCTTTTGTCCATGTTTAGATGAAGGCCGTAATGAGGTCAGGAGTTGAGTAGCCTTGGCAGAACCCAAACTGAGCGTCAGTGAGCAGCTTATTGCTGAGTAAGTGCTGTTTGCTAGCACTGTCGATGACACCATCTATCACTTTGATGATGTGGAGCGAATCAAATTGGCTGAAGACTGGATTCTGTGACGCTGGGGACCACCGGAGGAGGTCGAGATGGATCATCCACTCAGCACCTCTGGCTGAAGATGGTTGCAAATGCCTCAGCCTTGTCCCTTGCGCTGATGTGCTGGGCTCTCCCATCATTGAGGATGGGGATATTTGTGGAGCCTCCTCCTCCAGTGAGTTGTTTAATTGCCCACCACCATTCACGACTGGATATGACAGGACTGCAGAGCTTAAATCTGATCCATTGGTTGCGGGATCAATTAGCTCAATCGCATGCTGCTTTCACTGTTTGGCATGCAAGTAATCATGTGTTGTAGCTTGACCAAGTTGACACCTCACAGGATCACAGAATTTTAATGGCACAGAAGGAGACCATTGGGCCCATCATGTCTGCGCCAGCCCTCCAAATGAGCATTATTTATGACTTAGTGCCATTGCCCTGCCTTTTCCCTGTACCCCTGCACATTGTTTCTATTCAAATAATCATCCAATGCCCTCTTGAATGCCTCAGTTGAACCTGCCTCTTCCAGGCAGTGCAATCCAGACCCAAACCACTCGCTGGGTGAAAAACTTTTTTCCCACACTACTTTTGCAAATCACTTTAAATCTGTGCCCTCTGGTTCTCGATCCAGCTTCTCCCTATCTACTCTGTCCAGCCCCCTCATGGTTTTGGACATCTATATCAAATCTCCTCTTAGCCTTCTTCTCTCCAGGAAGAACAGTCTCAACTTCTCCAATCTACCTTCGTGACTGAAGTTTCTCATCTCTGGAACCATTCTTGTAAACCTCTTCTGCACTCTCTCCAATGTGTTCATATCCTTCCTATAGTGTGGCACCCAGAACTGTACACAATACTTCAGCTGAGGTTTAACGAGTGTCTTATATAAATTCAGCATAACCTCCCTACTCTTATATTCTATGCCCCTATTAAAAAAGCCTAGGACATTTGCTTTATTAACTGCTCCTTCCAACTGTCCTGCCACTTTTAGTGATCTATGCACATACACACCCGGGTCTTTCTGCTCATGCACCCCCTTCAAAATTTCACCCCCTATTTTATTTGTCTATCCATTTCTTCCTACCAAAATGCATCGCCTCACACTTCTCCACACTGAACTTCATCTGTCACTTATCTGCCCACTCCACCAACTTGTTTGTGTCCTTTTGAAGTTCTACACTGTTCTCCTCACAGTTTACAACACTCCCAAGCTTTGTATCATTCAGAAACTTGAAATTGTCCCCTGCACAACAAGATCTAAATCATTAATATATACCAAGAAAAGCAAAGGGTTCCTGGGGAACTCCACTACAAACCTTCCCTCAGCCCGAAAAATATCCATTGACCATCACTCTCCGCTTCCTATTTTTCAGCCAATTTTGTATCCATGTTGCTACTGTCCCTTTTATTCCATGAGCAATAACTTTTCTCACAAGTCTGTTGTGTGGCACTGTATCAAATGGCTTTTGAAAGTCCATGTACACCACATCAACAGCATTACCCTCATCGGCCTTTTCTGTTACCTCTTGTCAGGAAGCGATATTAATATATATAATGTTTTATATTTTTAAAATTTTTTTTTTAGAGGTTTAGTCTGTGTGTGTGTTAATTGGATTAAAGCCAGCTAGTCTGGGTGCTTTGATATATAATAGTTTTGAGATGTAAACAGTAAGGTAAAGATAAACTATTCAAAGACTGGGGGTGAAATCTTGCACCTAGATAGGAGACACCAAGCAATGCTTATATACTAATAAAATTGGAACCCCATGAAAGGCGTTCAAAGGGCCTGGTGATACAATAAAAATTTACATTCAAAGGGGAAGGCTGGATATAACAGAAAGGAGTTTGTGTGTGTAGGTCAGAGGCATGTAATATCTAAGCAGCTGTAAGCCTACAACTGTCTGCAAAGGACCAAATTGAAAGGAATCTCATTTTGAATTTGTAAAGTGAAAAATGCTTTATCTGGTGTCTGTTTAAGTTTAAGTTTATTGGTTATTGTTGCCTTAATAGAAACTAATTTGGGAATTTATTTAAAAATTATGATTGTAATTTGTAGCCATGTATGTGTTTAATTTGTTGTAAATTAATAAATGTTTCATTTACATTGATATAAAAACCTCTCGAGAACTGGTGATCTTATTCCTGAATTTAGAGCTGCATCTCAAAATGTACCAATTGAAAATATAGGTTATGACAGTTGTTATAAAGTTTCTCTCTGGGATTTTAAATAATTCAGCCTTTAGCAACTGCTGTGTCAACACTTCTTCAAAAAGCTCCAGCAATTTAGTTAAACATGATTTCCCCTTTAGAAATCCATGCCGGCTGCTCCTTATCAACCCATATTTTTCCATGTGGCTACTAATTCTATCCCGAATAATTGTTTCTAGAATCTTGCCCACCACTAAAGTTAAATTGACTGGTCTGTAATTGCTGGGCTTATCCTTACAACCTTTTTTGAACAAGGGCATAATGTTTGCAATTCTCCAGTCCTCTGGCATCTCCCCTGAGTCTAGGGAAGACTGAAAATTTATGGCCAGTGTCGCTGCAATTTCTACTCTCACTTTTTTCAATGTCCTTGGATACATCTCGTCCAGTCCTGGTGCCTTGTCAACTTTAAGTACCGGCAGTCTATTCAAAACTTCATCCTTATCAATTTTGAACCCTTCTAGTGACAGAGTTTTCTCATCTGTCACCATGGCCTGGGTAGCATCTACCTCCATGGTAAAGACAGATGCAAAGTATTCATTTAACACCTCAGCCAAGGCCCCTTCGTCCATGTGTAAATTCTCTTTTAGGTCCCTAATCAGCCCTATTCCTCCTTTTACCACCCTTTTACTATTTATATGCCTATAGAAGACTTTGGGATTCCCCTTTATGTTGGTTGCCAGGCTCATAATCCCTCTTCTCTAATATGCTTTTTCACCTCCCCTCTGAACCTTCTATATTCCTCTTGGTTCTCAAATGTATTTTCTACCTGACACCTGTCATAAGCACAATTTTTCTTCCTTATCATAATTTCTATCTCCTTTTTCATCCAGGGAGCTCTGGATTTGTTTGCCCTACCTTTCCCTTTTGATGAAATATAGCTTGACTGTGCCCAAACCAATTCTTTTTTTACAGGTAGCCCATTGTTCAGCTACAGTATTTCCCACCAATCTTTCATTCCAGTCTATCTGGCCCAGCTCCGTTCTTGCCCCAGTGAGTCAGCTCTCATCCAGTTAATTATTCTTACTCTGGATTGCCTATTGTCCTTTTCTATCATCGTCCTAAAACGTACAATACAATGATCACTGCCTCCTAAATGTTCCCCCACTGACACTTGATCTACTTGGCCCACCTCATTTCCAAGAACCAGATCCAATAGTGCATCTTTTCATGTTGGACACATACTGCTGTAGAAAATTTTCCTGAACACAATCTAGGAACTTTTGCCCCTCTCCACCCTTTACACTACCACTGTCCCAGTCTACATTTGGGTAAAGTCACCCATTATAACTACCCTGTAGCATCTTTCTGTAATTTCCCTGCAGATTTGTTCTTCTATATCCTTCTCAATAGTTGGCAGCAGGAGTACAGCATTTTTAGGTGTGCACTCCTGTACTCTTCATTTAACCACGGGTTGTTGGTAATGTTAGAGTGGAGGATATGCTGGGCCATGAGTTACAGATTGTAGCTGAGTACAATTCTGCTACTGCTGATGGCTCACAGCGCCTCATGGGTGTCCAGTTTTGAGTTGCTAGATCTGTTCGAAATCTATTACATTTAGCATGGTGGTAGTGCGACACAACATGATGGAGGGTATCTTCAATATGAAGACAGAATTCCATCTCCACAAGGACTGTGCAGTGGTCACTCCTACCAATACTGTCGTGGACAGCTGCATCTGTGACAGGTAGATTGGTGAGCATGAGGTCAAGTATGCTTTTCCCTCACTACCTGCCGCAGACCCAGTCTAACAGCTATGTCCTTTAGGACTCAGCCAGCTCAGTCTGTAGTGGTGCTACTGAGTCACTCTTGGCGATGGACATTGAAGTTCCCCACCCAGAGTAAATTCTGTGCCCTTGTCACCCTCAGTGCTTCTTCCAAGTGGTGTTCAACATAGAGGAACACTGATTCATCAGTTGAGGTTTGGGGGTAGGGGGGGTGGGGTGCATAGGTAGTAATCAGGAGGGGCTTTCCTTGCCCATATTTGACTTAATGGGGTCCAGAGCTGATGTCGAGAACTCCTAGGGCAACTTCTTCCCAACCTCTGGTGGTGGAGCTGGTGGTGTCTGGGATAGTGTCTGTAAGGTATGATTCTGTGAGGATGACTATGTGGGACAGCTCTCCCAATTACGCTGGAAAGCACAGAAGTTACAGGCCAATATATTTAGAGTTGAACTTAGTGATTCAGTTCTGGAAAATATCTTGTCCCTATATACATTTGACAACGAGTTATGCCAACTATGACTGTCCTGTTAAAGGTACAGTCTTAATTACAGCCTTGTTTTACCTTGCAGTGGTTTGTGATTTTCTTTAACGTCTAAATAAATGACCACAATGTCAGGCAATTTTCTTTCTCTGATCATTTTAAGATCAGGTTAAAATGAATTTGCATCTGGATCTCCTCACACAAGGAAATAAAGGGACAATTTACTCACCTCTGCTAAAGTATGGTTTGTGAATGTGACTTTCTGTGCATGTTCTTAACAGGGTAAATTGTCTTTCCACTGCAGTAAAGGAGTGATCTTTAGAGCAAGATAAGTCTTTCTGGTGAGAGCACAGTCAGTGCAGTAAACGGAAAGAGATAAGAAACATCAGAATTGGCTGTGTTCCAGGGCATGGGCCTGAAGTTTGCTGCACTTGACTAGACTTGAATCCAGGTAAAGATTATCTCAATAGCCCAGATGCTCACCTGGCCCTATCAGAGCAGAGCACCTGGAAAGTCCACCACTACTGCAAGCCTTAGGCAATGGTTATCAAAGCTGCGGTATTCTGGTTTCTGTCCAAAAATAAAAGCCAGAGGTTCTCTAACCCAAATCCCTGAACCAATGCCTTTTTGCCCTTTGGATCCTATTTGCTTGCAATCAAAGGAGCAGTGCAGAGCATAAGGCCCCTTTTCTTCAGGTCACCCATCAAAATGGGTGATACACCCATGAATAAGAGATTGAGGTGTGTGAGCTGGGAACATTCCCCTTGTTTAAATGACTGCTGTTAGACTACATAGGTGCAGTCACACCTTTGCCTTGGGAAGCCTCATCAATCCCAGTGTAATAAAGTGGGAAACTCACACTACAGTTGCCTGTCCATTTTTTTTCCGTGCTTTGAACCTGGGCTATAAGCATTTCTCAAGTGAAGCATTTAAGCAAATCAGCCCCTATCTCTGGAACACTACATGTCTCCTGTATAAAACACATTTCCTGTGTCATCCATGCCAGTAAACAGAATCAAAGCTCAATCATGAAAAAGCTGTCAAATTTTGCATTTACACTTCACATAGACCAACATATGCAAAAGATTTAACATGGGCTTCTGCTAGTTGCATACTTCACAAGTTCCTTTAATGCTTGGGAAAGAAAGGCAGCTTGTGAATATTTTGTAGAGGTAGCTATCAGTTTCAAAGGGAGGGATTGTGTGTGTTCAAAAATTAACCATATGAAGTTCGTTTGGTTAGTACCATAGGTTTTTCGAATGACAAGGTTTACAATGTAAAAGCGTGGAGAAGATGATGAAACTTTGTCTTTGCTGTTCACTTGTGCACTTGAGTGGCAGAAAAAAATTAACAGTCTGATTAACAGACTGTTGAGAAATCATCTGGTGATCCTTTAAAGACACCTGCCTCCACTTCAAAGAAAGGCCGGAAGCCTGCTGTTCACACTCCATCTATCTGAATTGCAGCATTGATTATTGCACAAAACGCCTGCTGGGGAAGGAACTACTTTGATCTGGCATGCTGAACCCTACATTTGGAATTGCAAACGTGCTTCTGGTTTCGCTGTGTCTTCAAGTCTCTCGTTCTCCTGTTTGTACCTGGCAGCAGGGGTAGAAGCTCCAGGGCTTAAACTACCCACATTTTATCCATCAAAGACTCCCCGAAAAGATTCAGAAATGGACACTAAGATGTCGAACACATTTCCAGGACAATTTTAAATACAAGTTGAGCATTGCATTACTGATTGTTGGCTGCAAGCCTTTGCTTTTTTAGCGACTATAATTCTTATGAACAAATTTGATTACCATTTTGAGCATTAACAATATGATCTGACAAGATGGTAAATCTTTGCGTTTCAGGATGATGTGGAATCAATGGGCAGTCTCGATAGAGCAGAGTGAGGGCCATAAAACACTAGATGTGAGCCAATCAGATCAACTGAGAGATTGCCGGCTGAATTAGTTGTGCTCCAAATAGGCTCAGATCTGTACTCTTTGAACTTGGGGAAGCAAACATAGGGGCTATGCCAGAGGGACAAACTGGGAGAGAGTAAATGTTTTGCTTGGGGACATGGGCTGAACAGATAATGCCTGGAGAAGCATCATGGTAAATAGAAGGCCAAAGTCTTAAATGGATGAAGTTGAGGATACCCTCACATTCTCTCCCTCTCTTTACAATTCCACATAGTGATTTGGGCCCCAGTGGAAGTCACCTTCACCACGTTTCAGACTAATTGTAGAAATAGCCACTGATCAGAGAGTCCCTGTTGTTCCAATAAAATCTCTGAGCAGCAGGGGCTGGTGGGATCAAAGGCTAAGAAGCATAATACGGGTATTGTAAATCCAAGCCTTCACATACGTCAGGAATTTTTTCAGGGTTCTGATTGGGTGCTTTAACTTTGTCGGAAACCCTGGACAGACGTGTAACGGGAGTTTTACCAAAATTACGGAGCGAAAACCAGAAAATGCCCATGGAAACTTCCAGGAATAGAGGTTGGACCTTAATGAAATATTTTTAAATTCCCTTATCCAGTTTTAGTAAGTTCTATTTTAATTGTTTGGTTGAATTGTCACAAATACTCAAAAAAAACTGACCTTGTTAAAGAACTAGTATTTATATAACAGTAATTCACCAGAAATAATCAGAATATAATTGAAGCTCACATACTTAAACAAGATAGTTTTACTGCCCTCTGGTGGTTCACTTCCTTATCGCTCAGACACCTTAAGGATTTCCTGATCTGGGGATATTCAATTTAACTGGCCAAGCAGAGTGGATAGAGTGTTCCTATCTCAGAATAGACATTCTGCACCTTGTCAAAACTGAAATTCATCCCAAATGTTTAACTCCTAGCTCATGCAATCTTCTGGCCCTTTGCCGTTTTTCATGAATAACAAGAGCCACCAATGTTCAATGAAAATTGATCAGGAAAGCCATCCCCGACCATTTGACCCCTGCTGCTTTTACCCCAAATCTCACACTTCTCTAAAGCCCCCCTTCTGCCACACACCAAATCACCAAGCAAAGGGATGCAGAATCAACTGTAGCACCAGGATTTCCTCCTAGTTGGGATGCATTAATGAGCAGGGACTGAAGCTGTGCCTCACCTATCTGTATGACGAAGGATTGCATCATACATTTATCCACTAAATCACGGGGTGGTTTACCACATCTAACTGCGATCAATTTTAAACAATAAAAGGGGTTATTGATATATGTAATCATAAAATTAAAAGCTGCAGCCACTTCATCACAGTCTTATGCAAAACAAAGATGAATTCAACATTCAGTATTGTGATTGTAAAGGTGAGGTACAACCCCACTCCAGATATAAAAAGTCACAGTGTGTGCTTGAAGTTGTTCTGGGTTACTGGTGACTGCTGTACTTGATAAACTAATTTCAGTGAAGTACTTCATGGCCAGATTTCTTCTTTTCCTGTGCTATATGCCAAATCTAAAAAGATCAAAGACAATCAATAATAAATTACAGGGAAATGAAGTTTGACAGGACATGTTCTGTGAAGTCTTATCCAGAGGTTCTCATACTGGGCTGGGTCAATTCATTTGTTGTAAAATTAAAATGCAAGTGCAACTTGCAACCAGCTGTAATGGTTAGGCAACATTTTTATGGGCTGTACAAACAAGTTCAATAAGAAGACTGGCACAGATGCAATGGTAGGAAGCTAAATATTGTGCTAGGGCTGCTGGAATTGCAACTAAAATTTTAATTGAATACAACTGAGCAGCTGGGTTACCAACAGCCACCATAGTTTGAGGATTGTGAAGTAAATTCCATGTCTGAAATTTAACAAAATGCTGTGATCCAGGTTTATATTTCATTTTTATTTTGTTTTGAAAGATAAGCTGTGAAAATGGAAGTTTTTGGTACACTTCAAAAATAACCGAGGTGAGTAGTGTGAAGAGAAAAGAAAACTTTAAATTTAGTGCAAATATATACCTGTTTTGTGAACTTTCCTAATGCACAGTAAGTGCACAATTCAGAAATACTTCTACGTTAGAGGTTTGTAGCAGATTGCAATATCTCAACTGCAACATCAGAAACCATTAGACATTATTTCAAACTGAATACATTATATCACAAAAGTGCATGATTTAATTCATGGGCATTGTTTAAGGAATAGTCAAAAAAGGCTCATGTTCACTTTCCTTCTTTACGATGTAGAGACTTAAGCACAAATAAATGTACCATTTCGCTATTACCTTAGGGAAGTACCTGACTTATGTTCCATGCATTTCATTACCAGAGTGAAATCAGGAACTTGCAAAAAGAAATTATGGGCATTAATTGTCTTGTCTTCTATAGCATATTCACCCTTAAATGTGCCTCCTATGCAACCAAATTAGTTTCTTTTGTAACATTAATCCTGAAGCACCACATCTTGTTTGGCCAAGATAAAGCTCTTGGGATAACAGAAAAAAGATAACTCAAGCGAGCAGCAGGTATTTCCTTTCTACAGCAAGCCAGAGTAGCTAAAGCACATCCAGACAAATTGATGAGTGATGGAACTGGTTAGCAGCATCTTGGCTGGACGCCAAGATCAGTGTAAGTTGCTCTGGACCACTTGTGGCCAGGAAACCAGCCACAAGTAAATAACCTGCCACGCTAAATTTGAAAGGATTATTTTTTTCTTCAGTAAACAAAACAGGGCTAAATGTTTAACAGAACCATTAGAGAGCTGTACTCTGGAACATACAAACTGAAGTATTGTTTCAAGGAATGCATTAAGTTAATATTATTAATATTCTTTTAACCTCATGCTTTCTAGAAACGTTTTCCAGCAGGTGCCGCTTCATTGCATTCACCACAAACACAGAGCCGATCTGTAATATCATTCCTCTTACATCCACTTCATTGCCAACTAACATCATGAAGAACTGTTCCATGGCTAGTTCAGATCTGCTTCTTATAGTTCACACAGTGCCACCAATTCTGAAACCGCATCATCATTCTGGGGTTCCCAATCGTTGCTTCAGTATCAAATACTGTTAAAATAAAATAACAGCATCACTGTGAGCAAGTAAAATCTCTCTCTCACACATACACACACAATTGTTTATACGGTTGTAGCATGAGGACAAACTATCTCAGATACACAGCTTTTTGATTAAATGCGCTCTCTCAGTCACAGCAACTTATTACTTACATTTTTACGACTGGCAATGGCCTGTTGCAGCCACAAGAGTTCCATTGCGAGGCTACTTCTGTATTTCTGTAGCTCTTCTAGTGTTGTTGGCATCTCTTTCCTTTGTAATTTACACAAATTCTCTGCAAAATTCAAATATCAACATTCCTGAGCATGTACATTTTCACTGGCTAATTCTTACATTTAATTGCAATTCACAAACCAATAATTTTTTATGGGTCTTAAAAAGGGAAGTGGTTTAGAGGAGCAGTTGTACAAGTTTTACCCCTATTTTAAGAAAAAATATGCATTAATTTTTAAAAGCTTTTTTTAAGCCATGACAAGTGCAGTCGAATCTGTGATACACAGATGGGTCAAAATGGTTTCCCAGAAGTGCAACTGATCAGATCCAAATGCGAACACATTCAAAAAGAAGTGCCGGTGGAAGAGAGGAGAAACATTTTATCCTTTTTTCTATAGAAACCCATTGTCACCCACTGCAGCATCTAACGTTTCTGTGAATAATTCTAGTGTTTTAAAATCTATAATCAAAACTAAAAGTCTATTCCAGGTATCTACAGCACTGAATATTTCAAAACATTTTCCAACCATTGCTGCATTATAAAAACAAATACATTTCCTTCAAGTTTAGTTTTCGCTTTAGCACATCACTCAATGCATTTTGCACTTTACCTGTACTGGTGACATTGGATGAAATCTCCAGTACTGTGCTATTCCAGACTGACGTTACATCAGTAAAATTCATTGTGATATCAGAATCTTTCCTCTCATCACTTGCAGAGGATGCCTTTTCCAATTCTAAAGGTTGAATAACACATTCAGTCTTATCAGGTGCCTGATCAAATGAAGCAGGAACTACAATTGGGGTGCCAGGAACTTCCAGCTGCTCAGACACTGTAGGAATATTTCCTGTGGTGGAGAATGTCTGGCTCTCACAATAATCTTTTTCTGGTTCATCATCCTCAAATAACAGACAAATTCCATTTTTTTCACGTTCAGGACAAAGTGTTTCAGGTGTTTTCATTTTCATTACACCATTCACTCCTTTTATTTTTGCATTCTGTCAAAGGAGAAAACAATCCCGTCAAACCAAATTCTTGATTGAGGCTTTGTAGAAAACAAAGCTTGGTTATTGCTAATTCTTAAAGTAACATTCGCGCCACATCAGCCCATGTCTGAATGCTGTCCAGGTCTTGTTGCATGTGGGCCCATATTGCTTCATTTATCTGAGGAGATACAACTGTGACTGAACATTGTGCAATCATCAGCGATTGTGCCCAGAAAAAATAATGCAAGTGGTTTTGGAGAATTGTTTACTTTTGACTTTGGAGTTACCACAGCTGCATAAATGAGGAATAATCATGGTTATCAAATTCTGTGTAAAGCAAGAAATGCTAGAATAATCCTTCTCAATTTACCTTTCTAATCAAGCTGTTTAGTAAACAAAATTGCTTAGTGATTAGTCAATCAGTGAGACAGGAAAATTTACCCCATAAAAAGGCTCTAACATTCATGCTCCAGCTGGTTTTGAAATAATTTGGAAAAGCAAACTCCTGCTATAATTGGACAAAAGACAAAACAAGTTCTTGAACTGAACGCCTACTGATGCACAATGGGGCAGCCTTGGCACTGTACATACACTGGGAATTACATGCTAACAGCAATAGCTTTGGGAAGGATGTCAAGTCCATCCTTGGTCTTGAAACTAAGAACATTAAAATGATACTCAAACACATAAGACACTGTTTAAGTGCTTGTAAAATAAAATCAATAACTATGATTGAAAAACTATTAAGTTACAACCCTTATTTTGGCACGAAAGAGGAACAGAGCAGTGGGAGATTTAAAATGAAGATTGGAAAATGGCTAAAGAAATTCTTGAAACAGGTGGCATAGCACAGCAGGGGAGAATAGGGCAAAAAGTTTGAAGTAGTGTATTTGGGGCGTTCCATAAAAGTGAAACGAAAATGGTAGATTAGCTGAGGCAAGGGAAGCAACAAGTGGAAAATCTAAAGGGCAACGGGCCAATTAAAAAAGATTAATTCCAATGGTGGAAATAATATAAGCAACATGGAGAACTAAAGGCATGAATCCAGCTGCAAGGCTCTGATGTTAGCAATTACAAAGGCTTGATAAGCTACGCGCTAAATAGGTTAAGATGTTAAAAGGGGTAGGCAACATTAGTTTGAATAGAAAAAGCATCATGACAGTAGGAGGAGGACCTCAATATGCAAACAGCAGGTAGAATTCACTTCAGGAACAGATGTGAAGAGGGCTTTGCTTAGTAATTATGGCAGGGGATTCGAATGAGGTTGATTGGGCAACCCTAAAAATGAAAAATGGAATACCTTTAAAATAATCCTGTGTAAACATTGTGCAGTTTCAACTGCCCCTAGAGTTGAAACACAGGTACATGATAAAAGAAAGCCAAAATGGCTAAATGGTCATGCAGGAGGATGAACAGATTCAAACAAAAATATTTCTACAGACTTAAAGGAAAACTGTTCTCAGGTGAACAGCGATAGGTGTCAGCTGAAAGAAACAAAAGCAGTTCTTACAGCAGTCAAATAGGTGACCAGAGAAGACAATAGTGGATAACTGTGGTAGCACTCACAATCCTTTCTAGTTAGGTCAGAAAGTCACTAAGAGGAAAGGAGGAAAGAAAATGTATATTTATCTGAGACAAAAACAAAAATACCTGGAAAAACTCAGCAGGTCTGGCAGCATCTGTGGAGAGGAGCACAATTAACGTTTTGTTTTTGTTTTGGATTTCCAGCATCCGCAGTTTTTTGCTCTTATATTTATTTGAGCCCCATTCACAAGCTTAGGATGTCCCAAAGCAAATCACAGCCAATTAACTTTTTATTAGTGTAGCCATCATTGTCATGCAAGGAACACAACTTGTGCATAGCCAGTCTAACAAACAGCAAAGAGATAGAGAACTGGAGAGGCTGTGATGATGATTAAGGAATAGGTGTTATCCAGGATACTAGGTGAAATAACTTGCTCTTGTGTAAAAAGTGCAAAGGAATCTTTTACAGCCACCCAAGAAGGCAGGCAGCCTCTCAGTATAAGATCTAATGGGAAGGACAACACCAACGAGGCAGCGATCCTCCAGTAGCATAGAAAGAGAGAAAGACACACAAACACACACTTTTGATGTACTCTTATGCCTATATAATTGATTGCGTTTCAAAAATAATGAACTGGTTAGGATTTAGGATATCTCCAGGTCACAAAAGGTACTATATAAATGTAAGTTCTTTCTTTTCCTTCTCATGTTCAAACCCCATTACCAGTTGGCTGCAATCCCTGGTCCAGAAATTAAAAGAGTTGGGGCTCTTGGAGGAGTGATTATGTTTTAAACTGGCAAATCAGAACTCTGTACTGCTCTTTTTAGAAAATAAAAGTCAAGCTAATCAAAAGATGTGACACTCGATATGTGGCATGACAGGCAGGAAATAGGATTCCGTCAAACACTGCTTAGAGATGCCTGAGTTGTGATGTTTAAAAACAGAGATGTTACTCCATGTAACACAATGCATCCACAGCACTGATTTATATTTACTGAATAAGTCAAGCTCTGTATTTGGTGTTATAGGATTTTGAAGTATGTTTCGGGGTGGAGGGTTGTGGGAAGGAAAAACAAATTCCCAAAGTGTAAATCAATGGCATTATTATATGTTTCTTTATTTAAGCACTCAATCTTTATCTTTTTAAAAGAACATTGTACAGTAACATATACTACGCTGGAGATACTGCCTGGTATTTCACAGGCATTGAAAAGGGAAAGATCATGAGGTTTAGCATTGCTGGGTGGGTGTCTCTGGAGTTGTGGTACTACTGTGGTGGGCAGGGGAGGAATAGGAAAATAGAATTTAGAAATGGAAATTATCTCCCCAAAAACAGAGGTGCTTTTAGGTTCATGTTTTATGCTGTTTCTATGTAGGTGCTGGGATACAGATATCGATAAGTTAAAAGTATGTGTTTTTTTGCTGTTAAACTATAGGCCTTGTACTCATTTAACATCGCAAAGACTATCTGATATTAAGTATAGAGTTAACTTCATTCAAAGGTTCATTACTATTCAGAGCAAGGATCAGAATCCTGAATTAGTCTGTGGAAAGGCTCTAGCTCCAGTATTTATGTTTGTGGGGAGTTTTTCCTGGACGATTCAAATGATTGGTTTTGTTTCTTAAAATTTACATTAGACAGTGTTACGGACAAAGTGTTCCAAAAGACAGTCATAGAGAAATAAACATACTCTGCTGTCCAGTGAAACATACCTGGTTCTTAAATGTGGGTCTCAGTAGCTCCTTGCCATCCCATTCCAAAAAGTCCACACTTCCCTCAATTTCTTTTACAATACTTTCATAGTCTTGACGCAAACGTTGGAACTTTTTTCTCACCAAATAACCTCTAACATAAGCCTAGAAGAAAAGGGGGCAGTGGTGAAATAGTTTAAAAGACAAATGTATATAGCAGAGAGGATTATATGTGAAGGAATATTGCTACAATAAACAAAATCCCAGGCACTATATCATCATAAGAGTGTCTACAAAACTCGACACTTATACTGGGCATTAACTGCCATTCGCCAGCACCAGTTCAAAGCGAGACGACTGTAAGACTAAGATAAAAGCAGATGCTGGGGATCTGAAATAAAAACAGAAAGTGCTAGAAAAACTCAGCAGGTCTGGCAGCATCTGTGGAGAGAGAAACAGAGTTAATGTTTCAGCCCAAAATGACTCTTCTTCGGAACTTAATAGCACTATTGTTCAATACTTTTAAAATAACTCAGCATCGCTAACTAATGCTTCCTACCAAATCATCCAAGAGATGTGATTATAACAGAAATTTTGACAGCAATTCAGTACATATTGGCTTTAAGAAAAAATGTTCACTTTTTAAGCAATTGGCCGCTGAGCTATTATACAACTCTCAAAAAGAAAATATTTCACTATCAGGCCCCTAAATTTAAACAAATTTTAATTAAATGTTGGCAGCAATCTTTCAAGGGCTTGTGTAGGAAATCTAAAATAAAGAAACGCACAATGGAATTCATTGTAATGATAGATGTGTTTATTCTTCCTTTCGATAGTGACACACAAAGAGTTTCTTTGCTCCGGAGTAGTTTTTATTACAGGGAATCAATGTCAAAAACAGCTCTGAACATAAATATGCAAACATCCACTTTGCTAAGGGTTAACAGTCAGTTAGGAGCTGGTAGACTGTAGGTTCAAGGTACAATCCTGGGATAAAGTCTCGGCTTGACACTTCAGTGCAGTGCAGCCTTCCGACTGAGACATGACAAGATCCCATCTGCCCTTTCGAAGTGGACATGAAAGATCCCAGAGCGTGGAATTCATCCACTGTTCTGAACAACATTCAGCCTTCAACCAGTGCCACCAAAGAGCTTAATTGGTCATTTATGACACTGCTATTAGTGACATTGCTGTCCACTAGTTAGCTTTTTTTTTGTAAAAATATACTTTATTCATAAAATATCTTCAATCACATTCCAAACCATTTCAAAAACATTACAAGGGTACAATCCAGGTTAAACTTTTACAAAATGTATCACCAGGTGCATCAGTACAAACAATATTACAATCATTTACAGCCTTTCATTTTGATCTGTACAGCCCGAGGGGCTCTAAACAGTTCCCAGTCTCTCGGTGCGCTGTGGTAGAAAGGTCTTAGACAGCGACCCTTCCCCATTGCGCCTTTGCGGCAGCTGCCCCAAGCTTTAGTGCGTCCCTCAGCACGTAGTCCTGGACTTTGGATTGTGCCAGTCTGCAACAATCGGTCGGGGACAACTCTTTGTGCTGGAAGACCAACAAGTTTCGGGCAGACCAAAGCGCGTCTTTCACCGAGTTGATGATCCTCCAGCTGCAGTTGATGTTTGTCTCGGTGTGTGTCCCTGGGAACAGCCCGTAGAGCACAGAGTCCTGCGTCACAGAACTGCTCGGGATGAACCTCGACAGCAACCACTGCATCTCTCTCCAGACTTTCTTTGCAAAGGCACAATCCACAAGGAGGTGAACAACGGTCTCTTCCCCACCACAGCCACCTCGAGGGCAACGTGCAGAGGGGGTGAGCCTCCTAGCGTGTAGGAAGGATCTGACGGGGAGGGCCTTTCTCACCACCAGCCAAGCTACGTCTTGGTGCTTGTTGGAAAGTTCTGGCGATGAGGCATTCTGCCAAATGACTTTGACAGTCTGCTCGGGGAACCATCCCACAGGGTCCACCCTCTCCTTTTCCCTCAGGGCCTCTAGGACGTTACGTGCTGACCACTGCCTGATGGACTTGTGGTCAAAGGTGTTTTTCTGCATAAATTTTTCCACCAGGGACAGGTGGTACGGCACGGTCCAACTACTTGGAGCGTTCCGCGGCAGCGTGGCCAGACCCATCCTTCGCAACACCGGGGACAGGTAGAACCTCAGCACGTAGTGACACTTGGTGTTTGCGTACTGAGGGTCTACGCACCGCTTGATGCAGCCACACACAAAGGTGGCCATCAGTATGAGGGCGACGTTGGGCACGTTTTTTCCCCCTTTATCTAGAGGCTTGTACATCGCGTCCCTGCGGACACGATCCATTTTCGACCTCCAAATAAAGCGGAAGATGGCTCGAGTGATCGCCATCGCGCAGGAGTCTGGAATGGGCCAGACCTGCGCCACGTAGAGCAACAACGAGAGTACCTCACACCTGATGACCAGGTTCTTACCTGCAATGGAGAGGGAGCGTCGCTCCCACATGCCCAGTTTCCTTTTCACCATAGCCACTCGCTCCTTCCAGTTTCTAACGCATGCCCCGGTCCCTCCGAACCATATCCCCAGCACCTTCAGGCCGTCAGCCCTGACAGTGAAGGAGACAAAGGATCGGTCAGCCCAGTTCCCAAAGAACATGGCCTCGCTCTTCCCACGATTTACCTTGGCTCCCGAGGCCAGTTCGAACTGGTCGCAGATGTGCATCAGTCTGCGCACCGACAGCGGATCCGAGCAGAAGACGGCGACGTCGTCCATGTACAGGGAGGCTTTTACCTGAGTGCCTCCACTGCCTGGGATCGTCACTCCTCTTATGCCCGGATCCTTCCTGATGGACTCGGCAAAGGGTTCTATGCAACACACGAAAAGGACAGGCGAGAGAGGACAGCCCTGCCTGACTCCAGATTTAATCGGAAAGCTATCTGTTTCCCACCCATTGATTGAGACTGCGCTACTGATGTTAGTGTAGAGCAGTTGGATCCAATTTCGAATTCCCTCCCCAAACCCCATTTTGGAGAGCACATCCCCCATGTAGGTGTGCGATATTCTGTCAAAGGCCTTCTCCTGATCCAAGCTGATGAGGCAGGTATCCACACCCCTGTCCTGTACATAGGCAATCGTATCCCTGAGCAGCGCGAGGCTGTCAGAGATCTTCCTGCCTGGCACAGAGCAGGTCTGGTCAGGGTGAATCACCAATTCCAGAGCGGATTTGACCCGATTGGCGATGACCTTGGACAGAATCTTATAGTCCACATTCAACAGTGAAATGGGTCGCCAATTTCTAATTTCCTCCCTTTCCCCCTTGTGCTTGTAGATGAGGGTGATGATGCCTTTCCTCATGGATTCTGACATACTACCGGCCAGGAGCATACTCTCGTACACTCCTAGCAGGTCTGGGCCGATCAAGTCCCACAGAGCCGAATACAACTCCGCCGGCAAGCCGTCGCTTCCGGGAGTTTTACTCTTCTCGAAGGACTCAAGGGCCTTAGTCAGTTCATCAGGAGTTAGCGGTTTGTCCAGGCTCTCCCGCGTACTGTCGTCTAAGACCTCCGTGATAGAGGACAGGAAGGACTGGGAGGCCGTGCTGTCCGTGGGCTTCACGTCATACAATCCGGCGTAAAAGGATTTGCTGATCCTCAGAATGTCGGACCGTGATGACTTTACTGAGCCGTCTTCTTCCTTCAGGCTGCTGATCACAGAGCTCTCTCTGTGTACCTTTTGGAAGAAGAAACGTGAGCACGTCTCATCCTGCTCCACGGAGCGGACTCTGGAACGGAAGATGATCTTGGAGGCCTCCGAGGCAAAGTGCGAGGCTTGCTGGCTCTTCACCTCTTGGAGATCCTCCTTGACATCGACCCCCATCGACTGCAGCCGGAGCAGATTCTGCATCTTTTTCTGGAGTCGGGACATTTCCCTCTGTTCCTTTCTAGCTTTCTGGGTGCCTTTGAGGATGAAAAACCTCTTGATGCTTCCCTTGATCGCTTCCCACCAGTGTGTCAGGGACTCAAAGAGGGGTTTCACGGTTCTCCAACCTTTGTAATCCCTCTTGAGCTCCTCAATGTTCTCTGGGGTCAGCAGTTGCACATTTAGCTTCCATGCCCCCCTGCCCACCCTCAGGTCCTTCTCCAAGTGGCAGTCCGCCAGTAGGAGGCAGTGGTCAGAGAAGAACACCGGCTTGACGTCGGTGGATCTGACTGTGAATGCACGGGACACAAACAGGAAGTCTATCCTGGAACGAATGGACCCGTCTGGCCGCGACCAGGTGTATCTACGCTGCGCTCCGTCTGCAGGGTTGCTGAAGACGTCGTGCAGCTTGGCATCCTTAACTGTTTCCATCAGGGATCTGGACGTAGCGTCCAATCTGCTGCCGGCCCTGCCGGATCGTCCAGCCGCATCGATGATGCAGTTGAAGTCACCGCCCAGAATGACCGGCCTGGAGGTCGCCAGCAGCAGTGGGAGCTGCTGAAAAACCTCCAGCCGCTCAGCCCCTTATGCTTGGCCATACACGTTAATTAACCGGAGTGGAGCGTTCTTGTACATTACGTCTGCTACGAGGAGTCGCCTGCCCACCACCTCCTTAACCTCGGAGACGGTGAAGTTGCCTCCCCGCAGCAGAATACCCAGGCCGGAGGAACGAGAGTCGTTTCCGCCCGACCAGATCGATGGCCCATGGGACCACCATCGTGACCATTGCCTGTAGGAGCTGAGGTGCGGTATCGCACACTCCTGCAGAAACAACAGGTCAGCTTTGACCTTGGCTAGGTAGTCCAAGGTCGCAACACATCGCATAGTAGATTTAATGCTACGCACATTTATGGATACAATCTTTAAACCCATTTTAAAGCATTTATTCTCTAGTTAGCTGCTGGATTTTCCTCCAAAAGAGCAATGTTCACCGCTTGCAAAGCACTTTGGAACATCCTGAGGATGTGAAAGGTGCTACATCAATTGGAAAAAGTACCTTGAGTGTGAGTGCAGAATATCATTTCATTGTTCAACTTATCAACAAGATTAATAAGGCTTGTCCAACGTACGGCCTGCAAGCTGCATGAGGCCCGCGAATGCAGCTATTTTTAAAATGTCGAATGCAGCTATTTTTAAAATGTTGGCAAACAGGTATATTTGAATGGAAGATTCTGCATAGAGTTGCCCCTCCAATCAAAGGTTGTTTCTCACCCACATTTGCTGCTGATAGGCTCACTAGTGGACAAGGGAGCAAAGGTACCAGGGAGCGGGGCATGAGACAGGCAGAGCGGAGCTCAAGTTTCCAGAACGGGGCCCAGGCAGGAGGCAGCGCGATCAGGGACCAATGGTATCTGAGAAAGTGAGTGACTGGAGACGGGGTGAGAGAGTGGAATGGGGGAGGGATAGAGAATGTGTGGAGGGGGTGGGGTGGAGGGAGGGGGGGTGGAGGGAGGGATAGAGAGTGGGGATAGAGAGTGGGGGGGGACGGAGAGTGGGGGGGGGGAGGGAGAGTGGGGGGGAGGGAGAGTTGGGGGGGAGGGAGAGTGGGGGGGGGAGAGTGGGGGGGGAGGGAGAGTGGGGGGGGAGGGAGAGTGGGGGGGGAGGGAGAGTGGGGGGGAGGGAGAGTGGGGGGGGAGGGAGAGTGGGGGGGGAGGGAGAGTGGGGGGGGAGGGAGAGTGGGGGGGGAGGGAGAGTGGGGGGGAAGGGAGAGTGAGGGGGGAGGGAGAGTGGGGGGGGAGGGATAGAAGGGGGGAGATAGAGTGTGTGGGGGGGGAAGAATAGAGAGTGGGGGGGATAGAGAGTGGGGGAGGGATAGAGAGTGGGGGAGGGATAGAGAGTGGGGGAGGGATAGAGAGTGTGTGGGGGGAAGGGATAGAGAGTGCATGGGGGGGGAGGGATAGGGAGTGGGGGATAGGGAGTGGGGGGGGAGGGATAGAGTGTGGGGGTGGGAGGGATAGAGTGTTTGGGGGGGGGGGGGGGGAGGGATAGAGGTGGGGGGGGGGTGGGGAAAGACAGACTGTGTCCATAAGTCTGGCTCACTCCCAGTGTCAGGGTTCGTATTCACCAACTGTGAGTGGGTGAGAATGCATGATGGTGTGTGAGGGTGAGTGATCTGGACTGACGTACACTCGCCCTATTACTACTCATCGTTTTTTATTTTGCTCAGGAAGTTGTTCTTTTCATTCCTCAGTTTTATTTTGAAATTTACAGTTATTGTTTTTGCTAAAGTTTATCTTCCGAACTTTGCTCACTGGCCTCTTAAGTGATAAAAATTTTGCAAAGTGCCACTACCACCTGTGGCCTCACCTCCACTTCCCCCAATGGCCTTTGGCTCCCATGTCAACCTCCGTAACTGGGCCTGAAAAATATTCAACGGCCCGACCTCCACCTGGGGGCAAGAATTCCGCAGGACTCAACGGCCCTCAAGCAAAGTAAAATCCCCTCAGCTTCAATCATGAAAACAGCCACAAGCCTCTCGGCCATAACCAATAAAATAAAACTCACAAAGGGGCGGGATTTGAATTTACAAATCACTGCAGGTGGCTGAGTTATTACCATGGTAACCAACTTACAACACCCCCCCAAGCTTTTAGAGAACAGGTTAAACAGTCGATTTCAGGCAGATTTTGCGTTGTTAAAGTTGTAATTTCCTCCCCGGGTGGAGAAATTCTACACTGAAGAGCAGCGAATGACCGACACCGACCTGCAGAACGCACAGTCTCCGAGCGAATCCCTCCGCCGCCATTTTTACCGACACTGCGGAAGTGACGCAATCCTTGAGGGGGGAAAGTAACGCCACCTTTCAAGGTGACCAATCAACGCCGAGCTTCCGGGATAATTGACACCCCGGTCAGCCAATCAGTGGCACGATGGTGGTCCGATCACGCATGCGCGCTACGTCCTTAGCGTGCAGGTGGACGCTGAGTGATGGACGACAGGGAATATGACCTGAGCGTAGCTATGAAAGCGGTTAAAGCGAAATATCCCCCTGTCAGTAAGAAATATGAATGTAGGTGAACCTCTCTCTGCTAGTCCCTGCTCACCAACCGGTTAACGCTGGAGCTGAGGGGGGGGTGGCAGAGCCCGGGCCCAATTTCCGCTGAAGGCGTTTAAATTTGGCCAATGGGTGTAGCTTAAAATGGCCGGGTGGGATTGAGTGTTTTGGGGGCAGTAGGGAGGAGTTTTGGGGGTTAGGGTTAGGGTTTTGGGGGTTAGGGTTGGGGATTTGGGGGTTAGGGTTGGGAGTTTTGGGGATTAGGTTTGGGGGTTTTGGGAGTTAGGTTTGGGGGTTTTGGGAGTTAGGTTTGGGGGTTAGGCTTGGGATTTGGGGGTGTTAGGGTTGGGATTTGGGGGTGTTAGGGTTGGGATTTGGGGGTGTTAGGGTTGGAATTTGGGGGTGTTAGGGTTGGAATTTGGGGGTGTTAGGTTTGGAGTTTTGGGGGGATTAGGTTTGGAGTTTTGGGGGGGATTAGGTTTGGAGTTTTGGGGGGGATTAGGTTTGGAGTTTTGGGGGGGATTAGGTTTGGAGTTTTGGGGGTTGGCGTTGGAATTTGGTGATTAGGCTTTGGATTTGGGGGTGTTAGTTTTGGAGTTTTGGGGGTTAGGGTTGGAATTTGGGGGTGTTAGAGTTGGGGTTTTGGGGATTAGGCTTGGGATTTGGTGGTGTTAGTTTTGGGGGTTAGGGTTGGAATTTGGGGGTGTTAGGGATGGGGTTTTGGAGTTTTGAGGGTTAAGGTTGGGGTTTTGGAATTTTGGGGGGTTGGAGTTTTGGGTTTGGGATTTTGGGGTTATGGGATTGGGGAGGGGGTTTTGGGGCTGTTAGGGATGTAGTGGGTATGGGTTTGCTATGATGAGGCTAAGGGTTGAGTGGGGGGAGGGTTGGCAGAGATTGAGGGTGATAGGTGTGTAGGGTGAGGTGGGGTTGAGGAGGATGAGTAAGGAGATTGGGGTTGGAATAGGGCTGGGGTGGGACGCATAGCCACTCTGATGTTTTAAAACCAATTAAATTCCCAGAATATTTGCATTTTCTCTGAGAAACATCACTGCTTCCAAACAATTACTAAAACTCAAGTTATCAAAATTTTACACTTCCCCTATTTTTCTCCACCTTTGTGGCACTGGTGAAATAGATTGTGTTTGTGCATGTGTGTGGGGATCCTGGATACAGTGAACAAGATTGGTTGGAGGGAGAGGGATTTGTAACTAAGGAAGGAATTTATATGCCTTGACATAAAAGCTCCTGTTGACTCTAATGAATCTTCTGGTTTTAGATTCTGAATAATTGAGCTCACAATAACAAATGTTTTTATTAACGCTGTCAAATACCTCAGTCAGGAGAACAATGTGCTGTCTTCCAAGTCTCATTTTGCTGGACTCTAGTTATGACACTTTCTTTTAAGTCATGTTTCAAGAAACATAGCCCTTTTGACCTGTCATAAAACCCTCTCATCGATTTTTGTTTCCCTTCAGGGGAATAGCTTACATAGAATGGGCTCCATATACTGAGTTGCCTATTGTGTTTAATAATTTTGTTTCCCCTGAGAATCAGTTTCAAGTTTATGACCCAAACGTTACCCAGTGATGTTATTGGCTAAATGGATTGCTCAGTGTTTTATTGACCCATACAGGCCAGGAAGGTTACAGGTTTCGTAAAAACAGAAAGCGCTGGAAATGCTCAGCAGATCAGGCAACATCTGTGGAGAAAGAACTAATGTTTGTTTGATGACCTTCATCACGGGCTACAGATTTGATTCTTAGTCAGTATTGCGTTACGTGCTCTTAGCCAGATTAAGATTAAGAAGGCTGCAGTTGGGTCTGGACACTGGGAAATTCAATGGAATCTCACTTTGTTCCGGCTTCTGGTTGTGATCCAGTGGCCTGACTTGGATAGTAGACGTAAATGTCGAGTGGGGAAAAGCAGAATGAGCTAATTGCCACCCTGGACATTCAGCCCCTTGTGTATCATCAGACAGTAAGATGCGACCTCTCTGCTAGGGACCCTGGGTAACAGTACCTGAATCAATATAATTCATGGTAATGAAGTGCAATTAAGTCACCAGTAAGTAAGAACAAAAATTCCAATATTGCTTCCGGTAGTGTGGATAAATTAGGATAAATAGGCCACAGTACAAATTTTTCTTTGATATAGTGAATCAGCTTGGCTTCTGCATATTGTATTCAGATGTATTATAAGTCCTTGAAGATGCATTAAATTAATAGTTAGCTTTCAATTTGTGTAAATTTTTTTCTCCTTAGACTTGGACCACACTGCAGATGTACAGTAAGTTCTTAAAATACTAATTTTAAACAAAATACTTATAATTAAAAGTGAGTGCAGCTTTGGAATATAATTCTTTGACATTCAGGAAGTAACCTGTAATATCTGAATTGTATGATTCATGCTGGCATTCATTGCAACCTTGTGATTCCACAGTGAGTACTATACAATGTTTCATCAATGTTGCATCGCCTTCCCGATGAAGAATCCAATACCTTGTGTTGCAATAAAATATTCAATTGGCTTTGATTTGGCTATATTTTTTAAATTGTGTTTCTGGCTGTCTTGTTAAAAGTATTGCTGTTTAATCAACTTTAATCAAAAAGACAATTAAATAATGTTTACTTCTGTCAACCATAATGATTAATCTTATGGCGTAAGAATTCCAAAAGTTTACTGCATGTTTAAACAAAATATTCAATCTCTATCCCCTTCCCAGGAAAAATAATAATTTCTGTCTAATAACAGCAATGGGTCCCTGAAATTTAGTCACTTTTACTGGATCATGTAAACCTGCATGAGGATTATCATAATGGAGGGACAAAGTTGATCCAGTGTTGCCACAGATTTTCATTTAAAATCAGACATGTAAAGAGTTCTGTTTTTCCACTCAAATTATGATAAGTATGCAGCATTATAATTTCGATTCTGACCTCAAACTTGAACTGTATCTACAAAAAGCGTTTTGAACAACATCAACACTGGAGTGCTTTCAGACCTCACTGGTGATGGTACTGGTGGGAGTAATTTTAAATTACTTTGAATGCATCACAGTATCTTTACAATGCAGAAGGAGGCCATTCAGCCCATCATGTGTGCACTGGGTCTCTAAAAGAGCATTCCACCTAATCCCACCCCCCTGCCTTACCGCCGTAACCTTGCACAGTCTCTCTTTTCAGGTAGCAATTCAATTCCCTTTTGAATACCTCAATCAAATCTGTCTCCACCCTTTCAGGAAGTTTGTTCCAGACTCCAGCCACCCTCTGGGTGAAAATGTTTTTCCTCACATCATTCCTCCTACTCCTGTCAATTATTTTGAATCTGTGCCCTCTAGTTCTTGATGTTTTCTTGAGTGGGAACATGTTCTCACTATTTACCCTGTCCGTACCCTTCAGGAACTTGAATACCTCTGTCAAATCTCCTCTCAGCCACCTTTTCTCCAAGGAAAACAGTCCCAACTTCTCCAATCTATCCTCATAACTAAAATTCTTCAGCCTGGGAATCATTCTTGTGAATCTCCTCTGTGCTCTCTCCAATGCCTTCACATCCTTACTCAAGTATGACGCCTAGAGCTAGACGCAGTACTCCAGATGAATCGTAACTAGTGTCTTATACAAGTTCAACATGACCCCCTTACTTTTGTACTCAGTGCCCCTATTAATAAAGCCTAAGATACTATATACTCTATCACATAAGCATATTGGACAATACCAGTGTGCATTGCATTTTAATCGTTCTTATATATAGCTTGATGCCTGTTGCAGTATTATAATAGATAACTCTGAGCACGATGCTTTTTATCCTTTTCAAATAATTGTATCCTGTGTTCAAGTAAAGATGTTGTTTGGGAAATCTGCAGATGTGGATGAAATTACATCTGTGATAAACCAGCTGAGATAAAAGCAGTAACTGTTAGAAATACACCACAGTTTCACCAGCTCTTTAAAAAAAAATCAGCCAGCATTTTAAGTGGAGGCCATTCTTCAAAACTAACAGATGGATTGAAAATGGGCTTTTGTTATTTATTCTGCAATACGTTGTCATACCAGTCTATGATATGGATTTTTCAGCAAAATGCTTTCTGGCTGGCTGTTTGTGATTTGTAATTGAAAGAAAATTGACAGCTACTAGCTTCAGAGTTCATGATCGGTGTGGAACAGAATTGCTGATCTGTGTGTTACTTTTATGAAGCAATAAACTTTCAGTTCCAAGGCCCTGAAATTTCTCCTTTTTACAGGTTACATTCATGGGGCGATACGTTAGAAGAGGCGTTTGAACAGGTTGTTATGGCCATGTTCGGTTATATGACTGACATTGAAACTGTGCAACCCATAACAACAATTGAAGTAGAGGCTGAAGGTAACCATGGTGATTTAGTATGCACCATAATGACCATAATTATATAAATTTTCAGTAAATAAAATTTGTACATAAATGTCCTTTAGACGCTAACACATGGTGGTTTATTCAGCTGCTTTGGTTTCATCTGCACTATTTTACATGTATCAAATTCCTTTGGAGATGAAGATAGGAGGTTACAGGGCATCACAGTTGCCTCACATCTGCAAGCTGTATTCCCGCAGTTGCCAGGGTTGAGTTTGGCCTTGAAAAAAGTTTGCTTGCCCAGTTGTCTGCCAAATGAAGTTTGGACAAAGGGGGAAAAATGCGGAAGGTAAAACGTTTGTGCATTTTAGGTGGGGGAAGAATCTGTACGATCAATAGTTTGGGCTAAAAACACAATCTTATTTTTTAATAATGCAAAAGAATGAACTTAATAGGTACAGTTCAGTTACGAGGAAAGGCAAACCATGATCCACATATGAGGCCACATATTGCTTTATCAACCCACAAAGCTGGAGACAGGTTACTACACTTGTATGCTGAGTTCCTAGTCTCTGTTCAACTGTTTAAGGATACAAGAAGTGACAGTAAGGTACATTCAATAGGAAGGAAAGAGGTGGGAATTGGAGAACCTGGTCTGGCCTCATAAATATCCTAGTCATTTGGCGGATACCCATTGTGCTATCAGAGTGGCCCTGCCTATTAGTAACATTCTAATGCCAGTAATAACTAACCACTGGTTACATACTTCATCTGATAGCAAGTGATTATAAAGTTTGTTTAATGCTAAGATAGATAACAATGGCATTCTATTGCTTTGAAAAATGATTGGGCCAAATTGATGGATAAGCTTATGTCAATGAGTGTTATGACCCAGCGGTTGTAAAGCTGAGTTCATTAAAAATCCCAGAGGGAAACTTAAACAACTGTCATAACCTACATAAGTGGTATGTTTGAGATGCAACTCTAAATTCAAGAATCAGATCACCAGTTCTCGGGAGGTTTTATATTAAACTAAATAAAACATTTTATTAATTTACACAAGTTAAAAATATATAAACATGGCTACAAATTACCACTATCATAACTTTTAACAAATTCCCAGACTAATCTTCATTAAGGCAACAGCAACCCATAGACTTAACCAGACACTAGGCAAAGCATTTTCACCTTACGAATTCAAAATGAGGTTCCTCTCACTTTGGTTTCTGTGGAGACAGTTGTAGGCTTACAGCTACTTTAATCTTTACATTGCCTCTGCCCTGCACACACGGAAAACTGATATCGGTTATACCTAGCACAGCTCATTGAATGTAAGTTCTCATTGTATCACCAGCCTCTTTGAACTCCACCTCTTCTAACAAAACCCTTTTCATGGTACCAATTTTATTAGTAATATAAACATATTGCTTCTGCTAGCTAGGTGCCAGATTTCATCCCACTTCCTGAATGCTCTATTCAAAAATGCACTCTACCCCTCTTACATCTCAAAACAAGTACACATCAAAAGCACCCAGACTTTAATCTGGCTAATCACCCAGACTGGCTTTAATCCAGTTAAGACACACCCACAGACTAAACCTCTATTTTAAAAGAAAAATATTTTCCAATAATATTAGAAACATTAATAGCTTCAAGACACTGTGTCACACCAAGTTTTCCCACGCAAATACTTGGCACAATAAACTGATGATAAAGAAATCTATTTTTGTTTGCTCTGAGATCAACAAGGGACTTTTTTCTAATTTTCAGGGTACTGCCACCCAAATCCCCACCCAGTTACGATGATGCAACCAGTGTGATATTTACTCAAATTACAATCAAATTCCTGGGGGTGGGTGCGACAAACAGTGGTGTGGCTGCTTATTGTCTGTTGCTTTTACATCAGAAGTTTATCTGCACATGTGTGCCTCTAACAGTTGCGCAGACAGTTTGCAGGGACTGATGTCAGGTAGGGTGGGTCTTCCACCATTGTATCCTGTTCCAAATAGAGTCATTTGGAATATATTAGGTGGTTGCTTACGTCTGTAGTGGCACAACAGTGTCATTCATCTCACTGAAGGTGTGGAAGTTGAAATGCCGCCCTATCGTTCTGATGGGGAGATGCCAATTAAAATTTATTCTCAGGGAATTGAGGGGTATTTGGTAGAGATAATCTGTTCCAATCAGCAGGGCTTTAATTCCTGGAACAGGATCTAGGTCTGTTTTCAGCAGGTAATAGTTCAGCTGTATCCACTGGAGGTGAATTCCTGAATCAGCCTAGGAACAACATCCCCTGGTAGTTGCATCCAGGTTTGAGTCACCCCTCACTGGAATAGTGTCAGCGTTCCAGATTGGCAGCTGGCATTTCACACCACCTATACAATGGAATTCCCAATCCCAAAGAAAATCAATGCTACAGTTGCAGAAAATATTTATTAGTACCTATGACTGAAATTTTAGGCTAATATGTCAACAAATACTGAAAAATACAGAAATTGGTGGCAAATGAACAGGGGTCTAATGGCCTTGTAGACCTCGTAAACTTCCCGTCTCAGACACCCCAGAGACTCTAATTTGAAAAGCTGTTCTTTATGTTATATAATTACTCAATCATTGTGAGGATGCTGATTTGAAGTTGTTTACGAGGCAATGCCTTCAGAGCTCTTGACACTGTATTCTTGGGAATTTTATTTCCACCAAGTGTCTGTTGTGTAGAGGCCCATCAATAGTCAACAAAAAACTTGATTAAATAGTCCCTAATCAGCTTCTATAACCACGAGTAATGGTGCTGCTCAGAACACAATTTGAATAGGCATTAGTTTTTTTTCTCATTTCTACTGTGAACTGACAGCTGAATATCTGTCTTCGAATACATTTATGACTGCAACAACAATGGGAAATACTGATGTCAGAAAGATATAATAATTCTCATAATGTTATTGGAATTGTAAAATAGTGGTGTGTGCATGTGCATGTTAATTGGATTAAAGGCAGCTGGTCTGAAGGCTTTGATGTGTTAGAAGATGGAGCTAGGTTTGAAGTGTCAAGTAGGTAAACGTGGGTGTCAAGGGAACAGTTGCATTTTTAAATAAAGCAGACTAGATTGTTTTCAAAAGAGAGTGCAAAATGTGTCACCTAGCCTGGTGAAGTTTAGAAACAGTGTGTTTGTTTTTTTTTCCCAAAAATTACTGGTAAAACTTAGTACTGTGCGAGATTTTTATTCTCAGAAAGGTAAAGTCCAAAGACATAGTGAAACAATGGGAATTTGCATTCAGAGGGGAAAATATCTATAAAGGAGCAAAGGCTAAGTGTAAGGGCAGGCGTTTTAAGATCTAGCAAGTGTGAAAAGCCTTCAGCATCTACGCCTCAAGCTGCTGTCTACAAAGCACTGAAGTTAAGATGACTCACTTTGAATTGGATTGTCAGGGTATCATGTTTCTTTGCCTGGGTCTTTAAAAATCTGCCTTACTGTTGCCTTAATGAAAGTGTTACTGGGAATCAGATTTAAGTAGGGGATTTAGAAGTTGTAGTAATTTGTAGACATGTATGTGCTTAAAATCATTTTTCTCATTAATAAGTGTTTAATCTAGTTTTGTAAAAACCTATAAAACTTGGCGGTCTTATTACTATAGAATTCAAGGCACACATTTAAATTTATGCAAATTGTGAAACAAGTTGTGGCAGTTGTTTCAAGTTTTCCCCTGGGATTTGAAAAACTCAGCATTTACCATTGGCTGTGCCATAACACTGAAAGCATGCAACAGATCAAATTAGCATTTGTGGAGAGAACAGACAAGTCAATGTTCCAGGTGTAAGCATGGTACCAACTCTAGTTGGTCACCAGAATTCAGTATATTCTCCAGTTCTTTGTCCATGGTTCTGGATGTGCTTGTATGACATGAAATATACCAAACAGTAATTCTAACCTGATTTTCATATTTGTTTTGTCTGTTTTCTTCTAGGGCATGACATGCTGTCTCTGCTCTATAATTTCATGGATGAATGGCTCTATCAATTCAGTGCTGAGATGTTTTTCATTCCAAGGGTCAGTGAATTATTTTAAGATGGAAATAAGACCAATGTGAGTTGACATTAGAATTTATCACATTAAGCACTGTTTGTAAAGCGGTAGGAATGATTTGAAAAATTAGAACTGTGCCTGTGATGAGTACTGGGAAATAAATGCAATTCTGCAAATTTGGACCTATTTTTATTAATTCACAGGATGTGGGCATCGCTGGCTAGGCCAGCATTTATTGCCCGTCCCTAATTGCCCTTGAGAAGGTGGTGGTGCCTGAAAGTGGTCCAGTAGAGATTTATGGAATTACATTATTTAGTGTCGAGCTTATGTTTTACATGTCATGGTGCCAGCAGGTTTGACCAATACGTTACATGTGGCTAATGATGTGTTTGCAATAGCTACATGAGATTGTGTTCCAAAGGGCATGATGACAACCTAGCCCCTCCCTGAGGATTACCAATGTAATAACATGCTTTCCAAAGAAATTAGATTTGCTAATCCAATAGTTCAGTTACTGAAGACAGTGAGCAAATGAATTGTAAGTACACATGTGGATGTCAAGGAAGGATGAGATTACGCTCACAGAGGGCCCTGCAGTTAACGGTCAGGGCTAACTTTAACCTCCTACGCCCAGTGGAAAATTGACCAGATTGGGTTATCCATCTGGTTTTACACTCTTCAGTTTTGATAGAGTAAAATCAGGCAGGGTGTAAAATGGGTGGCTGACCCAATCCTATCGTCATCCCACCAGGTGGGTTAGGTTGAAACTACCCCCTTAACTTCCTACAGGCAGATGAAAAATAACCACTTGGTACTGGAGGATACCTAGTAAAGACCGAGAAAATGAAAAGAAGTAAAAGAGTGTTCTTGAAACAACAGCTTGCATTTATAACATCTCTAAGATCCTGTGATGTTCCAGAAACACACAGGATATCAGTCATCAAACTAAAGAAAGGGATTAGGAAGGACAGCTAAAAGCATGGTCAAAGTCATTGATTTTTAAGGAAAAGGGGGAGATGACGAAGCAGAGGGGTTTAGAGATGGAATTTGAGCACCAGGCACCTGAAGCATGGCTGCCAGTGGGGTAAAGGGGTTGGTCGAGGTTAAAATACATTTATAATATTTGCAGTACCATTAGATTTTGTAAAGCAGCTGAGGTCATTGAGATTCTATCTCTAATCCATGTCTTTGTGCAGCTGATTTGCTATGTGGACCCAGGATTTTAAATTATGAATTATTCTGCGAAATAACATTTGAAAACCAGCAAATAATATGTTCTTAGGAAAATCTGATCTAAAATTTCCATTGTTTTATCTTAATTTTTGACTATTGGGGCATGTATTTTCTGTGAAGAAAAATGCAAGTACTGTTCAGAAAGACCTATTATTGCTTTCCCATCCCCTCCACATTGCAAACACTTAAGTCTAGCTAAATTTGAAAACTTGCTGTGCAGAAAAACATGACCATAAACTTGAATCTGAGCACTCTAACATACCATGTTGTGATATTGGAAAAACTCAGCAGGTCTGGCAGCATCGACAGAGAAGAAAAGAGTTGACGTTTCGAGTCCTCATGAAGGGCCATGAGGACTCGAAACGTCAACTCTTTTCTTCTCCGCCGATGCTGCCAGACCTGAGTTTTTCCAGGTAATTCTGTTTTTGTTTTGGATTTCCAGCATCCGCAGTAGTTTTTTGTTTTTATGTTGTGATATTGGCCTAACGTCACTTTCTGGCATTGCTTGCATAGTGTTTTTCTCTCTTAAAGACATTGCCTCTTTGCTCGAGTGCAGTTGTGTGGGTGCCTTTGGTCACACGTTTCACGTCTAAACGTAAAGCACTGAGCATTGGCAGCCTTATTCAGTGGTGGGGGCATCACATTTGACCTAATTTCTATCTTCAATTGATCACCACACACATGCCACTCAAGTAGAGGCTGCAATTTCCCCTTCCCTAATCTGGGATGCTGAGGCTACTTGTTACCCTTGTCTGCAGTTAGCTAACACCGTACAGGCTGCAGGTGGGATCTGGAACCTTCCTGCCCAATTTACAGCTTTGATGAACTTAACTATCAAAGGAGCTACCATAATTATGAATTTTAAAAAGATAAGTTCCATTTTCAGTAGGGAGTCTTTTGCTTGACCAAATAATTCAACCAGCCACAAGATGGCTGTGGTTTGCTTTGTAAGTGTTGCCTTTATATGGTCCAAACTAATGTAACATTTCAACAACAAATTTACTGCAGTTTATCGGGGATTTGATTTCTAATACATGTTAATATTTTTAAAGTTGCTATTCTAACTTTCTTGATCTTTCTCTTTTAGGAGATGAAAGTGATTCATATGGATAGAGCTAATTATAAGATTCGATCAATCGGGTACGTATGGTAACTAATTTGAACAATTTGACATATTGACTGTTAATCCTAACTTCTAGCAGGTTTAGAGAATTAGCAATCTCTGAGCCCAACTGGTCACTTGGACCTTGTACACCGTCACTGAAATACCCCATTTCCATCCATCCACACACACACACACACCCTCCAGCTTTAAATTATGTTGTATTATTATTTTAAAGTTTAAAGCTTTTACTTACTGGCAGGAAGCATTTTTCTATCTGAGATATATTAAGTGACAAATTGCAGTTGCATTATTAGTGGGAGAAGTGTCAGCCAATGCTGTTTCTTAAAAAGAAGAACCCAGTTGCCAGACTGACCTGTCTGACAGCTTTGTGACCAGCTTCAGTGACGTCTGCAGAAGCCTGAGCCTGGGCTGTCTGGCTGCTCCTACAGCAAGAGAATGTAGGAGCAGAATACCAAGAAGTTGGGATAGGACCTAACGTTTCAGCTGGTTATTAATATTTTTTGTATTTATATTCCAAATAGTGATATTTTCAACACTTTTTTTAAAAAAAACAATTCTCATTGGTACAGCCATAAGTGCAGTTATATTATTTCAAGCATAACTTCGGTCCAAATCACTGGTGGAAAATGTTGATGGGTAGTGAATCTTTTTGGTTTGTTTGCTTGATCTTGCTCTCATTCTGTGGCTATTCTGTTGATGATGTGGGTTGATTTTTTTTTTTTGCCAATCTCCTTAAGTTTGTTTAATCTTTGAATATCACTAGTGAAACCATTTTGTAAGAAAGGGGGGGGGAGAAATCTAATGGATGGATTGAAAATTAGTTAATTTTGATTCACTTTTAATCAAGATCTAAGCATTGAAAATGGTTTAACACCAAATACAGACTATTAAGAGCATTGCTTGGATTCTAACTTGTGTGAGTTCATGTTCTTTCAATTCATTATGTCTGTAGAAGTGAAACCGTGCTGGACACAATTGAAATTCATTTAAATTTGTCCATTGGATTAGTGTTTTATGAAGATTCAACCTTTTATCCCGTCTTTAATGGGAATCGAGATGAATCTCAAAATACACTTCCTAATGGGGGGGGTTTGTAATAAGATAGTTGTTGGTAAGTAAGTTGAAGCCTCCTTAACTCACCTGAAATCTGACCTAAGGTGCTTCCTTTTTTTCCCCCTATAAGGTGGGGAGAACAGTTTGATTTGGCCAAACACCCACAGGTAAGACCAGAACATTTTAATTTTCATTTTGCACATCTCCTCTTACTATTTCTAAATTGAATAAAATTGATGCAGCCATTTCTCCCCTTTACAGGGCACTGAAGTCAAAGCCATCACATACTCAGCGATGCAGATTCACGAAGATGAATATCCTCAAATTTTTGTCATAATTGATATTTGAATTTATTTTAAATGTTTTGAATTTTTCTTGTGTATTTTAAAATATGTACAGTACAGAGTGTATCTTTTTATTGAAATGTCGCATTACGGTACGTGTAAATAAGATAAGTGCCATTATCAGGAGAACTGTCTCCTTCCTCTGTATTTAATACGCAAGCCTTTTGATTTATTGAAATAACTTGCTATACCAGCAGGTAATAGAATATCCGGATTTTCTATAGTTTGCCATTTTTTTGGTGAAATATAATCAGAATGGGTGAATTATCAAATTATAAATGGGTATACTGTACTGAGAGGCAATGTCCCATCTACTGGAAATGTTTGTTTGTCATCTGATTGTCAACCAGCAGCAAATGTGGCAGCTCTGAATTTAACATCTGGTTTTAATTTTTTTTTTACATTTTCATCTTTTTGGAAATGGATGAGAGTTTTTCATTCCCTTTAACTGGTCGGACTGGCAAAGTCAGCAGCTTGTTTGACGGGCATGCTGGAAGATTGACTAAGTTGCAGCTATTGTTGGTGAAGGTGCACATGGTATGATTTTATTGGCTGTCAAACCTTTACGGAATGAAGTCCACCTGACTGAGATGTCTGAGTGACTCTCT
The DNA here is from genome assembly GCF_964194155.1 of Cetorhinus maximus. NCBI lineage: Eukaryota > Metazoa > Chordata > Chondrichthyes > Lamniformes > Cetorhinidae > Cetorhinus > Cetorhinus maximus. The sequence continues at coordinate 92,981,552 of NC_135899.1, read as the reverse complement.
ACAGCGAATCCCTTCTCCCCCCCACAATCCCACCTCTGCAAAAATGGCCCAGGATCGGGATGGATGTGGGGGGAACCGGCACGCTGTCCAGTGGCACAAAATTCCTCACCCGCCCGTCTCTGTTCCCGCCCCAGAGAGGAGCTAAAAATCCAGCCCAATGTCTTCAGCCTTTCCAATTTTTGGAGGAATGCACAAAAATTGATTTGTATCGATAAATAAATAATTGGGAGTGGTGGGGCAGAATCCTTAATCCTTTTTTAATACATGATTAAAATGTTTTTTTTCTTAAGACAAAGCCGCTTAGGATTCTTCATAAGCTCTGACACCCCCAGCTTACAATATAACCTTTTGGATTGCTTCATACAATCCGCAAAGATTTGGCCTTTACAATCATGCTGATCATTATTTAAGGGTTGGTATTTTAGAAATTGATTTAAAATGTATAATAAAGCTATTAAAATAATGTTATGTAATGTCTAAATGATCTTGTTCATTCATCTATTATTGGAACCTTGCTGTGTGCAAACTGTATGTTGCTTTTACCTACAGAAGTGACTCCATTGCAGAAGTAATCCATTGGCCGTAAGCACTTTGCAATACCCTGAGGCATGATATAAATACGAGCATTGTTTTTTTTTTAGAGAATTTAAAGGGCCATATTCTGCATCAGACAGTTGCCCGGGAGCGAGGTGGAGTCGGGCCTGAGGGGTGGAGTTTGTGGCAGTGACTGAAGACCAGGAGCAGGGTTTTCCTGCGGGCTTGAGGACCCTGCTCTCAGGCTGAAATGGGGGCCGGCTGCCCACCCTGTGTAGGGAACTGTCACTCACTGGCGATTTTTCCCTGAATTGGCTAATTAATGGCCAGAGGACAGGCTCACCACCTAATTAAGGAAAGCTGATGGGCTCTACAGGAGGGCCAATAGCTTGGAAGCAGCCATGGGAGGTAATTGAGGAAGAGGGCATCCAAAATGGAGGTGCCCTGTAACTTCTTCAAGTTTAAAATAAAAGAAGGCCTTTGCAGTTAGTCCACCCCTGAGGGTGGAGGTTGTGGGATATGGGTTTGTGGGGGAATCACTTCATAGGGCAGCCTGCAGCCCAGCCTCTAAGCCTGCACTGGCCCCTCAGTCTGCTACTGGGAGGCAACCTCCAGGCAGCTGTCCTATCCTCCACCACCTGGAGGCCAACTGGAAAATCCCAATTGGCCTTTGACAACCTACTGCTGCTCCGAATTCGTACATTCATAGCTACCCATCACTTGTGGCTAGGTGGTGCTGCTGCCCTCCCCCACAATCCGACCTCCAGGAAAATGGCCCAGGAGCTGGATGAACCTGGGGGAACCAGCCTGCTATCCAGTGGAACGTGGTCTCATCCATGAATACAGCTAAATATGCAGTGGTAACATTTTCCTCAGTTTTAGACACAAACTGTCTCCATATTGTCATTCCCCTCAAATCTTTCGGAGTTTGTGACACAGCAGTAAGATGGGAGGAATGTGTATGAATAGGAAGGATCGGCAAATCCTTTTATGCCGGACTGTATGACAAGCCCACAGATAGAACGGCCTTTCTGTCCTCTATCATGGAGGTCTTAAACAACAGTACACGGGAGAGTCTGGACAAGCAGTTAACTCCTGACGAACTGACTAAGGCCCTTGAGTCATTCGAGAAGAGTAAAACTCCCGGAAGCGACGGCTTGCCGGCGGAGTTGTATTCGGCTCTGTGGGACTTGATCGGCCCAGACCTGCTAGGAGTGTACGAGAGTATGCTCCTGGCCGGCAGTATGTCAGAATCCATGAGGAAAGGCATCATCACCCTCATCTAAGCACAAGGGGGAAAGGGAGGAAATTAGAAATTGGCGACCCATTTCACTGTTGAATGTGGACTATAAGATTCTATCCAAGGTCATTGCCAATCGGGTCAGGTCTGCTCTGGAGTTGGTGATCCACCCTGACCAGACCTGCGCTGTGCCCGGCAGGAAGATCTCTGACAGCCTCGCGCTGCTCATGGGTACGATTGCTTATGTATGGAACAGGGGTGTGGGCACCTGCCTGATCAGCCTGGATCGGGAGAAGGTCTTTAATAGGATATCGCACACCTACATGGTGGATGTGCTGTCCAAAATGAGGTTTGGAGAGGGAATCTACAACTGGATCCAACTGCTCTACCCAAACATCTGTAGCGCAGTCTCAATGGGTGGGAATCAGAAAGCTTTCCAATTAAATTGAGTCAGGCAGGGCTACCCTCCCATGTCCTGTTTGTGTGTTGCATAGAACCCTTTGCTGAGCCCATCAGGAAGGATCCGGGCATAAGAGGAGTGACGATCCCGGGCAGTGGAGGCACTCAGGTCAAAGCCTCCCTGTACATGGACGATGTCGCCGTCTTCTGCTCGGATCCGCTGTCGGCGCGCAGACTGATCCACATCTGCGACCAGTTCGAACTGGCCTCGGGAGCCAAGGTAAATCGCGGCAAGAGTGAGGTCATGTTCTTTGGGAACTGGGCTGACCGATCCTTTATCCCCTTCACCTTCAGGTCAGACTGCCTGAAGGTGCTGGGGATATGGTTCGGAGGGACCAGGGCAAGCATTAGAAACTGGAAAGAGCGAGTGGCTATAGTGAAAAGAAAACTGGGCATGTGGGAGTGATGCTCCCTCTCCATTGCGGGTAAGAACCTGGTCATCAGGTGTGAGGCACTCTCGCTGTTGCTGTACGTGGCGCAGGTCTGGCCCATTCCAGACTCCTGCGCGATGGTGATCACCCGAGCTTTATCTGGAGGTCGAAAATGGATCCTGTCCACAGGGACGCGATATACAAACTTCTAGTTAAAGGAGGAAGAAACATGCCCAACATCGCCTTCATCCTGATGGCCACCTTTGTGTGCGGCTGCATCAAGTGGTGCGTAGACCCTCAGTACGCAAACACCAAGTGTCACTACGTGCTGAGGTTCTACCTGTCCCCGGTGTTGCGAAGGATGGGTCTGGCCACGCTGCCGCGGAACGCTCCAAGTAGTTGGACCGTGCCGTACCACCTGTCCCTCGTGGAAAAATTTATGCAGAGAAACACCTTTGACCACAAGTCCATCAGGCAGTGGTCAGCACGTAATGTCCTAGAGGCCCTGCGGGAAATGGAGAGGGTGGACCCTGTGGAATGGTTCCCCGAGCAGACTGTCAAAGTCATTTAGCAGAATGCCTCATCGCCAGAACTTTCCAACAAGCACCAAGATGTAGCTTGGCTGGTGGTGAGAAAGGCCCTCCCCGTCAGATCCTTCCAACACGCCAGGAGTCTCACCCCCTCGGCACGTTACCCTCAAGGTGGCTGTGGTGGGGAAGAGACCGTTGTTCACCTCCTTGTGGATTGTGCCTTTGCAAAGAAGGTCTGGAGAGAGATGCAGTGGTTTCTGTCGAAGTTCATCCCGAGCAGTTCTGTGACACAGGACTCTGTGCTCTACCGGCTGTTCCCAGGGACACTCACCAAGACAAACATCAACTGCAGCTGGAGGATCATCAACTCGGTGAAAGACGCTCTTTGGTCTGCCCGAAACTTGTTGGTCTCCCAGCGCAAAGAGTTGTCCCCGACCGAGTGTTGCAGACTGGCACATTCCAAAGTCTAGGACTACGTGCTGAGGGACGCACTAAAGCTTGGGGCAGCCGCCGCAAAGGCGCAATGGGGAAGGATCGCTGTCTAAGATCTTTCTGCCACATTGCACCGAGGAGTTGGGAAAGGTATAGGCCCCTCGGGCTGTATGACTCACATTGAATGTATGCAGTGAATACTAAATGTATCACAATTGTATTGAAGCACCTCCGAGTGCAACACGATCTATGTCGATAACCTGAATCCCATTGCACTGTCTGTCTGTCTGTAATGACCATATTGAAATGTCTGTAATGTTCATTGATTGTATTGAAGCACCTCATGATCTATGTGGAAAACTGGAATATGATTGCACTTTTTGTGATGGCCATTTTGAAATGTTTTGTCATGTTCTTTCAGATATTTTATGAATAAAGTATATTTTTCAAAAAAACATTCCTTTAACTGCCTACAGATGGCAGCAGCAATCCAAGAATTTGTGCCTGATTTATCAGCAAGATCCTTATTGTAGAAAATGTGCTCAGGAGTTGCTATAAAATGGTAACAACACAGGAGGCGGCCATTTGGCCCATTTTGTCTGTGCCAGGTCTCTGCCAGAACAACTCAGCTCCTCCCATTCGCCCTCCCTTTTTCTGTAGCCCGCAAGCTTTTTCCCCTTTCGTGCTGAATCTGCACCAGGCCTTGCATTTCAGATCATAAAGTTTCTCCTCGTTTTAACATTGGCAAATGAACCAAACACCTTCAATTGGTCCCCTGATTCTCAACTTCTTCCACAAATGGGAACAGTTTCTCCATTTTAAGAAATTCATTCACAGGATGTCGGCTTCGCTGGCTGGGCCAGCATTTATTGCCCATCCCTAGTTGCCCTTGAGAAGGTGGTAGTGAGCTGCCTTCTTGAACCACAGCAGTCCATATGGTGTAGGTACACCCGCAGTGCTGTTAGGGAGGGAGTTCCAGGATTTTGACCCAGCGACAGTGAAGGAACGGCGATATATTTCCCAGTCAGGATGATGAGTAACTTGGAGAGGAATTTCCAGATGGTGGTGTTCCCATCTATCTGCTGCCCTCGTCCTTCTAGCTGGTAGTGGTCGTGGATTTGGAAGGTGCTGTCGAAGGAGCCTTGGTGAATTGCTGCAGTGCATCTTGTAGACACTGCTGCTATTGTATGTCGGTTGTGGAGGGAGTGAATGTTTGTGGATGTGGTGCCAATCAAGCGGGCTGCTTTGTCCTGGACAGTGTCAAGCTTCTTAAGTGTTGTGGGAGCTGTACTTATCCAGGCAAGTGGGGAGTATTCCATCACATTCCTGACTTGCGCCTTGTAGATGGTGGACAGGCTTTGGGGAGTCAGGAGGTGGGTTACTCGTCACACTATTCCTCGCCTCTGACCTGCTCTTGTAGCTACAGTATTTATATGGCTAGTCCAGTTCAATTTCTGGTCAATGGTAACCCCCAGAATGTTGATAGTGGGGGATTCAGTGATGGTAATGCCATTGAACATCAAGGGGCGATGGTTGGATTCTCACTTGTTGGAGATGGTCATTGCCTGGCACTTGTGTGGTGTACTTTCCACTTTCAACCCAAGCCTGGATATTGTCCATGTCTTGCTGCATTTGCACACGGACTGCTTCAGTATCTGAGGAGTCGCGAATGGTGCTGAACATTGTGCAATCATCAGCGAACATCCCCACTTCTGACCTTATGATGGAAGGAAGGTCATTGAAGCAGCTGAAGATGGTTGGGCCTAGGACAGTACCCTGGGGAACTCCTGTAGTGATGTCCTGGAGCTGAGATGACTGATCTCCAACAACCAGAACCATCTTCCTTTGTGCTAGGTGTGACTCCAACCAGTGGAGAGTTTTCCCCAATTCCCATTGACTCCAGTTTTGCTAGGGCTCCTTGATGCCACACTCAGTCAAATGCGGCCCTGATGTTAAGGGCAGTCACTCTTACTGCACCTCAGGAGTTCAGCTCGTTTGTCCATGCTTGAACCAAGTCTGTAATGTGGTCAGGATATGAGTGACTTTGGCAGAACCCAAACTGGGCATCAGTGAGCAGATTATTGCTAAACAAGTGCCACTCGATAGCACTGTTCATGACCCCTTCCATTACTTTACTGATGATGGAGAGTAGACTGATGAGGCGGGTTGGATTTGTCCTGCTTTTTGTGTACAAGACATACCAGGGCAATTTTCCACATAGCCAGGTAGATGCCAGTGTTGTAGCTGTACTGGAACAGCTTGGCTAGGGGTGCAGCAAGCTCTGGAGCACAAGTCTTCAGTACTATTGCTGGAATATTGTTGGGGCCCACAGCCTTTGCAATATCCAGTGCCTTCAGCCATTTCTTGATATCATGTGGAATGAATCAAATTGGCCATATGAACTCTGTCCAAACCCCTCATGATTTTGTACATCTTTATCAAATTGCCTCTCAGCTTTCTCTGAAGAGAACAAATCCAGCTTTCCCAACCTATCAAAATTGCAATATCATTTATGAATTTACAAACTCAAAGAAAATATGTCAAATGTACTGTGGAAACATTTCAGTTGGTAATAGCTGTATTTTGTATTTTCTTTTACAAACTGTCTCGCAATTTTTGACTGCATCAGCAACTCTACAACAACTTGGAATTTGAATAGAGCCTCTATTAGAGGAAAATATCCCAAGGTGTTTCACAAGAACATAATGAGATAAAGATTGACATTGAGCCAAAGATGTTAGGACAAGTGACTCAAAATTTGGTCAAAGCGGTAAGTTTTAAGGTGGATTTTAAAGGAGGGGATAGGGATGGAGAGGTTTAGGATAGGAATTCCAGAGCTTGGGGCCTAGATGGCTGAAGGTATGACTACGAATGATGGGGCACATGGACGGGGGGATGCACAAGAGTGTCAGAGGAATAGAGCTCTTGGAGTCCTGAGGAGGCTGCAAAGTTTGAGGTGCAAGCCCAATGCAGAGATTTAAATGTTAGGATGAGAATTTTAAAATTGGGAGAGAGGAACTCAGTCAGAGTTGGGGTGAAGTCATATGGGATCAAAATTGGAATGAAGGAAGGAGCCTGAGGCTGATATAGTATCAGTGGACAGTGTCATTCTTATAAACTAAAAAAAAAATTTGAATTCCTGGTTATAAAGATAGAGAGGGGCTTATTGTTGAGAAGTAGGGTCTGCAACTACCTTTGGATATAATCCTGAAGTAGAAGTAAGAATTGGATTGCATGTAGCAATGTGGCATACGTGAGTTGGTCAAGCCAGAGATGAGAGTGGATAACTGACCCAATCGTGTGGTGCATACAAGGCAGTCTTTCAAATCTTGAGCGTATGGAGTTGGAAATTGTACTAAGGGAATAGACTGAGTGAAGTTGTTGTATGAGCCAGTCCGAGATATCTGCGGTCCACTAATTTTCTTGAGCATCCCTGATTTTAATTGTTCCACCATTGGCAGCCATTCCTTCAGCTTCTGAAGCCCTAAGTTTTGGAATTCCAGCTTAAACCTCTCCGTTTCTCTTTCTTCCTTTAAAAACTCCCTTAAAACCTACCTCTTTGACCAAGCGTTTGGTCATCTGCCCTAATATCTCCTTATGAGGCTCAATATATACCACACTGTGTAAATATAAATATTGTTGTCAAGGGCCTGAAGGCTTAAACCAAGGGAGTTATGCAAAAGCGAATTCACTCTCCAAGAGATTTCTTGGACTGAGTAGTAGCTAGCTTGTATTTATGGCCCCTAGTTTTGGACTTTAGGAACATCTACCTTATCCAATCCATTCATGTGCTGTCCATTCATCATCTATAGCATTTCAGTTTTCCAAAAATAAAATGTCCTAATTTTAGGATCGTAGAACGGGTTACAGCACAGATGAAGGTCATTCGGCCCATCGTATCTGTGCTGGCTCTCTGCAAGAGCAATTTAGCTGGTGCCACTTGTCCCCCACCCTTTCCCAGAACCCCGCAAATTTTATTCCTACAGCTGCTTTTTCAGTTCCCTTCTGAAAGCCGTGATTCGTGTCTGTCTCCACCGCCCTTCAGATCAGGGCCACTCGCTGCGTGATAAGAGTTTTTTTTTTCTCTCAGGACGCTTTTGATTCTTTTTCCAACCGCCTCAAATCTCCGTCCTCTGGTTGCCATCCTTTCCGGCGACGGGGTCAATTTCTGTCCCCCGCCCCCCTTTCGCTGTGT